>NC_052349.1:35076739-35171928 GCF_009727055.1 Benincasa hispida | reverse complement strand
GATCGTATCCGTAGTGTCACCAGGATCAGGTATCCCACCTTAATCCTTATACTACAGACCGATTTAGGTTATCACTTAAGGCATGATCCACTTGTATATCTCATATACATGCTTAAGTTTACATAAGATAACCATGGAGCTTTTTTTATTGGATATGAATAAATGCCAGAATAAAATAACAATTATTTTATTTATAAACGATGTGTATAATTACAAACAACGAGACTCCGGGAGAAATAGGTCACCAATCCCAACATGAATATGATTCAATATTAATTATATGAATTTGATTCACATAATTAAATTAAATTTAAATGAGATTTATATTAAATACAGTTGTTGAGAGAATAGAAATTATAGGTTATATTGTATTTGATACAATATAGAATCTATAGGTTATGTGTTAGATTTGATATAACATATAGCTTACTATATATATATATATATTATGATAAGGTATTTATCATATAAATATATATTAAATTGATTTATGAAAATAAATAAATTTAATTTATTTTATTTTAAAAATCATTTTGTGAAGGATATGTAACTCTCCTTCTCTTTTCTCTAAAAAGCGTGGGCATGTGGCGCCAATGTCGATTGTGTTCGACAGAGACCCTCGTTTTACCTCCAGCTTTTGGAAGAGCCTCCGGGCAGTATTGGGGACTCGGTTAAATTTCAGTACAACCTTTCATCTTCAGTCTGACGGGCAAACATAGCGCTTGAACTAGATCTTGGAAGACATGTTTCGCGCCTGTGCATTGGAGTTTTCATGGAGTTGGATACTCACCTGCATTTGGTTGAGTTTGTATATAATAACAGTTATCAGGCTACTATTGGCATGTTGCCATTTGAGGCCTTGTATGGTAAGGATTGCAGGTTTCCAGTTTGTTGGGGTGAGGTTGGTGAGCAAAAGTTAGTGGGAACTGAGCTGATGCAGATGAAAAATGAAGTGATGTAGAGGAATAGTGCCCAAGTGCTAATAACGTAGAGAAGGCAGAAGAGCTACGCCGATGTTAGGCATAGTGATCTTGAGTTCAAGGTGGGGGATAAAGTGTTTCTAAAGATAGCACCTATGAAAGGTGTCTTGAGATTTGGAAGGAAGAGGAAGCTCAGTCTGTGTTTTGTAGGGCCATTTGTGGTTTTAGAGTGAATTGGTCCTATAGCTTATCAGTTGGCACTGCCACCGTCCCTTTCTGCAGTACACAAGTTTTTCATGTCTCAATGTTGACGAAGTACATAACAGATTCATCTTATAGTGGACTTTAAGCTCTTGTAGTTGAACGAGAACCTAAGTTGTAGGGAAAAGCCTATATAGATTATTACAAGGGAAGTTAAGGTTTTGCGCAATAGGGAAGTGGTACTAGTGAAGGTTTTATGGCAGAAATATCAGTTCGAGAAAGCAACATGGAAAATAGAAGAGGAAATGAGAGTCCAATACCCATAACTCTTTCAAGACTAGAACTTTCGAGGACGAAAGTTTCATAAGGGGGTGACATCTGGCATTTAAAACTTTTGGTATTTCGTTTATTTGTTACCTCATTTATTGATTTATTTATTTTTTTCTAAATCTGAGTCAAGGGTGTCCCGAATAGTTTTATGGTATTATTAAATTTTAAATAAAAGTCTTGTTACTTTATTTAAAATTTTCCTTTTTGAAATATACATTGTCATGCTTATGCATGCATGTAGTAGTGGCCTGATTGTATGGTAGAAAGTCGGGTCGTTACATATTTCCTCTTCATACAAGTAATGTCTCTCAAATCATAAATTAAATTGAACCAAAGCCCAATAATTGGAGATAAATTACCTTAATCTATCCAAAACTTGAGATTTTACATTTTGTGTTGAAACTACTCATAAACGTCCAAAAGTTAAAAAAAAAAATACTCACAAACTTTCAAAAAGAGTTAAAAAAAAAAAAAGGAAAAAACCTTACCGTTTAGTTTCGATAGAAACCATTGAAATTTTGTTTTAAAAAAAAAAACCCTAAACTTTCAAAAGTTTCAAAAAATACTCTTACAAGTTCAAGGATATTTTTTACACAAAGTATAATGTTTAGGGTGTATTTTGTATAATATAGTCTATTAATATCTATGATCTTGTATGTAAATGACATTTATCAAAAGATGTTGGTTTGATAAAGGACTAAGAGGGAATGAGTTCAATTCATGGTGGTCACCTATTTAAGATTTAATATCCCTTGAGTTTCTTTGACACTCAAATGTTGTAAATCAGACAAATTGTCTCGTGAGATTAGTCAAGGTGCATGTAAGTAACCCAAACACTCATGAATATATAAAAAAAAACATTCACTATATAGTATTTCATCATTTTTTTAAATATTGCAAGTTTGAACATCTTAATAAAAATATAAAACTTTTCACGCCTATAAAAAGAATCATGTACTTTTAAAAGAGGTCGTAGGTTGAAGATGTGACTTAAAAAAACAAAAAAAAATCATTTTTAAGGCCAATGAAAAAGAAGGTGGCATATTTGCAGACGCGATCTTTCAATTTTTCAAAAAATAAAATATTGAATGTTGATGTCATAATCTACTTATTATTATTTTTTAAAAAAAACCTTGAATTTAGGTTTAGAGATGCGATCTTTTAAAATTTTCAAGCCTAAATTGGAAGTTGAATATGTGGTCTTTTATTCCTATTATTTTCCCCCAAATTAGAGTTTAAGTTTGAAGATCTTGTCTTTTAATTTTATGCAAATATACTTAAATTTTTTTTTCATATTAGGGTTTAGGTTTTAAGATGCAAAGAATTGTAAAAGATCACATCTTCAATACGCGGCTATTTGTTTTTAGTTTTTTGTTTTTTTTTTTTTTTGTTTAGAACAAATATTTGCTTTATTTATTTTATTTTATTCTTTTACCTTTAGAGTGTTTTTTCTTTTCTTTTTTTTTTTTTTAAAAAACAAGGTCACATCTTCAACTTGCTATTTTCTTTAAACTACAACATTTCCCTATTCCGAACATATAATCCAACAATATTTGCAAACTTGACGCAAGCCATCAAATGATGCATGTCTCATCCATTTTCAAATTCTCTCCAAACTACGATTTTAAAATATCCAAACCTAGTAGAAAATAAAAGTTTTAAATTGACAAATTGACAAATGAAAAAAAAAAATCTTAGGGGGTCGGTATAATGCACGCAGACCAAGTCAAGGACTTCCTTACTTGATCGATGAACATTTGAGATAATTGCTCAAACGCCTATATGAAATAAATGTGTAGTCTCTACTTATACCCACAAATCGATGATTATTTTTTAAAAAATAATGACAAAAGTAGGGTTGGAGGGAAAGTATTTCAAAAAATAGGTATTTAAATCGTGTACTGGGTACACGATTACACATTCATCGTGTACCAGGTACACGATAAGCCCTAAATCGTGTACCAGGTACACGAGTACCTGGCTACCTGGCACACCTAGTTTGGCGTGACAGTCATGCAGGTTTGACTAATGAAATCGTGTACCGGATACACGATTATCCTAATTCGTGTACCCGGTACACGACTTCCTCGCATTAAAATGTCCGCCCGCCCCTTCTTCTTCCTCACCGAAACCGTTTGGATTGTTTTTGCTCTCACCGATTTTTGCTTTCGATTTCTTCTTCTATTTTCCAAAATCTTGTTGATTTTCCTCACCGAGGCTTCCATTTCACCGAATCTTCAATTTTCCTCATCGAAATCTTACAAAATTTTGATTTTGGTCGATTTTCAATCCTCCATTTGATCCTCATTGAATCTTCCATTGTAGGAGTCGTGTTGCTCGATTTTCATACCTTTTTTGCTAACGATTTTTGCTCGCTTCTGTGGTATATTTCTTTCTCTAGTTGTTTTTCAATATATTTTAAACTTAGAAATATATATATGTTTTTGGAATTCTTTCTCTAGTTTATGTATGTTTATGGGCTGATATGTATTTATATGTATGTTTTTGTATGTTTTTTGATTGAGTTTATGTATGTTTTTTATTTGTATGTATATGTATGTTTTTGGGCTGATCAATAAAATTCTTATATTTTTTTTATTTGTATGTTTTTGGGCTGATCTAGTTTATGTATGTTTTTTTGTTTTTTTGTTTTTTTTTTTTTTTATGTATATGTATGTTTTTGGGCTGATCTAGTTTTATTTATATTTTTGGGTTGATCTTATACTTTTTTATTTGTTTGGGCTGATTTAAATTTAGAAATATATGTATGTTAAACTTAGAAATTTTATATGTATTTGTTGGGTTGATCTTATATTATATGTTTGTAGATCTTAAATCTTAGATCTTATATTTGTTTATTTGTTTGGGTTGATTTAAATATATAATTTATCAGCTTACGTAGGTACGCACGAGCATACATCCTGCAGCTTATTGGAGGAGAATTTTTATTTGCTGATAAGTCAAATACTCTGATGCATTTCATGTTCCTCCCATTATTGTCTGATTTCGAGCATGCTGGTATGTACTCGTGGGGTGGTGCATGTCTTAGCATGGTTGTACAGAAAACTTTGTCGGGCTTCTAATGCACAAGCGTGAGAAATAGCGGGGCCACTGATACTATTACAAGTATGGGCTTATGATCGATTTTCAATTATAGCACCACAAGTCCAACTACAGGCCCCAGATTGTCCACTTAGTGCCAGGTATTATTTTATTTATATATTTATTTCATTACCATTTTATGTAAGAATATAAATTAATTGTATTTTTTATAATTTTAGATGGAGTGGTGTATTAGCTGCCTCTGAATAGTCAGCAAATATGGTGCTCGTGTACAGAAAAATATTCAACATGCTAACACACAATCAGGTAGTAAATATGTATATAAATGAATATTTAAAACATTTTATATGTATACTTATTATTATTTTTTTGTCAGGTTATTTGGACGCCATACACAGATTTGGTCATCCTTACCTGATTATTGTCGTGATGGTGAAGACATCTGGTTGACTGTTAGCCCTCTTATATGCTTCCATATAGTAGAGTGACATCATCCAGATCATGTGCTGAGACAGTTCGGTATGCGATAAACGATACCTTCGTTGTCCAATACACTCCCAGCACTACACCAGATCGATTTAAGAGGTAAGCACAACCAAGACTGGCGTCGAATCCATGCGGAATATTTATCCTACTGGCATGGATGATGTGATCGTTGTGCACATGGAGAATTAACAAATAGGCTAGCTGTATCAGACGACTACTTTCCCTAGTACAATTCGATGACGAGACAATTTATCTCACCTGACGACGCTTACTATTACTGTAGGATAAGAGATTTTAAATCAAACATTTTCCATATGTATGATATGAATTTTGTCTAATAACTTTTTTTATTGTACAGAATAATTTTATTGGCAATGTTCAACAATATTCAGTGCAGAACAACTTACCAGAATTGGGTAAACAATATTATTTAACAAACAAGACGACTCAATGTTGCCGACACCGATCGAAGACGTATTCATCATAGACGACAACGACAACGGGGTGAACCTAATTTAGAGGGACACGAAGACAACCCCATGAGGAGTAAGGGTCAGGGGTCGTTTTTAAATCCCACATTGTATCATTTTCAAATTGTAAATTAAAGAACTAATCATAAATATTCTTTAATATCATGGTATTTTTTTTTAATATAAGTGCAAGATGTTTTCATTGTAGATTAAATATATAATTAAGTTTAATAATTAAGTTTAACAATTAAAAAACAATAGTCAACAAACTTTTAAAAAAAAGAAAAGAAAAAAGCATTATAAGCAAATCGTGTATCGGGTACACGAGTTCGCTTGACCGGTCAACTAATTAGTCGACATGGTCAGCTAACTGAATTAAATGGTACTCATGTATCTGGTACACGAGTATGCCACATGGAAATCGTGTATTCGGTACACGATTCCACTATCATAATTTTGTCAATACTTTTCCAAAACACCCATTCTTAAAAATTGTTTTCCTCCTACCTTATTTTTGTCATTATTTATTGAAAAAACATTATTTCAAAAAAAAATCCAAATCTATAAATAACTACTGTAATTAAAAAAAAGTTATTGATTTTTTTAGATTGAGGATGAAATCTCAACATTATTACAGTTGAATTAATGGAGAATATTAATTTTGTTTAATTTAAATCAATTAAAATTTGCCTTCTAACAAAATTCAAAGTGAAAAGTTAGTATTTCAATTTTCCACATTGAGTAAGTCAAAATCAACATGTTGAGAAAAACCACTCAATGCTACCAAAAATATAAAATAAAAAAAGTAATAAATATGGGAATACAAGAATTAACATGAAAAAATACAAAACATAAAAATTCCATTATGCAAAAATTTATTAACCATACATAAATCTTTCTCCGATCTTAATTACAAGGACACTCTCTAAAAACAATATAACACTCATACAACGAATTAGTATACCCAAACTCAAAGTGCTTCAATGGAATGATTAGAAATCAAAGATATAGTATGATTTTATAGTGTTTGAAGCTCATCATTTTCTTAAGCCTATTAGATGTGAGACATCATTCTAATATTTTATCAACCCAATATAATTAATACATACTATTTTCTTTGAGATCGAAGATTCAATTTTCTATAACCTCACTTATAATTTTATAAAAACAATTTTTTTTTCCATTTTCGTTCTGAAGAAATTATGTATGTATAGTAGTTTACCTGATATAAGGAAAATGTTTGGACAAACACAAATTAAAAGCATGTTTAGACATGTTTATATAGACGATGATTAGTATATATTCTTTTCTTTGAAGTTGAAGATTCAAATCTCTATAACTTCATTTGTTATAAAAATAAATAATTTTTTCTCCATTGCATTAAAACAAATGTTTGGAAGTAATTATAAACATGATAAAAGTGGTTTTTACATATTAAAATCACTTTAATTTGAAAGTATAAAATAGGAGAGACTTTAAGTTGTATTCGTGGCTTTTGATTCTTCTCTCTTTTGTGTATGAAGTTAAAAAAATAAAAATAAAAAAATAGTATGAAGTTTAAATTATAAATTTAAAATATGACCTTCTGAATCATTTCATTTTTCTTTTATTGAATGTGTTTTTGTCTATTAGGCCCACTATGCTTGTCTTTATTATTTCATCCTTTTTAAAAGCCCAAACCCATAGGACAAATTACATTGGAGGGTCGAAATATTAGGTATATTTTCCCACAATTTTAGCAAAACCATGATAGTTTTTAAACTTCTTTAGACTGATTTTGTTGGGATTTAGTTTTTTTAATTATTAGATATGATTTAAATTTAATTAAAATTACAGTGTTGATTTTTATTTTTTTAAAAAAAAGATTCGTTCGGTCCCTCGAGCTATGTTGCCTAGGTGCGCAATCTGCAGTGCCATTTCTTCCCTTCCCTTGTTCCCTTTTGCACAATAACATTTCCCAAAAAAAAAGAAAAAAAAGTTCCTTCCCTTCTAAGTATGAAAACGTGTGTGTATGTTTTTTTTAATCTAAATCAATGAGGATTTAGCTGAATGATTGACCGGGATTTAAATCGATGTCAATTGGGATGGATATATAGCATATAGAAGATTGTGGAGGAGAAGTTGGATATGGTGGTGATGGTGAAATTTATTGTGTTGAGATCATTGTTGCAATCTACCATTAATGTTTGATAGCTTTTTAATGTATAGTTTTTGTGTTTTAGGTACTTATGAAGATTTTAGTGAAGAGATCGAATCTCGTACCGGAGTTATTGATCGTCTGTGCTTTTAGTTTTTGTTTCGAATTTATAGAAAAATACCGAGAAATTTAAACAAAATTTAAACCAAGCATGCTTTACTGTGAATAATTTCAAGGAAAAAGAAAATACCTTTAAAGACAACTCTTCAATCTTCTCCAATTCTCACAACCTCTTAAATCCTTATCTTAGACACCATTATTAAGTCTTTCCTGCTATTCTCCGACATGGATTAAGTTTGTGAGAACCTATTTTGGAAGATAAGGAAAGTTTATTTTAGACTTTAAAGAGAAATTCTTTCTTTGTAATTTTTGTGAGAATAATGTGAGAATGAGAGAATTGAGAGTGACAAATATGAAGAACAATTCTCTTGTGTTCTATCAAATGAAAAATACTCCTTTTGCATAACTAGAGAGGGGAGTTAGGCTCCCCTCACCCACTCACATTACTATTATTTGATCTATTAAATGAAATGAAATTAAATAATTATTAATTAATTCAAAATATTAATTAAATATCATATTTTTAATTAATTACATTTCAATCATATTCAAATATAGTTTCTTTTCATAACCTATAATTTTAATGTTTATATCATTTACCTTAAATTTAACTTATCAAGGCAATAGTGGTGGCGGGAAAAAGTTGATGACGAATAGCAGCAAATAACGGTGGTGGCGTACAATACCCAACTGAGCGATGCAGCGAACCAAAATGTCAATCTGTAGACTGGCAGGTGCTCACATGAACAATAGCGCAAACATGACTAGTGTCACGGTCATACTTCTTCAACCGTGCGACGCCACGATCTTTTCTCGATCATGGCCAGCCTAAAGGATAATTCTAGCCAATACATCCTTTTTCCTCGAGTTATCTTACTCTATCAGACCTTCAGGCGAGGTTTTTTCATCCTCACTCGAGCTTACATAATCCTTGTCCCACGACTTGCATCAAACATCCGCTCAACTAGTCATACCTATGAGCCTTCTTTCGCTCGCCAGTGATATTATCTTAACTGAGTGTTCTCAACTTGACGCTTACACATTAGCTTGTCTCAACAATGTACGTCGCCCCTTCGTACATTCCACCATCTCTCTTTCACCTTAGTTCTCGACCACTCGGTCATCCCATACCTCATATCGACTTATCGACATGAGTCCTGACCTATCACGAGGCCAGTCCTACTTTATCACTCACTGTAAGCTTCTTGCTTCTTCTCAAGTCAGGAACTAGCTAAACTTGCCAACCGGGATAAGTCTTGCTTCCAACTGAGATAAGACTAACTTTCTAACGCTCACCGGTTGTCCATCAGTATTCAAGAATGCCACCCCGAACCTTAGGATGACATACAACTTCATTTTACATAGGGATACAACTATCGAGAATTGACTCTTGGGTCTTTCACATTTATTGGGACCAATGGGACAGTCATCAATACAAACATCATTGTGGCATGACGACACTTGCGAACATACCATATCGTTTAAAGATACTGTGTCGCTACTCGAACATATATACCGACCTTCATTCTTTCCGAGAAACCACAATTAGGGGTGTACATAGTCCGGGTTAGGCCGGGTTGAAAGATTTTTGTGGGCCAACCCAAAAATTCGGGTTGGCTAATAATGAACCCTATTAGTTCTTTTTTGGAGGGTAACCCAACCCAACCCAATCCAACCCAAAATTTCCGGATTGGGCCAGGTTGGGTCACCGTTCCTATTTTTTTTTTATTTTTTATTTTAATTTGACTTTTTTTTAACTTATATATATAATATATATATATATATATATATATATATATTCAGGTCGGGTCACTGAAATGGGGTAACCCCAGACCCAACCTGAATTTAATATTTTTAACATTTTTAATCCAACCTAACCCAAAAATAAAATCTAACCCAACCCTTGCTGTTTGGGTTGGGTAGTCCGGGTTGGTCGGGTTACCGGGTTTTTTGAACACCCTTAGCCACAATGTCAGCACACCTGTGCCACCCAACACTATCTTTGACTTACTCTAGGAAATTGTTCGAGACACACATCCTGCAACATTAGCTCACGCCGTGTGTCATATGGTAGCTCACTTAGGCACCAAGGCCCAGGGGTGGTGGAGAGCCAACACCATGCCTCCCCCTATAGTGCTTTCTGAACATTTCCTAATTTGTCACCTATGCATAGGGATTATGGTGCACGGTCACTCGCCAGCATAGAGCTTTCGTCTAAACTCTGATTGACATGAGATTCGACATGCTTGTATATTTCCTCAATATGCATCTAACTCTAGAGCCGCTCGTCCAAACTCGCAACGAGACCTTGACTTCCAAGGTCATGGCCTGGGATACATCTGGCCCCTACTAAGCTTGTCACTGACACCACCAATGACATTGGTGCTTTTCTTCTTATTTTATGTTCAACCTAACATGTTTGTTCACCCTTCTTTGCATGTCGGATGATGCATTGTCCTCCTCAATCGCATCATGACACTTCACTTCTCTTGCTCTTGCTTTGGCCTAATGAACGACACATTTTTAGATGTCATCATGCTTGCTTCTTGTCTTGTCTACTTCGTGGGAGTCTCAACCCATTCTATCATAGTAGGGTTGAGACAACTAGTGTGAGGGTCGACGGTTTTGGGTGAGCGGTACGGCAACAGTGGGACACGAGCGGTAGGCTGACCGTTCGACTGAGAGAAGAGAGGAAGAGAGATATGAGACGGCAAGCGTCTTTATGGGATGGGGGTCCCGTGGTGGTTGCAGAGAGGGAGGGATTTTACGTCATTTTTTTCCTCCTTTCACCTTCAACTTAAAAGACACCCTAAAACAATATATATATATATATATCACTTTCCTTTTCCCCTCCGAAACCAAAATCCCAAATAAAAAATATACATAATTAAATATTCCCCCATTTTTTTCTCTTCTTTTCAAACTCCAACTCCAAATTAAATTAAGCCTCCAAATCGAAATTCAATTCTTTTAGTTCATAAACAAATTCCCTAAAAATTCAGGATTTTGCAATTTATCAATAAATAAAGAAATTAAAAGGTATTAATCTAAAAAAGTAAACTCATATGTTCTTGAATTCAAAAACTCACTTGTTGAGTTCCTATTTTAAGTTGTTTAGAGATCAATTAACTTCAAATTTCTCATAAATTGATTGGATATAGATACTAACAAAAAAATATATTAATGGATGAAAAATTCACACAAAAAATCATCTAGAAATGAGTGAGTTCTCTGAAATTTCAGACAACACTTAGTCCTAGTGTCGTGAGCGGAGCAGGAAGACCAATGTAACAATACTTTCAAATGGGAGGTTCAACTTCGTCAGAGTTCACAGCCACTCCATTTGGGACATCCTCTGTGCGGAGCTGAGCAAAAACCTCATCAATTTCAAAGTTCAACTGTTCAAACTTCTGTGTCGATACTTTTCCTATTTTCTGCAATTTGAATAAAAATATATGTACGTGTTGGCACATCAAAAACAAATCGAGCAAGAACTGTTTAAGCAAAACATATGGTTATATTTCTTCTAAAGATGGGAAAAAAAAAAAAAGAAAACAAATTCCATAAAAGACGTAAAATACTATTTCATGTTCTTGTGTTCAACAACATGGGTCTGTGTTTAATTCATAGGTTAATTTTGTAGATGGGTGTGCTTACCTCTATCTACCAGTTTCCTAATCTTCTAAACTACGCCATAAATCCAAGCATATTATGTTCATATTTTATATCAAACACCAAAAAAATTATCTCTCTTAAACCTATTCTAAGTGAGAACGATTCCTTCAGTTCGCAGTCTCCGGCGGTCCGTTTGCGTATAGGGAGGTTCCGTTCGTGGCATTCGCAACAGTCGGCGTTTTGTTCGTAGGAGTGAGGGGATGGAATGAGATGAGGAAGGGTCTGGGAATATAAAAAATATTTTGTTTTTAGTGGGGAAAAATCAATGATGGAAAATAAATGGGGGAAAGAGGGAGGATAAACAAAAGGGCTAAAATTTTATCCATTTTTTAAAGAATATTATATATATTTAGTGACACCTTAATATGTTGCTAAAAGTATTTAATCTTTAGTGGCATTGGTGGATACGTTGATAATTCTTTTAATGATGTAAATTTAAGATTCGTTACTAGTAGTGATCTTTTTATGGTAGATTTTTAAAACGTTACTATAAATTATCTTTTAGTGACCAAAATTACACGTGTGGCTAAAAGTTTGTCATTAAATAATCAATTTCTTGTAGTGTGTCTCGAGAATAGCAGAGGTTTCAAGTGGTGGTGTTCGTGCAGAAGAGTTGGTGTTTGTGACATTTAGAGAGAATTTGTGCGGAAGGAATTTCTACAAGGGTAAGTATTTTTCTTCTTCCCTTCCTCTGTAGAATGCATGCTTAGAAATTTAATGTTTATCCATTATAAATTATAATTTTTATCTTTTTGTATTTTGTGTATTTCAAATTGAATTTCGATTGCATGGCATTCACACGCTTTCACCAAGAAATTCAATTCCTTCACTATGAACAAAGAACTACTCCTATTCATTCTTTTTTCACAAGTTATTTAAGGAACCTAAACAACTAGTCCTATATTTCTATATCTAATTGATTATTAGAGTAATTCATCCAATCTCTAAGTCCTATATAGTGTGTCTTATGTCTAAGTTTATGTGACATCCTGAGTCTAAGCTATTAGTCCCATATTCTTTTTGTGAATTCTACTTATGTCCTAGCCTTCACAACATTAAGACTCAACTAACACGTCAATTTTCCTTCAAGAAATAGAAAGGTAAATGCTATGTGATGTGATTGCATTAGCTCAATCCATATTGTCTTGGAGTATTTACTTGACTAAATACCTTAGAAAATTAGTCCATAAGTAGACGAAAACGAGTAGACTTCAATAATTCCAATGTCATAGGTTACAATTGTCAACTTAAAAAGACTAGAGTGAAAAGAATAAGAAAAACAACAAATAATAGATAAAGAATGCTGGAAAAACAATACAATAACTCCTTGAGTATAAAATCCACATACTAAAGGGCGCTCTAGGATGAATTTCGTCGTTCTCAAGGTGAATCTTTACTCTATGCACGTCTTCATGTATAAAAATAATCTAAAAAACTAATCTCTTCAGAGGAACTTTCGTTATTGAAAAGCTTCTGGATGATTTATGTGGATTTACTTTTAAGAGTTGGAGATTGTTGATTCTTGAGGATTTCTTCACAATTTATAGGCCAAATATCGGTTGAGTGGAGACTGAAATCCAGGCCTTCAACGACCCTAGACGATTTTAGAGTTGAAGAGAATCTGAAGACCACAAAACCAGCAAGGGTCGAATGACTAGAACACGCATTAACTCGATCTAGGGCACGGTGCAACCACATCGAGCAGTCGATGCAAGCGCATCAACCACATTTCCTGCAAAATTGTTAAAATCAAGTATAAGAGCTCATAAAACTGATCCAAGTCATCCTTAAGTGAAATATGTTCACTCATTTTACTTGTTTTAAGACATTATGGAGTCAAAACATAATGACAAGTAACTCTTTTAGTTAAGAAAAGTTATAAAATGGAAGGTAAAAAGATGCACTTTATGGCATTTATCAACTATCTCAAACTACTAGTATGCACTACATTTAAGAGGCTAGAGGAAGAAGTAAATAGAAAATGGCAAGAGAAACCCTTTGCTTTGTATTTATTTCATTGCCACACAATTGGCCATATATATAAAACATGAGAGAGAACTCTTGCAAAACCCTTAGGCGCACACACTGTAAAATTGCCATAACAGAATAGGGAGGATCTGGAAGGAAAGAAAATGAGGACTCACGTATTAAGCAAGCACATCAACAAACCCTTATAATTAGGAGCGATTGGACAAATAGTCAAAATGAAATGGTATTTTACAAAAATGGCCAAATAGATTATTTTTGTGTGAAAATGGCCAAACTACTAATTTTAATACTATTTAAAATTTAGTAGTAGACAAAACTATCCATACTACCAAATTCCTATAATTATGGTGTATTTCAAACGAAAACTTTAACAACCTAAAACATGATCTAATATCATGAATTTAAATTTTGAATATAAGAAAATATATAAATAAAACTATTTAAATCAAGCAACAGTCCGATCTAATTTAGTTTTTAAAAACTATACCTAAAATAATATAACGTAAACAAAAATAATTTAGATGTAAAAATCTAACAAACATAGTAGGAAACTAAAGTTGAAAACTAGAAAGTTATACTGTTGGTTTCCAGAATATTTAATTATCATCAGTAATTCAAAATAGACATTTGATGAAGTTCCTCATACTAAGCCTCACATATATCAATTTAAACTTTGTCATATGTTGTGACACATACTAAAAGCAACTGAAATCTTAGTTAACTTAAATTATGTAAACCAACCAGCCACCCATGCTTACGATTTGGCCAAATCATAATGACAATATCTCACGACTAAAGCAAGTACGTTATTTTCAAAATAACTACCAAATACCTTCTACCTATTAACAGTTAAAAAAATTCTCATACTAAACCTCACAAATACCTTCTATTCGTAAAAGATTAATATATTTGTCATATTTTGATAGAGATACTAAAAATAATTTAAATGTTCATTAGATTGATCCATACAAATTCCTTTGTAGTAAGAATTGTAATAATTGTCATCTTCTGTGGATCAACAATTAGTAAGAGTGAATGTAAACTATAATAGGTAGGTATTATAGTTACGATAACCATATTTGATCCTGGAGTACGAGTAGAGAGGACCCTAAAAAGATAAAAAGAAGAGAAAACCTTGAAGACTTAAATCCTAAATAGTGAAGAAAGGACTGAAGAACTGAGGAAAATATAGAAAATTATTTGGAAAAATTTGTGTGGAAATTGCACGGAGATAAACCATATTCACAGTAGCTAACGAGATTGGAAAGAATGAGAGTGGAGAGAGTGACACCAGTGAGAGTGGAGGCAATGAGAGAATGGGAGAGAGTGAGATTGGCTGAGCGAGAGACTGGGAGAGAGCGAAATTGGAGAGAAAGGGTGGAGAGAAAGAAGAAGAGAGCGACGCTGGCGAGATTGAAAAGAGCAATGCTGGTGAGATTGGAGAGAGCAAGATCCTTAGCGAGAAACCTGGAGAGAGCGACACTGCCAAGATCCAAGCTAGCGAGAAGGCTGGAGAGAGCGAGATCCTTAGCGAGAAACATGGAGAGAGTGACACTACCGAGAGCCAAATGAGCGAGAAGGCTGGAGAAAGCGAGATCCTTAGTAAGAGTGGAGAAAGCGAGATTGTGAGCGAGAAAGTGGGAGAGAGCGAGAGTGGAAAGAGCGAGACCAGCGAGAAAGTGGGAGAGAGCGAGAGCAGCCTGAACGCCTCATTCGAATGTTACGCTCATGCGATCGCAAGAAACCGTCTGTGCATCGAACGACCGGGCATTTATGCATTGAATTTGGTCACGATCTTATAGATTATGCATTGAAAACCCTAAATTGAATACAAACAAAGCTTGAAGATGTAAGAAAAAACGTCAATTAAAATTTAGGTGTCCGATTAAGAGAAATTTTTAAACCCTAAGAAATTGTGTTTGATGCATTTGGGAAGAACACATTGAACCAAGGTGAAGTCAGCCTACGTTGATAAAGGGAGGATTAAACATTTGGCCATGCAACCAAGTAGGTAGTGTCAACACCATAGAAGATTTGGACGCCTATAAATAGAGCCGTTGGAGTTTCATTTTCAAATCACAAATCATAAAATTTGTAAAAAGAGGGGGAGAATAGAGTGCATTGGACAGTGGGAGTGGAGGAGAATGCATCAACTTGAGATGAAGAGATCTCCCAAACTACTCGAGCGTTTGATGTAATTCCAAAGTTATCTGAAAGATAAGAGAGTCTAGTTTTCATGGTGAGGCTGCCGGAGAAGAAGCTCTAAGGAATTGGGCTGGAGAATGAGAAAAAGATAGAGGGGTAGAGCTATCGGGTAAGCTGGGCCAGTCTTGATGTTTGGATGATTCCGGCTAAACCATGAAGAGCTATGAGCTAAGATTTTATGTTAAGCTGCTTGAAGACATTTTAGAATAGTTTTGTAGAAGGAAGTATCTAATAAGGTTTAGAACTATGAGTAATCTATGCTGTAATTTGGATTTGGATTCTAGGGGTAAAAAGGGAGCCCGAGGTAGAAAAGAGAACTATTAGAAAGGCTCCTAAGAAATTAAGGTGAGTGTTATAGCTTTGATAATTAACACATAGTGTGAGTGTTATAGCTTTAATAATTAACACATAGTGTGAGTATTATAGCATTATAGTTCCGATATATCGTGAGTGTTATGTTGCTTTGATAAATAAAGAATATTGTGTGTTTATACAGTGTAGATAGTAAATGCATATTATGAGTATTCACTTAGCTTTATACTCTGATATTGGAATATATGCATATGTAGATACAAAATACATGCTTTTGGTGATAGGATGATTGCTATGATATTGTTTGTGTGTGACTGTGGAAACTGAGATTATGCCCGGGATATAGTTAGCATGCTTAACAAAAGGTGCTTGGCAGAAAAAATATGGTCGGCTTCGGTCAGCGGGAAATAATAATCGGTGACGACCGGTAGGAAATATGGTCAAGTACCTAAGCATTGCTAGCGGGATAAATAAAATGGTCGATGTGCACATTGGCGGGAATTGGGGTCATAGGGAAGGTTTCCATAGATGATTGTATTGATTGATGATATGATATGCGTGCTACGGGTAGCTTTCGGGATAAAGATTACTGGTTACATGATTATATCTTTGACTGTGCATGAGTTATAATGCGAGTGTTGGCATGTGATTGATTTCCCAAAAATGATGATTTTCAAAGTGAATTTCATCTTAAAAGAACCACTCACTAGGCTTAGTAGCTCACACTCTTCAAAATAGTTTCTTACTCCCCCCCAGGTAGCGGAAGATGAGGAGTTCCAGGGTGCTGCTAAGGTCAAGGTCTGCCATGTGCCCTAATTACACTTCCGGAGGGTTTTTACGGTTGTCGTTGTAAACTTTGTTGTTAAGTCCTTAAGTTGTATAAACGTTATATCACTGTCGTAATAAAAGATGGGCCTACTTAATCCGTTATAGTTTATCTCCTTGACATAATCATTCCGCTGTGTATAAGTTATAGTATGGTATCAGAGTTATTCCGCAAGAATCATAAGGCAGTAAGTGTCAGCTCAAGGGTTGATAACTGCTGCAGTCGCATCCTTCTCCCAGGCTAAGAAGGTGGTCTAGGGGCGGGGTATGACAAATAATAATAATAATAACAACAACTTACATCCAAGAAAATGCTTTAATATCGAAATGTTAGGGTTTGTACTCTAAATCTCGTGGTTTGTAATTTATAAACAAAATTAAGTTATTTAATAAAATAAGAAATTATTTTATTTGACAATTAAACTTATGTAACTCAATCCAATAAACTAAGATCCAATGTTATTTTATGTAACTTAAATGTGGTAGACATGCAGGTGGATCATGTTCAAGTAATAACCTAAATGGTTTGTAGTATATGGATAAGATTGGGTGCCTTATTCTGGTAACACTACGGATACAACCCACTTTGTCAATGTTACAAATGTTGTAAGTGTTACAAACGATGTGATCCAAATCGTTCATGTGGAGACATGTGAGGGAAGGTATCCTATACAAAGATTTTGTATAAGATCGGACCACATAATGATTAATCTCTCTTTATAACCGTTGACCTAAGAGGTTAACAAATAGGATGATCATAGTTAACTCGGCCTCAATCTTAAGTGAGTTATGAACTTCTGTCTATGAGGGTAGTCCTTTGATTTGTATGAGTGAGAGTGGTCCATGTCGTCGACTCAATAAGCCTACCATTTTAAGGATTTGTTCAAGTAGGAAGTTGAGAACATAGCTACACAAGATGGAATTCGTTCCTTCCCATCTTTAGGGTAAGTAGATGAATTGCTCCTTTAAATGCTGACTCTAGATCTTGAACAAGGGGTCTCTCCCTCTCATTGGCCCGAGAGGGTTTTTGTTTATGTAGAACCATGAACAGGTTGTTCATTAGAGAATCAGTGGGACTTAAGAAGTAAGAGTAATTACAAAGGTAAAATCGTATGACCTAATTGTAATTACGAACAATTCGTGAAGGGTCGATTTACTGATATTGGTTATATCCATGGGCACAAAAATATTCTACAGTGCGAAGAGTGCAACGACAGATCTTTAGTAGTGTGACCCACAGTTAATGAGTGTTGATTAATTTAACTAAAGAGTTTAATTAATTTAATCTCATATCATTGGAGCTTCTAATTTGTAGGTCCATTAGGTCCCCCTACTAGCTCAGTAAGGATAAAACAATGATTATTTAGTTTTGGAAGAATTTGAATTGTTCATATTATAAGGGAATTTATGTTAATTTATTGTATATGATGCAATTAATATAATGTATATAGATACATTATATTGTAAAGTTAATTTTTAATGAGCTTCAAAATAAAACTATATAACACGAGAGAATAATGTATTTGAATAAGATTCAAATAAAATACTAGGAATGAGATTCATATTAAAACTATAGGTTGAATTTAATATGAATGAGATTCATATTAAATTTATATGAGTGAGATTCATATTAAAACTATCTTGCTGGAATCTTGGAGTTTGGGTAAGGTTGTCGAGTTTCTTGAAATTTCTTTGTTACCCATTGACTTTGGGTATTGATTATTGATACCCATTATATTTGGGTTTGAGATTTAAGTTTAGGACAAGATTTGAAACAAAAAAGGTGGGTTGTCCAGTGGTGTCAATGGGAGATTTTGGCCATTTTTATACTTTTTGGGTAAGATGTTGTTGGTTTTGAAGTGGATTTCATTTAATCTTGAATACCCACTAAGATTTGGCTTTGATTTTGTTTCCATGGTGACTTAGGAGATTTATCTGACATTTTTTTGGGCACATTTTTCGGTTTGGGCACCTTAATTGAAGTTTAGAAGTGGGTTCAGATCAAATCTCGCGTTGGGGATTCAATCCAAGAGTCTAGCTAGGCCAAGGAAAGGATTAGTTGCTTAAAATTTGAACTTAATTTAGGTAAGCATCTTACTACTTATTTGCTTTAAACCAGTCATCCCAACCAAATGATGATGTTAAAACAGTGTGCTTATATGGAATGTTATGGAGTGAATTGGTTACACTTCTATAGTGAATTGACTGTGGGCGTTCTCTTATTTTCATGGGTTATGTTGCTGTGTACATGAAACAGGATAATAAGTGTGTAATCTGCTCACTAAATATGATGTTTATGCTAATATAACTGTGGTTAAATTATGAGGGATGCATGCTCTGATAACTGAATATGATGTTTATGCTAATATAACTGTGGTTAAATTATGAGGGATGCATGCTTGTATCAATGGTAACCGTTGGCCTTCTTATAGAGTGATGTACTCTTATGACTGATTTGTGTCCCTTTGGGTTCACACCTATGATTATTCTATGTTCCTTCGAGTTCACACCTATAATTGATATGTGCTCCCTCGAGATCGCACCTACGATTGATAAATGTTCCTTCGAGATTCACACCTATGACTGATATGTGTTCTTTCGGGATCACGTTTATGATTGATTTGTGATCCTTCGGGATCATCATGACTGATATGCTATAGGATGTACACCTTGCCTAGATAGAACGGCTAACATGTTTACTTAGAGGGCCCAGTAGTGGGTCACTTACTAGTATTTCATACTCATCCTCTCTTATTTTATGTTTTTTACGTATGGATAGAAATAGGCCGGTGAGTGAAAAGCGGGACTTGTGACCGTGCCATATGGGACAAGAAAATCGCTTCCTCTCAGTTTTCAAATTATTTAAAAGTTTTTATTTGAAATTTGTTAGTCGAAATTTTATCTATTTGAATGTTATTTTTCAAAGGTGTTTTTATTGATTTTATTGAGCAATGTTGTAATTTTGTCATGTTTTGAGTATATGTGTTTCTGTTGGATGATGGTTTTCTGTAAAACAAGTGACTTTTCCTTTAGAATAATTAGGCTGTTAGACATATTTAAATATTAATACGTTTAATTAAAGTATGAGTTATGTATGTGGATTAATAATTTATCATATTGGGTTATTTTATTAGATTGTGTGATCTAATTAATTAAGGTCCTAGATGTCTAATTGAGTATGGACTTAACAGGTATAGTTAATTAGGGTTTAATGGGAACCCTAATTGAACTAGTATATAAAAAGACCTTAAGGCTATGGTCCCCAATATACCAAAGCAATAAGCACTCAGTCTTTCTTGAATCCCATCTAGAGAGAGATCCCACTTAGGGCATTTGGAGCTTTGGTTGAGGAAGACAATAGCCGCCACTTAGTCATCATCAATCTTTCAATGGAATCTGGTATGTATATATTCTTGACAATTTGACCCGAATAATTCTAGGGTTTATCTATTCAATATAGATATAAAGTATTTATGCTAACAAGTGGTATCAGAACATGTTTTTCATGTTACATTGTTGTTTATATTTGTTTTCCATTGGGATTGTAATTCAATTTTGATTTTGGTTAAAGAATTAAAGAATAAAGTTCTAAAAAAAAAATTGAATCCGGTTGAGCAGCAATTGTCTGATGGCAGAAGATTGTGACTTATGTGCAATCAAAGGGTTATTGTTGAAGCATTCAATGAATTTGGTGGATTTTCTAAAAAAAGTAATCAAGATTCATTGGCTATAAAGAAAAAAAAAATTAAAGTACATCTGTTCTTTAGTTTCGTGGGTTTCAATAAAAAAAAAAAAAAAAAACACATTAGCTGCAGAAACAACCATTTTTTTGTGTCTTTATCATTTAATTATGTCAACAGAATCCGCAAACGAATACTGTGTCGACTGCTGTTTGGAGTATAAATTTGCGACAGAGAAAGAGAATAATTTTTTGAAATTTGGTCGGTGTTTCCTGTTTGATTTTGCCGATGATTCTTGACCTTGATTATTGATAATTTAGTGAATTTAAATCTAGCTTTTAAATTAATAAGGTTTGTGAATTTGAATCTAAAGTTTTACTAGTGATTTAAGTCAAGATTTGAATAATCATATTGTGGATTCAAGATTAATTGATCGTGCTATGGTTTAAATTTAAATATGATTGATAATGTGGTAAATTTAAATTTAAATTTGATTGATATTTTGGTGAATTTAAATTTAAATTTGATTGATGATATTTAGCGATATTCACATGTTTTATTGCTTTAATTGTATTATGTGTATGCAATTATTAAGTGAATATTGGTAAAGACTATTTGGTGTTCCTCCTCTTTTATTTTTGTACAATAATATTATTATATTATTGTGTCTTATATTTTAGATTGAGTTGGTCAAAATAATATGTTACCAAAGTAGCGTCTGTTATCTAGATTAATTTAATTCTAAAATATAAGATATGCATATTCATGAATTTATGTGGATAATTATCGGCCTAAAGGAAGATAATTATTTGGTCAAATTGTGGATATGCATGTGGTAATGAGTATGTGGCAATTATAAGGATTGCTCATGTGAGAAATAGTCGGGCCAAAGAAAGACTATTTTTTGACAGAGTTAATTGTTAGTACTTTGATTACTACGTTGAGAGTACCATTTACAGTTGGTGTTTTTGCCCAAAGGCTGGACGTCAATGTTGTGTTAGGTATCTTGTTAAAGGGGCTCACCACATATGTAAAATTATTTTGTTATATTTTAATTGTGAGCATATGCTTTGTTGTTTATTGTTTCAATTGGTCTTACTCAAATATCTGGAAATCTGAGTTCAATCCCTAAGTTGAATGGATCGAACTTCAAGATTTGGAAAGAAAGTCTAGAGATACTTCTCGGGTGTATGGATTTGGACCTTGCATTAAGGACCGATAAACCTACATCTACTGAGGAACAACCAAATACGGCTAATATAGAGAAGTGGGAACGGTCAAATCGCATGTGTCTGATGATCATTAGGCACTCCATTCCTGAGTCTTTTCGGGGCTCTATCACAGAAAGTGAAAATGCCAATAAGATCCTTGCTCAAATTGAGAAATATTTTGTTAAAAATAAGAAAGGGGAAGCAAGTAGTCTTTTGATTTCTTGTTCTATGAGGTATAAGGACAATGGAAACATAAGGGAGTACATTATGGAAATGTCCAATCTCGCAGGTAAATTAAAGGCACTTGATATCGAGATATATGAAAATTTACTCGTGCATCTGGTACTTATCTCTCTTCCTGCATAATTCACCCAGTTTAAGATAAGCTATAATACTCAGATAATACTTAGAAGGATAAATGGAGTATTAATGAGCTTATCTCACAATGTGTGCAAGAAGAAGATAGGATTAAGAGAGAAAGGACAGAAAGTGCTCATTTGACAACATACTCTCGTGATAAGAAGAAAATAAAATTTGTGGATATTGCAGAAGGGACATCTCAGCAGAATAAAAACAAGAAACAAGCTACTGAAAAATCCCTTGTTTTTTTTTTTTTTTTGCAAAAGAAGAATCACTTCAAGAAAGATGTCCCAAGTACACCAAGTGGCGTGTAAAGAAGGGTAAACTTCTTACTTTGGTTTGTTCTGAAGTTAATTTAGCTTCCTGTACCTACAGATACTTTGGTAGGTAGATTTTGGTGCTACTACTCACATAAGTTATTAATGCAGGGTTGCCTGTGGAGTCGGCTGCCAAGTGATGCTGAGAGATTCATCTATGTGGGCGATGGCAAAGCAGTTCTACTTGAAGCTATTGGAAATTTTAGATTACTTTTAAAAACTGGTTGTTATTTTGATCTGAATGAGACTTTTGTTGTACCGTCATTTTAGATGGAATTTAGTTTCTATTTCCAGTGTGGACAAATTTGATTTTTCTTGTTCTTTGGAAATAATAAAGTTAGTCTTTTTCAAGATTCTAAGCTTATTTGTACCAGTTCTTTAAATTGATAATCTATATATGCTTGATTTCTTTTGCTTCATTTAACAAGATCCTGTTATCTAATTCATGTAGTACAAAGCGTAAATTAAATGAGAATTTTGCTATGATATGGCACAAGTATTTAGGTCACATCTCTAAACAGAGAATTCAGAGACTTGTGTCAGATGGAATTCTTGATTCCCTTGATTTAAGTAACTTCAACGTTTGTGTGGAATGTATTAAGGGAAAACAGACAAACATAAGAAAATTAGGTACCAACAGATGCTCAGACGTTTTAGAACTAATACATACAGACATTTGTGGTCCATTCCCTACGACCTCTTGGAATGGATAACAATATTTTATTACTTCATAGACGACTATTCAAGATATGGGTACTTATATTTAATTCATGACAAGTATCAATCCTTGAACATTTTCAAGTCTTTCAAAGCTGAAGTCGAACTTCAACTTGGAAAGAAAATTAAGGTTGTCAAATCTGATCGTGGTGGTGAATATTACGGTAGATATGATGAATCAGGTGGACAATGTCCAGAGCCCTTTGCCAAATACCTAAAAGAATGTGGAATCGTCCCACAATACAATATGTTGGGCAAACCCAGCATGAATGGTGTAGCGGAGAGGCAAAATAAAACACTTAAGGATATGGTAAGAAGTATGATTAGCCATTCTTCTCTACCAGAATCCCTCTGGGGTGAGACACTAAAAACTTCAACATATATCCTTAATAGGGTACCTAGTAAAGCAGTAGTTAAAACCCCTTATGAGCTGTGGATAGGAAAGAAGCCTAGTATTAGGCATCTTCATATCTAGGGTTGTCCAACTGAGGCTAGGCCTTATAGGCCTAATGAAAGAAAATTGGATTCAAGAATTATTAGCTGCTATTTTGTTGGGTATTTTAAGCACTCTCGGGGTTTCAAGTTTTATGATCCCACTTCTATATCATTGTTTGAAACAGGAAATGCTAGATTCCTTGAGGATGTTGAGTTTGAGGGGAAAGATAACATAAGGAAAGTTGTCCTTGAAGAGGAATTGATTTCTTTTCCTCATGTGATTATAAATTATGTTCAAGCTTCAATTCCTGACTTCATTATTGAACCAATTATAGAACAAGACAACATTAAAGTCCCCGTTGTTGAACCTAAAGTTCAAACTCAACAACCTCAAGAAGTGTCATTAAAAAGATCTACTAGAGAGAGAAGAAGTGCAATTCCAGATGATTATATTGTGTTTTTTCAAGAACATCAGGATGATGTAGGCATAATGGAAGATGATCCAATCAACTTCCAACAAGCTTTACAAAGTTCTAACTCTCAAAAGTGGAAAAGTGCTATGAAAGAGGAAATAAAATCCATGAAAGACAATGACGTTTGAGAACTTGTCGAACTGCCATCAGGAGTGAAACCCATAGGTTGTAAATGGATATTTAAAACCAAAAGGGATTCACATGGCAATATTAAAAGATATAAGGCTCGTCTTGTTGCAAAGGGTTTTACTCAAAAGGAAGGCATTGATTACAAAGAGACTTTCTCTTCGGTTTTATCGAAAGACTCTTTTAGGGTAATCATGGCACTAGTAGCTCACTTTGATTTAGAGCTACACCAGATGGATGTAAAAACTGCATTTCTCAACGGGAACATTGATGAGACGATTTATATGGTGTAATAAAAAAACTTTGTGTCTGGTAATTCAAAGTCTATGGTGTGCAAATTAAAAAAATCCATCTACGATCTCAAGCAAGTGTCTTGTCAATGGTATCACAAATTCCATAAAGTGATAACCTCATTTGTTTTTGAGGTGAACATTGTGGAAGATTGTATATATCACAAGTTCAGTGGGAGTAAATCAATCTTTCTGGTGTTATATGTTGATGGCATACTCATAGCTAGTAATGATGTAGGTTTATTGCATGACACTAAGAGATTTCTCAAAAGAAATTTTGAGATGAAGGATCTTGGTGATCCTTCTTTTCTATTAGGAATTGAAATACTGCGAGATCGTTCTCAAGGTATTTTGAGATTGTCACAAAAGAACTACATTGAAAAGGTCTTGAGTAGATTTGACATGAAAGATTGTGCGCCAGGAAATACCCCGATTGCTAAAGGTGATAAATTTCATTTAGGTCAATGCCCCAAGACCACACTCGAGACTAAGAAGATGTCGAAGGTTCCTTATGCATTAGCCATTGGAAGTCTAATGTATGCTAAAGTATGCACGTGTCTAGATATTGCGTTCATAGTTAGAGTGTTAGGCAGATATTTGAGTAACCCGGGGATGGATCATTGGATAGCAGCCAAACGGGTTATGAGGTATTAACAGAGAACAAAAGATTATATGCTCACTTATCAGAGATCAGAAGTTTTGGAGATCATTGGGTATTCTGATTCTGATTATGCTGGATGTTAAGACACTTTGCGATCCACTTCAGGCTATATCTTCATATTGGCTGAAGGAGCTGTATCCTGGAAAAGTGTTAAACAAACACTTATGCTTCTTCTACCATGGCTGCGAAGTTTATAGCATGTTATGAGGTATCCAATCATGGAATATGGTTGCAAAATTTTGTCACTGGGTTGCGGATAGTGATTGGCATAGAAAGACCACTAAAATTATTTTGTGACAATAAGTCGGCTGTGATGTATTCTAACAACAACAGAAGCAATACGAAGTCAAAACATGTAGATGTGAAGTTTTTGGTTGTTAAAGAAAGAGTTCAGAATGATCAAATTTCGATAGAACACATAGAAACAAACTTTATGGTGGCAGATCCATTGACTAAAGGTTTACCACCTAAATTTTTTCATGAGCATGTTGCTCACATGGATGTTAGTCACTTTTCTGATTCCATGGTTTAGTGGGAGTTTGTTATTGAGGATTTTCTTTGACCTTATTTTTTTTATTTTCTATATAGAATAAAGTTAATGGTTTATGTTTTATTATCTGAATTCATTTATCATGCATGCAGTTTAGCATAAAGTTTTTTAGAATGATCTCATTAAGGAATTTGGACCAGTCGGAAACATGTATGATCTAGATCACTTTACATGTAGTTTCCATGCTATCCATCCATACTTGATCTATGTCATTGAATGTATTGGAATTGGTGATCAAGGAAGGTTTAGTTACAAGGGTAGTGACGAAAGCCGCCTTGATTCTGTGCTAATATAGGAAATGGACCAGATTGAACTAAAGGGGAATTCTATTATTGAAATAACTTGTTTATGCGCGCTTAAGGTTTATGTGATTTAATTATATTAGGTACACAGACATAGCCCAAGTGGGAGATTGTTAGACATAGCCCAAGTGGGAGATTGTTAGACATATTTAAATAATAATGTATTTAATTAAAGTGTGGGCTATGTATGTGGATTAATAATTTATCGTATTGGGTTATTTTATTAGATTGGGCCCTATTATGTGATCTAATTAATTAAGGCCCTAGATTTCTAATTGAGTATGGACTTAATGGGTAGAAGCCTATTCATAGTTAATTAGGGTTTAATGGGAACCCTAATTGAACTAGTATATAAAGAGACCTTAGGGCTATGGTCCCCAATATACCAAAGCAATAAGTACTCAGTCTTTCTTGAATCCCATCTAGAGAGAGATCCCACTTAGGGTATTTGGAGCTTTGGTTGAGGAAGACAGTAGCCGTCACTTAGTCATCATCAATCTTTCAATGGAATCCGGTATGTATATATTCTTGACAATTTGACATGAATGATTCTAGGGTTTATCTATTCAATATAGATATAAAGTATTTATGTTAACATAGGCTTATTTAGTAAGATCTCGATTGCATTATAATGTTAATGATGTAAGGAACTATTCTTAAGTATAGGGTGGTTTTAATGGTTTGTAGCAAGTGGATTTAGCTTTGAAGAAAAGTTACTATATATCCCAACTTATCAATTTAATTTTACAAGTCAAGTAGGTGTTTTGTTTGAAATTCTAGTTTGATAAGATCTGTTAGATTAGATCAGTATATGTAAATTTAGTATAATTAAGTTGCTATGACTATCCTGCATTTATGGCAATCATCGATTAGTTTTTTCTATGTTATTGCTCAATAATTTTTATCGTTTGAGTTCTTGATATAAATGTTTGGAAGTATTGAATTTGCAATGTCTAGGAGCTTCCATAATCTGTTTTCTTGGCAATGTGTTTATGGAAAGGTATAGAAATAGTTTGATGTTTGTTTTAGAACATGGTGTTGTACTTTTGACCCCTTTCCCCTCCAATCGTATTTAGGATACTCACTTTGATTGGTCCCTTTAGTATGATTTAAGAAGTCATTACTTAAGATTTTGGTTTGTTTGAGTTACCTTGATGGTACTTATTCCTATTTAAAAGGAGCTTCCATAATTTGTTTTCTTGACAATGTGTTCACGGCCATGAGTTGAATATGTGTTTTGCTTCTATGTTATTGAATTTTCTTGAATTTGAAAGGTAAAGAAATAGTTCGGTGATTGTTTTAAAACATGGTTGTACTTTTGGTCTCCTCAAAATTTAATTTAGAACATTACTTTGATTGGTACCTTTAGTATGATTTAAGAAGTTATTGTTTAATTTTTTTGTTTGTTTGTTTGAGTTACATTGACAGAATTTATTCCTATACTATTTTAAAAGGAGCTTTCATAATTTGTTTTCTTGACAATGTGTTCATGACTATGAATTGAATATATATTTTGCTTCTATATTATTGAATTTTCTTGAATTTGAAAGGTATAGGAATGGTTTGGTGTTTGTTTTAAAACATGGTTGTGCTTTTGACCCCCCTCCCCCCTCCCAAATTGTATTTAAAATACTTTAATTGGTACCTTTAGTATTATTTAAGAAGTCATTGCTTAAACTTTTGGTTTTGTTTAAGTTACTTTGACAATACTTATTCCTATACTCTTTAGAACAGAGCTTCCATAATTTTTTTTTTCTTTACAATGTGTTCATGGCCATGCCTTGAATATTTGTTTTGCTTTTATGTTATTGAATTTTCTTGAATTTGAAAGGTATAGGAACGGTTTGATATTTGTTTTAGAACATTGTTGTGCTTTTGACCTCTCCCCCTCTCAACTTGTATTTAGGACACTCACTTTGATTGGTATCTTTAGTATGATTTAAGAAGTCATTGCTTAAATTTTCGGTTTGTTTGAGTTACTTTGAAGGTACTTATTTCGATACCCTTTTGAATGGAGCTTCCATAATTTGTTTTCTTGACAATGTGTTCATGGCCAGAATATGTGTTTTGCTTTTATGTTATTGATTTTTCTTGAATTTGCAAGGTAAGAGATGATTTAGTGTTTGTTTTAGAATATGGTTGTGCTTTTGATTGGTCATTGCTTAAGGTTTTGTTATGTTTGAGTTACTTTGAGGAGTTTTGTTCAATTCTTTATTCTCAAGTATTTACATTTTTCACTTCTTTATTTATCAAATTTGATGTCTTGATGGTCTTCAAGACAAGATTTGCAAGTTGAATTTTGATGGAGATGGAAAGAGTTTGGGTTGGTATTTTATACTTTTGTTTCAAAATGATGTTTCATGCTTCAAAGATCGTTCGTTGAACTTTTATTATGCAAACTTGTGATAGCTAGTGATTGTACTAATTTTGTTCATCTTTTAGTTGATATAACTTGATAAATATAACTTAGGTTGATATTACTTGAATTCACTTATTAGAAATTAACGAAGGTTTGTTGATATAATTTGACATGTAAACTTGTGGTCAAGTTGGTATCATTTCATTTTGTTTCAATGATAGTATTGAACATGTGTATCTTCGCTTGTAATTTTTAGTTTAAATATAAGTTCATTAGTTGATTCATAATTTATTCAAAGGATTATTATATTTTAAAATTTAATAATAGGTTTATATGTTGAATCAGATATTATTTTTTTAATTAATAGAGTACTTTTACTGATGTTTTCTATAACGTTAGTAAATCGTAGTTTTAAAAATAACAGCTTTTATAATGATACAAAATATAATTTATCGACGCTTAAATTTGTTTAAAAAAGGTACTTGTAATTACTACAAATAAATATTTAACAGCAGTCTTATATATTGCTAAAACTTAACTTTTCGTGACGAATTTACGACGTTACTGTATAAGATAAATAGTGACAAATAATGTGTTGCTAAAAGTGTGCATTTAGTGACTCATACGTATCAGTAAAAGTAGTCTTTTAGCAGTGCACAATAAATGCTTCAATAAAACCTTTAGCTACGTAGATGCAACAACATTCTTAGCAACACATGTCTCTGTGTTGCTAATATTTTTAACGGTGCTTTTTGACCTTTAGCAACATGTTTTGTACATCACTAAAAGGCGATTTTCTTGTTTTCACAAGAGAATAAGAAAGTGTGGTCCCCGTACTAGTTTTTGGGAGAAAGGCAGAGTGATAAAGTTTTTAGAGAAAGATCTTCTATAACGTTTTTCATGTCTCACTCTCTTTTTGTCTGTTAGTACAACAAACTTATCAAAGAGGAGGGGAGGAGTTACAATAACTCCCTCATACGTGCAGAGACAACTCCTTGTGATGGAGAGTTATTTTATTATAAAAATATTATATTAATAACAATATTAATAATATAATATTAACAAAAATAATACACGGTTGATTAATTAACCATTAATTAATAAACCATATATTATGCATCTTAATCACATTAAAATGCAACTCTCCCTTATAACCTATAGTTTTAATATGAATGTCATTTATATTAATTTTAACCTATAATATTTATATGAATCATATTCATATAAATAATATTTGAATCTTATTCAAATACCTCTCACATATTATATAGTTTTAATTATAAATCATATTTATAATTAACTATGTACTATAATATATCAACACACATTACTCTTTATATTAATCATACTAATATAATCAACACCTTTAATTTTCTAATAATTTGAACAATTCAAATTATTCCAAAAACAGTTATCACTTGTTTTAGGATATTTGTAATAGATAGTAGAATAAGAGAACAAAATCTAAAAATATATTACATCTCTAAAATATTTGCAAATATGGATGAGTTGATTAGTCAATTTTTGAATTTTTTTTATTTCCAATTTCATCCTACATTGTCTTGTCTTGTTGCACAACTTCTTTTTTTTAGTCTTTTTATTTTTTTTATTTTTTTTTCGATTTTTGTTTCTTCCCTTCCTTTTTTCCTTTTTTCATTTTCTTATCTTTCTCCAGTTTTTGCTTATTCTCTTTCTTTTTTTTTTTAATTTTATTTTTTCCTTTATCTAATTTTTGCTTTTTTCCTTTATTTTTTTTATTTTCTTTTATTTTCTTCATTTTCCCTTTATTTTTTTTTATTGTCTTTCATTTCGTTCTTTTTTTCCCTTCTTCTTCCCTTTCTTTTTCTTTTTCATTTTGAATTTTTCTTTCATTTCTTCGGTATTTTCTTTTTTTATATATTTACTTTTCTTTCCTTTCTTTAGTTTTTGCTTCTTCTCTTTCTCTTATTTTTAAAAGTTTTCTTTCCTTTATTTGATTTTTTTCTTCTATCCCCATTTTTTTCACAAGAATTATGTTGCTGAGTTTCGTACCCAAGACTTAAAAATACTCAATTCATAAGTGACTACACCAACAAGCCAATCATCAAGTTTGATTATTATAACAAATAATAAATATAAATAACAAGTGAAAGTCTATCAGTGATAGTCACTAATATTTTCTATCATTGATAGCTTAATCTTTGATTATATTTTCATAGTTAATAGTCACTCATAGAATTCTATCATTAATAGCCAGCTTAGTGAATTTAATTAATAAAGTTGAATCTCGAACTAAAATGTAAGTGGAATGCCTAGAAGTTATCACTAATAATATGTTTATTAGTGATAAAAGCTATCATAGAAAAGAAAAAGGACTTATAAATGTTTGGGAAGGACAAGAAAGGGGCAAAAAGGTGTTCAGTGACTATGATTGATAGAAGCTACTACTGATAGCATGTTACCAGTGATAGAAGTTAATACTAATAGCATGTTATCGATGATAGAAACTACCCGATAGCACGTTATAAGTGATAGAAGCTACCCAATAACACGTTATCGGTGATAGAAGCTACCACTGAGCACGTTATCGGTGATAGAGAACTATCACTAATAGCATGATATTAGTGAGATCATTGATAGCATCTTATCAGTGATGTTATCAGTGAAATAAGCTATCGCTGATAACCACAATATGAGTGATGTTAGTGATATCAGTGATAGAACTTAGGTGAAATCTATATATCGAGATTCTTTCAAAGGTGATAACCAGTTATAGAAGTCTATCATTGGTAGCCTTAAGTGTTAATATTTCAAGGTTGATTCAATTGATGAAAGTTTATCAGTGATAGCGACTAATAGCTGCTATGAGTGATAACCATGATAAAAGATTATTAGTGATAACTACCGTGGTAATCAAAGTTGTTGGTCTTCTTTCAAAGTTGATCCATATTTATAAATCTATCATTGAAAGCCACTGATAGCCTTAAGTATTGATATTTCAAGATTGATTCCAATTGATGAAAATGAATCAATGATAGCTACTGATAATTGATAGCAAATTAAAAGCTAATATTTCAATATTGTATTAATTTTTCTCAAATTGAAAGCTATATTAATTTTTCTCAAATTGAAAGTTATCGCTGATAGCAACTATCATCGATAGCAATTGATAGAAACTATCAGTGATAGCAGCTGATAGCAGCTATAGTAGCTATCACTGATAACTTCTATCAGTGATAGCTTTTAATGTAAGAAAACTGGGAAGAAGCGAGTACAATGGTGACTAGGCATGGGTTTTTTAGTCTTTTACCATTTTTTGATCTATATATGCAATTATTTTATCCTTGTACTATATATTCTATTATTTTGGGCTTGAATTCTATTTATGCAACTAGCCCTTTGTTTTATCCTTAGTGAGTTAGAAATGGGACCTTATGGATCTACAAATTAGAAGATCCAATAATACAAGATTAATTAATTTAACTCTTTAATTAAATTAAGCAACATTCATTAATTGTCGATCATTCAGCTAAAGATTGACAGTTGCACTCTTCATTCTGTAGATATATTTTTGTGTCCATGGATATAACCAATCAACAGTAAGTTGATCCTTCACAAATTGTTCATAACTATAGCTGAGTCAAATTACCGTTTTATCCTTGTAGTTATCTCTAACTTCTTACGTACCACTGATCCTTCTTATGAACAATTAGTTATAGTCAACTATAAACTAAACCCCTCTCTAGCCAGTGAGAGGATGAGACACCTCGTTGTTCAAGACTCGGAATCAACCCTTAAGGGAGAAATTTATCTACTTTTCCTTAAGATAGTTGTTCTTCCAGCTCCCTACTTAGAAAAATCCCCAAAATGGTAGGTTTATTGAGTCAACGAGTTTGGCCACTCTCACCCATACAGATCAAAGGACCCCTCTAAAAAACAAGAGTTTACAACTCACTTAGGATTAAGGTCAGGTCACCTATGGTCATCCTCGTGAAATGTTAATCTCTTCGAGTAACGGTGTTATAAAAAAGACTAATCATTTTGCGGTCAGGTCTTATACAAACTCTTTGTGTAGGATACCTCTACTCACATGTCTCCACATGAATGATTAGGATCAAATCGTTTGTAACACTTTACAACTATTATAACAATTACAAAATGAGTTGTATCCATAGTGTCACTAGGATAAGGTATCCAACCTTAACCGTATACTACAAACCGATATTACTTATGTTGGGGATGATGCCTTAAACTCTCGTTGGGTCTTGTAGTTTGTAAACACACTTTTTAAACAAACACTTGTGATGTATAATATATGATATTTTCTTCACTTTTGTCTATGAACATTGGATGTTTTAATTTCTTTACCACAAACCAATAAACTAAGATCCGTAGTCGTCGTTTGTAACTTAAGCATGTATGTAGAGACATACAGGTAGATCATGTCTTAAGTGATAACCAAAATGGTCTGTAGTATATGGATATAGGAGGAAAACCTTATGTTGGTAACGCTACGAATGCGGCCCGCTTTGTAGAATAGTTACAAGTGTTGTGACTTGCTATAGATGGTTTGATCCTGATCATTCATGTGGAGACATGTGAGCGGGGGCATCCTATAATAAGAAGTTTGTATAAGACCGGACCACGAAGTGTTATAGTCTCGTTATATAAAGTCGTTCATGATAGAGACTTCACTTCACTAGGATGACCATAAGTAATATGACCTCAATACTGAGTGAGTTGAGAACTCCTGCCTTTGAGGGCGGTCCTTTGATTTGCATGGGTGAGAGTAGCCAGATCGCCGATTCAGACCTACTACTTTGGGGAATCGCCTGATTTGGGAGCTGGGAACTCAGCTACACAAGATGGAATTCACTACTTCCTCGAAGCAGGGGTAAGTAGATAGATTGCTCCCTTAAGGGTTGATTTTGGGGCTTGAACGATGTTGCACCACACACCTTCTCATTAGGGGTTAGAGGAATCAGTGGTACTTAAGGAGTTAGATGTAACTACAGGGACAAAACGACCCAGCTATACTTACGAGCATCTGTGAAAGGTTATCGTACTGTTGATTGGTTATGTCCAATAGACACAGAAATATATCTGTAGTAAGAAGAGTGTAACTGCCGGTCTTTAGTGGAATGTCTGGCAGTTAATGGATGGTGGATCTCGTAGCTAAAAAGTTTATCAGCTATTCACGTACCGTTAGAGCTTCGAGCCATAGGTCTACAAGGTCCCTTTAGTAGCTCAATGGATTCAAGTTGAGAATAAGTTTTTGGGTCAGTTTAAAGTGTTCAAATTGACAAGAGGGAGTTCAATTATATATGGTATGATTAAACTGGTTAATTATATATGATATGTTTGACATGATGTATGAGATACATTAATTGGAGGAAAATGATATAAATATGATTTATATCTAGTGGAGGAGAAAAAGACTATGGTTCATATGTTACATTTGATGTGATATTAAACCATAGGTTAACGAATATAATATGATTATATTTATTATTTATTTTTTAAAAATTATAGGATAATTGTTGCCCGACTTTTTCTTCGTAACCGAATGTTAGTGGGAGGTTGAATTCAGCTTTCGTAACTGAAGGATAAAATTAAAATGGTTTTCATTTTGTAAAAGATCAGACACTCACTCACTTTTAGTGTATACTGCCTAACGCATAACAAATCGAGAGCCTACATGATAGCTCAAAGTTTCTAAACGATTGTATACACGCACACAATTTACTAAACGATTGCATAGTATTTACTAAACAGTCGTCTAGATTTTTCCTAAACGATCGCGCGCCCGAGCGTTTACTAAACGATCGCGTGCCCGAGAATTTACTAAACGATCGTCTATACGATCGCGACCCTTTTATTACACGATCGTGTACCTTTTCCTAAACGATCAAGCATCATCTATGCGATAGACACCCGACTTCTCCCACTTTCTTGGTCGTGGTATACGATTGGTTTTTCCTCCTTCCCTCTACCAAATCCAATAGAGCCCACACCTCTTGGATTCTCACACCAAGAATACCAAGGGTTTTAAGTGGTGGTGTCTTCCCTGCTACCGTGTTCGTGAAGAGGCCATTCGTGGGTAGATGATTTGGTGGACGATTTGCTTGGACGTTCTCAGTGAGAGCGAGAGGAGCAGTCCTTGGTGAGAACAAGATTTGAGGCGAAGAAGGGTTCTTGAACTGGTATGTATTTTGTTCTCTTGTTGTTTAAAGTTTCAAAGCATGCCTATAATTTGTTGTATATTGCATAACTAGTTTGTTAGATTGTGAATACGGTAATTCTGTCACAATGAGTTTGAACGATCTTGCTTCCACTCAAAGATACTCTGTGATAAGAGTTCCTTCAATTGGTATCACATGATCCATTTGTATGTCAACCGCATACATGTTTAAGTTTTATGAAATAACCTTGGATCTTAGTATATTGGATTGCGCTAATGCAGACTAAATGTCGAATAAAATAACACTTTATGTTACTAAATAAATAATTTATGTACGAAGATTTACAAACTATAAAACCCTCGAGATATAGGGCATCAACCCCAATAATCTCCCACTTGTCCTAAAGCTAGTGGGATGTATAATTACAAATCATATAACAAAGTAAAGTACACAAAATAATAAACTAGGACATATATTATTGTAGGGATAAAAGCCCTAATGCAACAAAGTTAACCAGAACTTCTTATTGAAATTAATTTAGAAAACGTGAAATACCAATACATTGGAAAAATCAGAATATCATAGAGATTTAACAAAATTAACCCTACTGCAAACTCTAGATTAAACATGCATTTAAAATTAAGAATTCTACAGTGAAAAGAAAGACATACTCCCATTGAAGACTCGATTGATAAGGCCAATTCTTCTTGAGATTTCTTGAACACCAGCAACAGGCTTCTTTCTTATTTTCTGAGAATTCTTGGGTATTGGTTTATGGGAATCAAAAGAATGATGGGAAGAAGGGGAAAATTTTTTAGAGATGACATAAATGTTTTTAGTGTTGAAATCACAAATACCTGCAAAAACTACGTTTTGCAGGTTTTTCAACCAAATGAAGGAGAGAGAGGAAACGTAGGATAGTCCATGTTTCAAATAACTCCCTTACATAGGAATTATCTGATTTAATTAATTAAATCTAACCTAATTAATGATTTCATTTAAATCATATTAAATGAAACATCTCTCATAAAATCTATAGTTTAATTCAATTAATTCAATTATATTATATTAAATTAAATAATTAATTAGTTTTTCAATTAATTAATTAATTATTTAATTAAATACCAAATATTTAATTTAGCCTACATTTGAATCATATTCAATTGTATTTCTATCATAACTTATAGTTTTAATGTGCATCTAATACACATTAATTCTAACCTATAATTTTAATATGAATCCAATTCATATTAAATTAATATTTGAACTCCTTCGAATATTTGATTCTCTAAATTAATTTTGAACCATATCCAAAATTAAATTTTATTATAAAGTTTAATTAAAATATAAACTTCGTATTATAATGTATCATTATATATTATACTATCTCCCTAAGTGAATTTGAACATTTCAAACTCTATTCAAGACATAATTACCTCAATTCCCTTTACGAACTAGGAAGGGAACCTCATGGACCTACATATTAGAAGCTTTAATGATATGAGATTAATTGGCTAAAATTAATTAACCACATTAATCAATATTTGTTAACAGTGGGTACACTCCACTAAAAACCTACAACTGCACTCTTCTTACTACAAATATATTTCTATGTCCCCGGATATAGACCAAGAACAGTAAGTTAGTCTTTCACGAGTTTTCGTACCACCAGCTGGGTCTGATTACCGTTTTAACCCTAGGTTACCTCTGTATCCCTAAGTATTAGTGTTCCTCTAATGAACAACCTATTTATGGTCCAACCATTAAACAAAAACCCTCTCGAGCCAGTGAGAGGGTAAAGCCCTTTCTTCAAGTCTCGAAGATACCACTTAAGGGAACACTCATCTACATACCCTAAAATCGAGAAGGAATGAAATCCATCTCGTATTATTATGCTTCTAACTGCCCACTTGATCTTGTTCCCAAAATGGTAGGCATATTGAGTCGACGAACTAACCACTCTCATCCATATAAATCAAAGGACAATCCTTCATGCACAGGAGTTCATAATAGACTCAAGATTAAGATTAAGTTACCTAGGTCATTCTATTAAAATAGAAACTTAACTAGTCAATGGAGTTACATCTAGTCGTTACTATTTCATGGTCCAGTCTTATGCAAACTCATTGCATAGGATACCCCTACTCGCATGTTACATAAATGAACACGTTGGATCATTGTGTTTGTATCAAATACAAAGTGGGTTGTACCCATAGTGTCACCAAGATGAGGTACCTAGCCTTATCCCTATACTATAGATCATTTAGGTTATATCTTGAACGTTGATCCTTGTATGTCTCCACATACTTTCTTTGTATGACTTCTCTTTTGCCTCAGGTCGAATGAATACGAAGTTCAAGACTCACAAGACAGCCTAAGATGTGGATTTAGGGTTATTAAAAAAATGAATAAAATACAATCAATAAGACTTATTGCAATAATATCGATAACTCTTTATTGATGACAGTCAATTATTTACATTTACTATATACGAGTTTTAGGGCATAAAACCAACAATTATAGCCAATAACATCTCCCACTTACCCTAAACAAGATGATGCATGTCCTATAGACCCAGACTCTCTAGATGACCATAAAATTTTTTAACTATGAGAGCCTTTGTATGGATCACCAATATTGTGCTTCGAAGTGATCTTTGTGACGATCACATCCCCTCGATGCACAATCTCCCAGACGAGATGATATTTGTACTCAATGTGCTTTCCTCTCTTGTGGCTCATAAGCTCCCTATAATTTGTAACAACACCACTATTATCACAAAAGAGGGTAATAGGCTTTGCATGTTTGCAACAACTTCCAAGTCTGTCAAAAAATTTTTGAGCTATATAGCCTCCTTGGAAGCTTCACAAGTGGCTACATACTATGCCTCCATGGTAGAGTCAGCAATGCAATCTTGCTTTATGTTTTTCCAGACTATAGCACCTCCGTTAATAGTGAACACCGATCCTTGTGTGAAATTCCTAGAATTCCTATCAGTCTGAAAATCAAAGTCGTTGTATCCTATAAGGAGTAAATTCTTAGCTCCATGCACAAGCATGTAGTCCTTCATTCTCCAAAGATACTTGAGGATGTTCTTAACTGCAATCCAGTGATCAAATCTTGGATTTGACTAATATCTACTGAAAATTCCTACGGCATAGTAAATGTCAGTTCTAGTACATAACATTAAATACATAAGGCTGCCCACAGACGATGCATAGGGATCCTATCTCATTTCCTCAACCCCTTTAGGAGTCTTAGGATACTGCTTCTTAGAAAATACAATCCCATGCCTAAAAGGTAATAAACTCCTCTTGAAATTGTGCATCGAATATTTAACAAGCATCTTTTAATTATAGGATGCCTGAGACAAAGTTAGTGTTTTGTTCTTACGATTCCTAATGATCTGGATCCTTAAAATAAATTGTGTCGCTCCCAAAATTTTCATTAGGAATTGGGCAGCTAGCCATTTCTTAACATCTTTTAGTAGACTACATCATTCCCAATGAGTAGGATATCATCCATATATAACACTAAGAAAGTTATTGAATCGTTGATGATCTTCTTATAGACACAAGGTTCATTAACATTTTGGTTAAAATCATAAGATTTAAGTGCAGAATTAAATCTTATATTCCAAGATCGAGGCGCCTATTTTAATCCATAAATAGACTAATTAAGCTTCCAAACCATTTACTCTTGACCTTGTTTAATGAATCCATCTGGTTGCTACATGTAGATGGTCTTCTCAAGATTTCCATTCAGAAAAGCAGTCTTGATGTTTATTTGCCATATTTCATAGTCATAATATGTGGCAAAGGACAAAAGAATCTGGATAGACTTAAGCATGGCAACAGGTGAGAAAGTTTTTACATAATCCACTCCTTTAACCTATGTATAACATTTTACCACCAGTTTAGCCTTAAAGCTTTGCACCTTACTATCTACACCTCTTTTCCTCTTGTAGATCTATTTGCAACCTATAGGTTTTATCTCATCAGGTTGACCTACAAGATCCTAGACTAAATTGAAGTACATAAACTCCATTTTATGATCCATAGCCTTAACCCATTCATCTTGGTCGACATCATTCATTGCCTATTTATAGATCAATAGATCCTCAATGTCGCCATCTGATATGATGGTTAAAGTTTCTATTAAACCCATATAACGAGCAGGTAGTTTTAGAATCCTCCCACTATGCCAAGGCACCCTCAACTCTTGAGGTGGATGTGCTTGACTAGATGAACCAACATCAACAACTTTTGTTGATGTATTATCCTTTTCAACAACTCTTGTTGAAGTTTTAGTAGTTTCACTGGAAAGCTCATTCAACACGATTTTACTACGCGGTTATGCTCCTTAATGTGACCCTCTTCTAAAAATATATCATTTGTCGACTTAAATACTTTATTTTCTTTAGAGTCATAGAAGTAGTCACCACTCGTTTCTTTGGGATAACATGCAAATAGGCATAACTTTGAACGAGATTTCGATTTCTTTGGATTTTCCTCGAGCACATGTGTTGGCAACCCCAAATCCTGAAGCTTCGTAAACCACCTTTACAACCTGTTCATAATTCCAAAGAAATTTCATAAATACTTTTGGATGGAATATTGTTCAAAATATAAGTTGCAGTCATTATTGCATAACCTAAAACAAATCAGGTAAATAAGTATAACTCATCATAGACCGAACCATGTCTAACAATGTTCTATTTCTCCTTTCTGATAGACCATTTCGCTGAGGTGTACCAAATGTCAAGAGTTGGAATGCAACTATATGTTCTATCATATAGTTTTGGAATCTTAAATCCAAATATCTCTAACTTGATTCGATCGAAGTGTTTTAATTGTTTTACTCAATGAATTCTCAATTTTAGCCTGATACTTTTTGAACTTTTCAAGAGCTTCAGACTTGTATTGCATTAGATAAAGATACTCATATCTTGAATAATCATCTAGGAAAGAGAAGAAATATTCAAACTCTTCTCTTGCCTTAACATTCATAGGACCACAGAGGTTTGAATGTACAAATTTTATGTTCTTTAGCTCTATAATCTTTTCCAGTAAAAGGATTTTTGTTATTTTGCCTTCAAGGCATGACTTACATATAGGTAAAAAGTTTTCTTCTAACTCACTTAGAAGTCTACTCTTGACCAATCTCTCAATCTTATTGAGATTAATGTGACATAATCTCAAATCCCAAAGATGTGCATTCTCTTTAGGAGAAATATTTTTTATCTTTTACGTTGACTTGCTGCAGTTCTAAATATTTCAGTATTAAGAAGTGCTTTAGTTGCTAACGACCTTAGCACAAATAAATTACTCTACACAAAAATCAAGTTTCTTTTCAGACCAAGAACCATATACACATTGTTCAAAACAAGAAAATATTTCTGGAAGAGAAAATTTATGCCTCCTATAGCCACTAGTGAAACAACATGTCTTGTTCCAACCTGCATCGTCATCTCGTCAGTCTCGAGCTACTGCTAGGAATTAACTCCGTGAAAAGAAGAACAAACGTGATTAGTGGGCACTAAATCAATTATCCAGGTCGAATCATCATTCTCTACTAAACAAGTTTCTAAAACTAGTAAATTACATTTACTTTGGTTGACCTTCTCTTTCTCCGCCAAATACTTGGGACAGTTTCGTTTCTAATGTCTCTTCTAGTTGTAGTGGAAATAGTTTCCTTTGGCAATCTTGGCCTTCTTTCCCTTCTTGGTTGCAGCAGGGTTAGTTTTATTCACCTAACCTCTTTTTTTCTTCTTAGTTTTATTCACCTAACCTCTTTTCTTCTTCTTTCACTTCCTAGTGCCAGATGAAGATGGTACAAACTTAGTTCTAAAGGTCGAACCTCTATGGAACTTCCTAGAGGACGTGGCAACATTTATCTCTCCCTTTTGACTCTTCACTTTCATCAGGGACTTGAAAGTCTGTAGCTTGTTCAAGAGGGTGGTCAGGGTGTAATCTAGCTTGTTCATAACAACATTGCTATGAAACTATAGTAAACTCTCCGGCAGAGGTTTCAGAATAAAGCTAACTTGACTAGCCTCATCAATGACAAGCCCCGCTCATTTCAGTCACATCGAAGTGGACCGTAATATTGAGAACGTGTTCTCGTACTGAGGACCCCTCTTGCATACAAGCATTACCAATGAACTTTAGAGCATTATGCTTGATCTTTGAGGATAGTTGTCCAAACATCTCTCGCAATGAATCCATAATCTCTCATGCAGTGACCATGAATTCATTTTTCTTTTCCAAAACTTTAGTGTTGGAAAGAATATACACTCTAACCTTTTCATTTTCCTTTATCCACTTTTCATATGTATTCCAAACATTTCGAGATGAATTAGCAAGGGGAACCTGAGGACACTCCTTAAATGGGACAAACCTGAGGTAGTCAATGATAAGTATAGCATTGATCATATTTTTCCAACTAGTGTAGTTGTCACCAGTTAATTTATCGACACTTAACAAGTTGATTGTAACCCTAGTCATTTTGAAGTTTGTTGAAATCATTCAAGTTATGTATATTAGATACATGCATAACCTATTAAAACCAATTAAGTTTAGCAAAATTTTAATGTACCATATGTGACATCTAATTTTTACAATGATACATTAGCGATTTAGGATAAAAGCCATCGAAGAGTAATTTGTTGAGATTGATGCCCTAAATCTCGTTGATTATGTAGTTTGTAATTGTTATATATAAACATTTTATTTATTTAATATAAGATGAGATGTTGTATTCACATTTATTAGAATTTACCCACAAACCAATAAACTAACATCCAAGGTTATCTTATGTAGCTTAAACATGTATGTAGGGACATATAGGTGGATCATGTTTAAGTAATAACCCAAATGGTCTGTAGTAGTTGGATAAGGTTGGGTACCTTATCTTTGTGACACTACAAATACGACCCACTTTGTAGATATTACAATTGTTGTAAACTGCTACAAATGATCTGCTCTTGATCATTCATATAGAGAAATGTGAGCAGAGGTGTTCTAAACAAAAGAGTTTGTATAAGACTGAACCATGAAATGAATAGTCTCATTATATAACACCGTTCATGATAGAGACTTACATTTAACCAAGATGACCATAGGTGACATGACCTAAATTCTTGTTGAGTTGTGAACTCCTACCTATGAAGGCGATCCAGATGAATATTCTTGCTCTCGCAAGTGTTGGCCCTCTCTCCCTTTGTAGCGCTTTTCAGCAGTCTCTCGATCTGTCCAGGAATGATCTCTCGGCTTCCTCATCTCCTTGTTTGTCTTCGTCCTCTAAGTATAAGTATGAGTATGTATGTGAATAGACTAACGACTCTCTAACTTGTATAAATGATATATCTGATAACCCTTTTACAATGGTGGCCTTCGGTATTTATAGAGCTCAAGGTGAAACAGCCTTTCTCTCTAATGATTGCAATGATGGGCGGTCATTAAATCTCCTGCTCTAGTGTGCCGATTAATGGTCATCGAAAGTTGAGTGTACTTGCTATAGTGTGGCTTTAACAGCTTGTCAACTAAATTTGGATTCGACCGTTATCAACTTTCTTTCCCATCGTGATTTATTGTGTTGTCACCTTGATGCGCAGTCTTTATGCGACCACCTTTTTTAGCAACTTCTCACGCTCGCATACGATCACATGACTTTGCGATCACAATCTTTCAAGTGTGTGGACGCTTAATTCCTTGGGTCACAATTTTACTTGCGCCAACGCATTTTTCCTGCACAAAATAAGTAAATTAACTGCTTTTATATGATGGGTGTATGCGATCGCAATTTCTACAGTTTAGCGCTTTTGAACATGATATTGTTTATTTTTACCGCCACATTCTCTCATTGTTTTACTTATTTGAGCTATAATAACGTGTATTTCTACCTGTTATCAGTTATGCACAAATTTGAAATTACAGCATGCTTCCAAAGGAAAATACTAAAGATCGAGTGAACATACCCTTGAAGAACATTTCTTCTCGTATCCTTCGATCTAACAACACGAACATTCAATAGCACGAACACTCAACAACACGAATTCAACACCTCAGCAAAAAGTGCGAACTTATAGAATCCTCAAACACAATCGAGTAACACTCGACCCTCGACCCTCGAATAGCAAGCAGACACTACCACGAGGCTACCTCAGTATTCTCAGTGTGAGAATCTAGAAGTTGTGGGCTCTGTATGGATTTGGTAGAGGGAAGAAGGAATTGAACGATCGTGTAGACGATCGAGTAAGTGGGAGAAGACATGAGTCTATCGTGTAGACTTAGGTACTTGACCGTTTAGAAGTGAGCGACTATCATATAGAAAAGCTCGATGCACGATCGTTTATTCTCTCAAGCTATCATATAGCTTTTTGGTTAATGCATGTTCAATTATGAAAAAATGAAAACGATTTTTATTTTATCCATCAATTACCATAACTAATTATAACTTCCCACTAAGTTGGTTATTCTGAGAAAAGGCCAAAATCAATTATCTCATAATTAATTTAATTATAAATAAATATTATATTTATAACCTATAGTTTTAATATCACATCTCATGCAATATATAAACCATAGTTCTTTTTCTCTTTCATTAATTCATCCAATTGATGTATCTAATATATAAAATCAATTATATTCCATATAACTGAGTTAATTTAATTATATCATATATAATCAAATTCTCTTTTGTTAATTTGAACACTTCAAATCAACCCAAAAACTGATTCTCAACATGAATCCATTGAGCTACCAAGGGAACCTTATGGACCTATAGCTTGCAGTTCCAGCGGTACGTGAATAACTGACTAAACTCTTCAATCACAATATCCACCATCCGTTAACTACCGAAAACTCCACTAAAGACCGACAGCTACACTCTTCGCACTACAAATATATTTCTGTGTCTATCGGATATAACCAATTAATAGTACGATGACCTTTCACAAATCGCTCGTAGTACAACTGGGCCAATTTATCGTTTTCCCCCAGTAGTTACATCTAACTTCTTAAGTACCACTGATTTCTCTAATGAACAATTCATCATAGTCCTACTATGAGTAAACCCTTCTCGGATCAAGAGAAGGTATGGCGCCACATTGTTCAAGCCTCGGAATCAGCCCTTAAGGGAACAATTTATCTACTTACCCCTTCTTTGAGGAAGGAGTGAATCCCATCTTGTGTAGCTGAGTTCTCAGCTCCCGAATTAGACGAATCCCCAAAGTGGTAGGTTTGAGTCAGCGATTTGGTCAATCGTACCCATGTAAATCAAAGAACCGCCCTCATAGGCAAAAGTTCATAACTCACTGAGGATTAAGGTCATGTTACCTATGGTCATCCTAGTGAAATGAAAGTCTTTGTCATAGATTGTTGGATCAACACCATTACGCAGCGGAAGAAATCAGGATCCATAAGCACTCTAATTGATTAATTTTGACATAAAAAAATGCTAAAAATAGAGTATAATGGGTTTCATGTACATACCTTGGCCGAACCATTGAAATCTTCATTTTCTAGTTGCAAAATCCTCCAATATTCTTGTGTATACCACCACAAGATCTTCCCTACTATCCTTTTGGTGCTCTAGATTGAGTTGTGGGACTCAAAATAAGCTGAAATCAAAGGGAATATAACCAACCCAACAAACAAGGAAATGATGCCTTTCGGGGCATCTGAGAATGATTCGAGCTATATGAAATTCAGAATCTGTTTGCTTTTTTATTTGTTTACTCAACTCGTAAAGACAAACAAAAAAGGGAAACTAAAATAGGAAATTTTGATGCACTAGGCAATGTTTTTCCAATCGGAAGACCAATCCCTGGCTTTGGAAAACTAATGGAGAGCATTCTCCTCAAAGTTTATGCGACGACGATCTATATGGAATGGCAGTTTTGTTGATGCATTCTTGTTAAGAAAGTTTTTTTTTTAGAAAGCTCACTCTATCAACCCATTGAAGAATACCTTCTTCATCCGAATTTTTTAGCAAAAATTCAATCGGTTCACCAACCCTTTCTTCACTCAATCTCTTCCATATATTGAAGACTATCATGCAAAGAGATGTGTTGCATGGAATGCAGCTCATGCTTGGAGTAAACGAAAGAAGAAGGTGGGTTCCATGTAAGCTAGTTGAAGATGAAAAACCCATTTTCAATTTTGTGTAATTTTTCAATTTTCGAAAATTATTTTGATTTTAAAATCATATTGTATTTCTAAAATCAAAATTTATTAATTTTACAAATTAATTTTCTAATAAAATTAATAAATAATTATTTAAACATTTTAAATAATTCTAATTAATTTAATATCCAATATTAAATAATTTTTACACAAATTCATCTTCATATATTTAAATCATATTTAAATATATTTTCTCCAATTCCATTTGATTCTAATTTGAACATTTCAAATTAACTTATCACACTACTCTAGAGCTAATCCATTTCTGAGCTAGTAGAGGGACCTCATGGACCTACAGATCATGGGCTCTAACGATCCGAGATTAATCGACTAAACTCATTAGACCGATCTAACCCCGATTCGTTAACTAATGGGTCACTTCACTAAAACCCATAGTTGAACTCTCCTCACTGTAGATATATTATGTCCACTTGATATAACCATGATTAGTAAGTTAACCCTTCACAGGTTGTTCGTAATAACGGCTGGGTCAAATCTCTGTTTTACCCCAAAAATTACCTCTTGTTTCTTAAGTCCCCACTGATCCCCTAATGAACAATTGTTTTGTGATCCAATCACAAAACCGAGTCTCTCTCATGCCAAATGAGAGGGCAGGATCCCTTGTTCAAGCCCTAGAATCAACACTTAAGGGAACAACCTCTCTACATCTCTAAAGCGGGTAGGAGTGAATTCTCTCTTGCACCCTATGTCCCCAGCTATCTATCTAGTCTTACCCCTGAAATGGTAGTTATATTGAGCTGACGTTGTTGAGCCAACCCTCACCTATGCAAATCTAAGGGCAATCCCAGATAAACAGGAGTTCATAGTTAGCTCAGGATTAAGGTCAAGTTACCTAGGTCATCACTTTGAAATAATCAGTCTTAAATAGTAAATAGCTTTATAAAGTAAGAATGACTCATTTCGTGGTCCGATCTTGTACAAAATCTTTTGCACGAAGAAACCCTCACTCCTCATGTCTAACATGAACGAATTAGGATCACTCCGTTTGTAGCACTTTACAACTCCTTGCAACAACTACTGAGCAGGTCGTATCCAATAGTGTTACCAAAATAAGGTACCCAACCTTATCCATGTACTATAGATCATTTTGACTATTTACTCGAACTTGATCCACCTTTATGTCTCCACATAAAGTTTAAGTACTCATCCAATAGTCAAGGGACTTTTAGGTTTATTGGATTTCTATTTAAACAATAGAATTATTCAATAACACCTTTATTGAATTATCAGAATAAGGTCCATTGTTTACATACCATGAGTTTCAGGACATAAAACCCAACATAAATGGTGTTATATAACGAGACTAAACATTTCGTGGTCCGGTCTTATACAAACTCCTTTGTATAGAGCATCCCATTCGTAGCGTCACCAGGATAAGGTTTCCCTCTTTTATCCATATACTACAGACCATTTAGGTTATCACTTAAAACACGATCTACTTGTATGTCTCCACATATATGCTTAAGTTACATAAACAACCAGGGATCTTAGTTTATTGGTTTGTGGTTAATGCAACTAAAATATCTAATATTTCATAGACTGTAATGAATAAAATATCTCATATTATTATATCAAAAATATGTTCATACATGTGTTTACAAACTACAGGACCCTACGAGATTTAGGGCATCAACCCCAACAAGATTGACGAATGACAAGAAAGATTCATGACCTGATCATTTAGACGAGTCATTGTTTCCACACGTAGGTTTCGTGCACTAGTGTTTGGTTTAGGAGTTAGGAGTTTTAAAAACCTATGAACATTCCTTGATTGCATTTATTGATTCATTTAATTGTTATTTATTTTAATGTTGGGTCTAGGGTACCCCAAACGGTAAATTCTTTTTTTAGAAATTCTCTTCCTTATTTATTTGATCTTTATTTAATGAAATAAAAATTTTATCTCTTATATTTAAATATTCCTCGAGAAATGTATTGCCAAGCATATGCATGCATAGAGTAGCGTCCTAGAATCATACTAGAAATTAGGGTCGTTACAGTTAGTATCGGAGCCTAAGTTTTAGGTTCTGTACACTGACTTACATCGTGAGTCCAAACTATTCCTTATGGCCATAAATGTGTCTCTCGTCATCGCCAAGTATGTCGTTTAAAGTTCTCTAGGGAATTATGTATGAAATTTTACCTGTTGTACAGTCATTTTGACTGGTTTCCCTGCTAGCGTTTTTTTAAGCATTCCGTGTGGTTATTAGGTATGGCACCACGAACTAGAGAAAGCGGCAGTCGAGGTAAGAATGTAGTTGGGGAGCAGAACCTTAACGTACAAGACCCTGAGGTGCAAATCCAAGAAGGCGGGACTCGTTGCCTCTTGACCCTTCTAGGTTAATCTGGCAATGGGTTAGACCAAGGAGCGGGCCTCGAACTTCGATTGTGCCCCCGCCAGGATCGTCCTCCTCAAAGATTCCAGTAGAGTACATTGCCATGGCTGCAACTATTGGGAATGTCGTCACACAAGCTGTGGTAGGGCAACTAAGGGATATTGTGGCTGAGCAAATAGCTCAGCACGCACAGTCACAACAAGTGTCATTCTCGCTGGCCCCGACACCACAAGTTCAGAATCAAGTTAGGGTACCGAGTCACACTGTGGAAGGCTCTTCCTTGGACGCTGGATATCTATGAAACTTCAAGAAGGATGACCTCCGACATTTAATGGGTCTCTAAAAGACTCCACTAAAGCAAGGTTATGGTTGTCCACTGTGGAAGGGATTTTTCAGTACATGAAGTACCTAGAAAAGCAGAAGTTGCAATGTGTTGTCTTTGTTCTTGTTGATAATGCCAAGCGCTAGTGGCGCTCAGTTGAAAGAATGATAAAAGCTAGTGGGGGCCAAGCAACCTGGGACCAGTTCAAAGAGCGGTTTTACGAGAAGTACTTCTCTACTCACATGAGGTATAACAAGCAGACTGAGTTTATGAATCTGAAGCAGGGGACCATGATAGTAGAGGAGTACGAGGAGAAGATTGACAGACTATCTTGCCTCGCCCTTAATCTAGTGTCCACTGAAGCAAAAAGGGCTAAAAGATTTGTGCATGGACTTTGGGACGGGGTGCGAGGTATTGTGCAAGCTCTTGAGCTTCCCACCTATGCAACAGCTTTTTGAACGACAGCATGTGTGGGTTGTCCCTCAGGGATAGAGTTTCTAATGTCCTTGACGAAAGAATCTACTCGAGGTCAGAAGTGGAAAGGTGAACAGAAAGCACCGAGGCCTCCGCAGAAGGTTCAAAGCACAGACAGGTCACTAGGGCACATTCAGGAGGAGTCTGAAGGGATAGACCGGTGTGCAAGTCATGTGGGAAGTGTCATTAGGGACGTTGTCTGATCGACACAGGGACTTTCTTTAGATGTAAGCATGTAGGGCATACGGCGGACCAATACCCTAGTATTGGTTCTGAAGTACAGAGGGTCAGCCCTCGAGTTCGCATCAAGGTAGTTCAAATTGACAGCAGTAGCATGGTCGGGTCTATGCCACCAACCGCCGAGAAGCTGAGCATTCTGGAACAGTAGTGACAGGTATGCTCCCAGTCTTGGGGCACTATGCTTTAGTGTTATTTGATTCTGGCTTGTCTCACTCTTTCATTTCATCGTTGTTCAAGCATGCTATGCTAGTTTTAGAGCCCTTGGGTTATGTGTTATCAGTGTCTACTCTGTCAGGAGAAATTATGATAGCAAGCGAAAAGATAAAAGCTTGTCAGTTAGAAATGGCGAACCACACTCTTGATGTGACCCTAATAGTGTTAGACATGCGTGACTTTGATGTGATTTTGGGCATGGATTGGTTGGGTGTCAATCATGCCAATATAGACTGTTCTCATAAGGAAGTGATATTTAACCCTCATAGGGGAGCCAACTTTAAGTTCAAGGGGGCCAAGACTGTAGTCTTGCCCAAGGTGATTTCAGTTGTGAAGTCCAAGAGGTTGATTAGCCAAAATACCAGAAGTATCTTGGCTAGCGTAGTTGACACCAAGGAAACTGAGATTTCTTTAACCTTAGAACCAGTTGTGAGAGCATACCCCGATGTGTTTCTAGAAGAACTTTCAGGTTTGCCTCCACCCACAAAGATTGATTTTGTGATCGAGTTGAAGCCAGTCACTATTCCCATATTCAAAGATCCGTACAGAATGGCTCCGGCCAAATTGAAGAAACTGAAGGTCGAGTTTCAGGAACTGCTTGATAAAGGGTTCATACGGCCTAGTGTATCTCCTTGGGGTGCACCGATGTTATTCGTAAAGAAAAAGGATGGATCGTTACGCTTATGCATAGACTACAGGGAATTGAATAAAGTAACCATCAAGAATAAATACCCGCTTCCCAAGATTGATGATTTGTTTGACTAGATACAAGGAGCTACTGTATTTTCCAAGATTGGCCTATGATTAGGTTACCACCAACTGAGGATAAGGGACATTGATATCCTTGCAGTTCGCCCGTCCATGCCGACGTCTCAGCCCACATCGCCCGACCTGGTCCAGCCATCGCGCTACCGAATTTCTGTCGCCACCATCTTTTGCTATTGAGAGCCTTTGTTTCCTTGCCGGCGTCACTCCTCCTCAACTCTGCCAGTTGTCAGATTCTGGTATTTGAGGTAAGTTTCGGGTTCTGTTGGTAGGCCGTTTGTCATTGATTATTCTTGGGTCAAATCTAATTTATCCATGAAATTTTGTGGTTGAATTCAGAAACTTATGGTGGTGAAGGGAGTTTCCAACGGAAGTGAAGATTCGTTTGGGGCAGTTCGGTACTCTTAGTAAGTCGATGCAATTTCAATGCATTTGTGGGATGGGTTGTGCTGCTGTGATTTGTTTCAAACCATTGATATTGTTGTGTGGGAAGGTCAGATTGCTCATTTGAAGTGTTGAGAGTTCGTTTCGAGTGTGTGGGATTTCGTTGCTATCGTGCTTGCATTGAACTTCCTCGTTGTGTAAAAAACTTAGGTAAGTGATTTACTATCGGTTAGCCTTCAAACCCAAGCATGTGTTTCTACTGGTTCCTACGTTAGTATGAGATGCCTTGATATGCCTGTTGGTTAGATGAAAATTTTGAAAGCTTACGCTTATGTCATGGAATGTTGCTATTATATGGTCTAGCAGTGTTTGATGGATGGATAAATTGTAAACTGTTATGTTGATCTTAGCATGATTTATGACCTTGGTTGTATGTTTATGTCTGTATAAGATTGTAGTGACTGTTAGCACTTCCATTGGGCTATACACATCGCATGTTGTGAGCCTTCGGGCCCACCTTATGCATATGTGTTGTGTCCCCTTGGGACCACCACTTATGTTTATGATTGTGCCTCCGGGGTCACTACTTATGAAAGCATACCTTCGTGTTCGCTCCTTATGCTTATGCCTATGCCTATGCCTACGATGTGATTGTACACTTGTGCCTTGATGGGAAGGTTAACAAATCACGGAGTGGGCCCGATAGTGAGTCCCTTACTGAGTATACTTATATACTCATCCTTTTCCTTCCATGTTTTCAGGTAAAGGTGGAGATAGATTGGCGAATGACAAGAGAGATCCGTGACCTGGCCATTTGGACGAGTCATTGCTTCCACACTTAAGTTTCATGCACTAGTGTCTAGTTTAGGAGTTAGGAGTTTTAGAAACTTATGAACATTCATTGATTGCATTTATTGATTCATTTAATTGTTATTTATTTTAAAGTTGGGTCAGAGGTACCCCAAACGATAATTTTTTTGTGGAATTCTCTTCCTTCTTTATTTGAGCTTTATTTAATGAAATAAAAATTTTATCTCTTTTATTTAAATATTCCTCAAGAAATGTATTGCCAAGCATATGCATGCATAGAGTAATGTCCTAGAAACATACTAGAAATTAGGGTCGTTACAGAAAGTGATGCAACATCTCAACAAAATTTGGAGATTCAAATAGAAGAATGTACAAATGAATTGAAGATTACTCCCCAAAGGACCTTGCTCAACAACGTACATACTTTGAATGAAAAAGAAAAAGAGCGAGGTGAAGCACTGACACTTAAAACTTGATTAGAAAAAGAATATGTAGTATTCTTAGATGAAGCAAGAAACACTTTGACACTTGAAAGCATTAAGGATCCAAAAGAGAGAGAAGAAATTACAGAAAAAATACTCGAAAAAATAACAAAGGAGAAGAAACAAGGAAAGGAAATTATGGTGAGCCCTACGACTACAACAAACAACGTTCAATGTATCATTAACATTGAAATATCCCGAGCGAAGGAAAGAATGTTCTACTACTAGGTTTCATTCTCAAATCTATAATTGCATTGTTGGGTTTCAGATTTGAGTCTTGATGGTACGGTGTCTCCCTTGGTTCAGTCCAATTTTGGTCCATAGTCTAATTCTTAAATGTAGTCTCTTAAAATTAATTTGTATCAAAATTGACTTCAAAAATAATAATAATAATAATAATTTTCATGCAAAAAAAAATTGTAATATATAATATATTTTCAAAATTTATAAGTAAAAATACTAGTAGAGAATATAAGTTTTTTAAGAAATCAACAATAAACTAGTAGTAGATACAAAAATTAATATTTATTCAAAGTTTAGTTACTAAAATTAAACATCTGAAAGTAGAGACTAAATTTAAACAAACTTTAAACTACATGACCAAAATGATATTTTTAACTTTTTTTTTTAATTATTGGTTAAACTATAAATTTAGTTGTAGAATTAAAAAATAAAAAATAAAAGTTAGTCTCTATGATTTGATAAAAATCTTATAAATAGTCTTTATGGATGGGTAGAAACACGCCGGAGATTATTTATTATGATTTTATTCCATCATAATGACTATTTTAATTATAAACTATAAATGCTAATTATAACCATTTAACCCAAAACTTTTTCCCCCCTAAAAAAGGGCTCAATAAGTCAATTAAATCTAGCCATAAAAAAACACTCAATCTAGAACGTGAAAATTTCTCAAATCCCGCTAAAAAATGTTATACATCAAAAAGTAGAACCTTTTATTTTGTACTAAAATTAGAACCAACTAATACTCTTTCCTATTATTCTTAAAAAGAAAACACAATTACCAAATTTGTCTTGTGAGTGACGATAATACCCAAATTAGTCACATTTTTTTTTTTTAGAAAAATAGAAATAGAACTAATAAAATACATTATTCATCCTCTGTTTTAGTTTAAACCCAAGTCCATAAAATTAAAACCATAAATTCAACTTACTCAATTAAATACATTAATAAAAACAACATTATTAATTATAAAATATATTTTTTATTTTTCTTACCATTAAAATATTTAAGTGAAAAAGAACTAAAATCATACACAGTGTTAAAAAAAGGAAAAATTTCACCAATAAAAAAAATATGAAACTGCAGAAATAACAAAAAAATATTATAAATATCTATCGCATATTATCAATGATGAACTTCTATCATTTTGTTTTATTGATAGACACTAATAAACTTTCGATAACCTCTATTGAAAAAAGATTATTTTTTGTGTAAATTATTTTTCTTTTTTTTTTTTAATTTTGAAAATCTTCTTAAAAAATAGGCTTATATTTTTTTAAGTTGAAATTAAGATTTAAAACAGGGTTTCTATGACTTGAATTGATGTGATGATGTGAAATATTCTTCTAGGTCAACGCACATTGAAATTTCTAATTTTGAAACGTGTGTAAAAGTTAACTTTTAAAAGCATTGGAGAGAGTTGTTTGTTTTTTGTTTTTGATAATTACGGGGAAAAGGATTAAAATTTTGTTTTTAACTAAAAAAAAAGAGTTATGAAGTAATTCTGTGTAGCGTGGCATTTCAAAAATAGAAAATAAATATGAATATTCTCTCTCCTCTGAAGCTATTTTCCAAGGGAATTATTGGCTGTGGAGAGGTCAGAATGTGGGAACCTCATTCCCAATTTTCAGAGTCCTTTCCATTGCCAATTGCTTCTTTCTCTTTCAGTTTCCTTCTTCTTCTTCTTCTTCTTCTTCTTCTTCTTCTTCTTCTTCCTCTTCCTCTTCCATGGTCGATTTTTTTATGACCACTGATAAGCAAATGGAAGAACCGAAATCAAGGAAGCCCCGCCAACGGAGGAACCTCCAGATGGAGGAATTGCCCACTTTCACTAAATGGCTAAACTCAGTCGGTCATTCAGGTTCTTGCAACGATGCCAATTCCAAATCTAAACCTGTTAATGGCAATCGCCCCGTTGTAAGGACCCCTGTCGTCGTTTTTGATTCGTCAGAGGATGGTGGGGCAGTTGTCGCCGATGTTCCGAAGGACAGAGTGCAGGCTGTGGATGATTCTATATCTGCGCGAGCTGGTTGTTGTTGTTGGCAAAGTTCCAAATCTACGCGGCGGGAGTGTGCATTAAAATTCCATCTCTCTCTAAGGAAGAGAAAGGTGGTTACCAATGGTTCAGAGGTAGAGGTTGTTACCGTCGTTTCGAATCTGCGGGAGGAGGAGACGGTGGTGGCTGTCAGCGATGTTCTCGAAAAGGACGGGTGTGGTTGCAGGTGTTTCCCAACGTTCCAGATCTGCGGGAGAAGAAAAAGCATAGTTGTTCTTCAAAAAGAGGATGGAGCGGTTACCGACGATCCGAATCTGCGGACGGAGGAAGTGGCTAATCGTGGTCCAGATTTGGTGAAGGAAGAGGAAGTCGTCGTCGTCGGCGGTTCAGATCTGCGTAAGGAGGAGGGGAGTGGTTGCTGTTGTGGACGATGTGGATGTTTCCCGGCGTTTCAGATTTGCAGGAGGAGGAATGTGGTGGCCAGCAAGGAAGAGGCGGTTGTTGATGTTCCAGAGGTAGAAGAAGAAGTGGCTAATGATAAGGTAAACAAGCAAGAGGGCGATTCAGTGGAATGCTTACAAGCATTCCAATCCCACATCTGCTGCGCAGGGAGGAAAACAGTGGACGACAATCCAAAGACATTCGAGAAGGAGGCGCTGGCGTCTGAAGATTCTTCAAACGTCGACGTTCCAGATTTGCAGAAAGAAGGGAGTGGTGGCTGCTGCAGTTGTTTTAAATGTATGCCGACATTACACATCTGCGGGCGGAGGAGGAATGCGGTTTCCGAAGTTCCAAATCCAGGCAGGGAAGAGAAAGTGGTTGTCTCTGTTTCAGATCCGCCGGAGGGGGAGGAGGTGGTTGCTGCCGATGAGGAATGGCATTCCAAATCTACTCAAGGGGGAATTTGTTGGCCATTCCAGATCTGCACAAGAGGATGGTTGCCTAGGTTTTTTCTGTGTGGGGAAAGGATCACCGTTGATGCTTCAAATCATCGAGAGGAAGAAGAAAAGGCGCCTCCCGACGTTCAAAAGGAGGAGGTTGTTGCTGTCATTCCAGATCCTCAGAAAGAGAGCATTGCAGTGGCTGACGGCATTCCAGATGACGGCAAGGAAAAACAGGTGGCTGCCGACGACATTCCAGTTCAAAGTACGGAGGAGAAGATGTCTGCCGGTAAGGAAGAGAATGCGTCTTCCGGCAGCATTCAGGAGACATTTGAACCAGATTTGAACCAGGAGGAAATTGTGGATTCTGGTGTTTCAGATTTGAACCAGGAGGATGAAGGTGGTTGCTGCCGGTGTTTCAAACTTGGGGGAAAAGAGGGTAGTCGCCGCCAACACCGCCGGAGTCCAAAATCTAGGGAAGGAGGTTGGGGATTCCAGATCTGTGGGTGGCTACCAACACTAGACATGTGCAGAGGGAGAAAGAAGGAATCTGTTAGCATTGCAAAATTGCATGAAAAAGAAGGGTTGGTCGACAATGGCGTTTCGGAAGTTCATAATGAGGTGGTGGATGCCGCCGGCGTTACGGGCGTGGTGGCTGACACCGATCATTCTAATTCTACGCGATGTTGTGGTTGTTGGCATTCCAAACCACGGCGGAGGAGGGCGGTGGATGTAGTTAAGGACGGCGGTAGTGGTCGGTGTTCCAAATCTAAGCGTAGAAAAGGGTGGCTACGACGATGGGGAAGGAAACAAAGAGAGGGAAAGGAAAGAAAGAAAAAGAAATTCAAAATTTTTTAATTCTTTTTAAATGATTTGTTTAGCAAAAATTAATGGGGAAAAACATATTCTTTTGTCACCTCAACTTGTATAGAATTAACTCAAGGAAAATGTATGTTGACAAAATGGGTTGGTGACTAAAAATTCAGAAGATTTTTTTTATTTTTTTTTATTTCTTGAACAAGAGTTATTTTAACTTGCATTCCTTTCATCCACATGGTTGGTGGAGAAACTTTGGTCAAGTTTACCAAATTGTAATAAAAATTGGTATAATTATAACGAGTTCTCATTTATGGATCAATTGTAATGAATCTGAATTATAAATGTAATTGGATTGTGTTTACTTGAAATTATGAATTTTCTTATATTTACCTTTGATAGTTAAATGATAACGATAACTGTAAATGTGTCAAAATTCATAATTTTTTCTTTAGAACAGTAATAATAATGGTAATGGTAGACGCAATTAAATTGAGCACGTTTGTCAACCAGTTTGGTTTTTTTTTTTTCCCCTTATAAATTTGGAAGTAGTTTCATGTGTTAATACAAATGCAAAACATAAGTAAACAACACAAAAAACAATCAAATTGACCCACCTTTTCTATTACCATTGATTTATTATTTTATAGTCGGGGTAAATGTGACCTTACACCAATTCCTCAAAATCAAACACAATGACGAAAATTGCATAAATGCAAAATCTCATAAGATAGCGAACCATAGCTCAAATGGTTTAGACATATATTAGATGTTAGATGAACTAAAAAAAAAAATGTAAGTTAAAATCCAAGTACGATTTTCAAATTTAAGAACTTGAATCACTTTGGGGTTGAGAGTCCTTCCAAAATTTTGTTTGGCCGTAGTTTTGAAATGATCGATATCAATTTTGTTAGATTCAAGATCAGTCTCAAATATATCTTTTGATCACTCAAAATCATGTATAAAAAGTAGTTTAAAAGTGTAAAATAGAATATTAAATTGATTTTGAATGATTAAAAAGATGTTGGAAGTAATTTGATATTGTTAAAATCACTTCTATCATTTTTAAAATAAGTCCATAATTTACTTTTAATAATTTACAACTAATTTTGACCGTAAAAATTTTGCATTTAAAAGTGCAAAGTAAAACATTGAAGCGACAAAATAATCAAAGATATATATCGAAGTAATTTTAATCATTTTAAAACCACTACCAAACTGGCAGTTTCATTGTAAGACTTTTAAATATTTTTGAACTTTTTCCGAGTTCTTTTTAACATATAGTCATCTATCATGTAGGAAAGGGAAAAAAAACCTTTAAATTACTTGAAAGGGTATTGAAGAACTATCCTAAACATGAAATTCCTGGAGTGACAGGAGAAAGAGTGCAGCAAGTAATGTGGCCGTCAAAGCAAACAATTGAGCTAATCTGCATTTTGATTCGGCGGAGCTGTTTTGCACATCTGCTGCTGCTGATGATGATGTTGCTGCATCAATTGCCTCAGGTAACTCACAGGCCCCAAATCTCATGTTTTCCTGTATGATGATCCATCAAAACCAAACTTTTTGACATCTTAAAATGCTAGAAAAATGGTTACCTAGACCATTTTTCAGTTTCAATGCCATTGTTTTCATTTGTTTTCTTAATCTTCTTCTACGTTCAATCTTTATCTCTCAATGCTTTCCGAACTAACTATGTTCAGAGATTGCAAGAAGTTCCCATAGTGATTGTAGTATAGTAGTAATCACTAACCTTGCAAGTTGAAATGTTTGGACATCCACAAACAGAGTGACCGTTCGTTACATCGACGGCTTCGGCAGCTCCTCCCCCATCGCTTCTCTGAAATATTTTCATACCAAATTGAACTATGTTGAGTATATACATCGGTCATCAGTTTCAGAGAAATTTGAAGCAACTGATTTAATGGTTTAGTTTTGTAGTTAGTTACCCTGTAGAAGTCAACAGCAATGAAGTTAGGCCATCTATTTCCTGCTGAATTATAGCAGGTGTTCACCATGTTGAGTAATGGAGCAGAGTTGTCCTTGCAAGCTTCAGGGAAATTTGGAGCAGTTCTAAAGAAATTTACAATTACAAGCGACCTTGAAGTCGTGTTCATCGGTGGTGATTCTCCTCGGTTCGGGCATGAACCTGCTCTCATTCCTCCATCCCCATCTGTGGAATGGTTGAATCAATAAGAAAAGCTATTGGATTCTCCAAGTTTTATTCAGTCTACTCAAGTATGAAAATGAGCTTACATTGGTTTTCTACCATGTATTTCCAAACATATGCAATTCCTTCAGAGGCTTCTTTTGCCGCTTTTGAAGTAAAAACGAGCAAACGTTGGTTTTTCTGGATCATGTCGCTAACTGTGGGCCAATCTCCACCATTCTTGGGCATTCTCCATACTGGAAACCAGAATTTTCTCAGACCAGCAGCACCAAACACATTAGTTAGACCCTTTGGTGACGTGACATAGTCTTCGATGATGATGGTAACGATTTCCGATGGGTTTGCTTCAAGAAATGCTTGGAACTCTTTGAGAACATTAATGGCAGGTTGCTGGTCATTGAAAGTATTTGCATGAACTTGTTCAAAATAACATAAACGAGGAAATGAAGGAATATCAAGCCAATTTTCAGACCACCAAATTAACAGTCTGCAATATGCACACTTACAAAAGCTGTATAGTTGTAGCATTGGCCTCCGAAAGAGTGACACAACCATATATCGTTTTCAAAGTCATACATATCAAGCATAAACCCTCTGGCACCATTCTGCAAAATGAAAATTGAACATCAAAAAGTGTAGTACACAGGCTTATTAATAATCAATATGCGGTGAAGAAACATTCGAAATTGTATCGTATTCGTCTAGTATTGTTCAAAGGGTAGAGAATTCTAGTTACTCAGTATCCATCTAATCTAATTCACACAACTTTTATCAAGCCACTTCATTTGAAGTGAAAGTCACTAAAATATACTAAACTGTTAATATGATTACGAATTGCTCTAAAAATGACAATCCCATTAAAATTATGATTTTTTCTTTTGTCTTAAAATTGATCTCGCGTTCCTTCTCGTTAAAAACTAAAAGGGTCATCAAGATATTCCAAAAGTAAGACCCTGCCTCACAATAATTCCGCCTTTAATTTTCTGCTTTTTAAAGAAGGATGTATACTACTATTTTTTAGATTTCATTTTCAAATTTTAACCAGATTAGAAAAGGCAAAAAAAAAAAAAATTAATAATAATAATAATAATAATATTAATAATAAATAAATAAATAAAAGAGGAGGAAGGTGGTCTCCAGGAACCATATATAACCATATATATATATAATAGGAAAAAAAAAAAAAAAACTTTGGTGCAGTCTAGTCTCCACCCATCTCTTGAGCAGTTCACACAGAACCCAATAAAAAGTTGTCATGATCGAATTCATTTGGGTAAGGAAAGACAGAACAAAAAAGGTTATGAAACCAATCCTAAAAAGTTTTTAACTTTTTTTAGCTAGCTTTTGCTTAAAGATTTATCATTCTTTCAGGGTTGCTTATTCTTGATAGCAACATGAACCTCAATTGCCTTCTGCAAGAGTAAAGAGAGATCATTAAACAATGTAGTTTAAGTAGTTGCCAAGCGACCCTTATCTTTCCTCCCAATTAAAATAGAGAACTAGGACTAAAAAATCACCAGCACATGAGAGAGAGAATCTCTTACATACTAGGACCAAAAGATTCACAAGAACATGTGAGAGAGAGAGAGGCCATATGCTTATTTGAAAATGAATAAGACAAAAAAGAGTGGCATATTCAAGTGACTGAGTCACGCTTGCACCAAAAATGAAAAAACAATAGAGGAATAAACCAGAAACCACACGCCTAACCATTATTTATAATATGAGTAGTGGAAAAAAATCTTACTGAACTTTTTAGGTCAAGATATCGGCTGAGTTGGGCTGTCAAGCAAAGATTTTCATGTTTCTTTCATTTAAAATAAAGCAACCTAAAAACAGGGCTAGCACTCCAAATAGAACTGTTCACAGGCGGAGCAGGATCATTAATTTTTCAATCAAACTTTACTTATTTTTTATGCATATAATTTTTAATTCTAACTATTAAAGGGAGGCATGAAGGAAAACATTTAAATTGTAAAGTTTATATGTGCGAATATATATGAGACAAATATAAGGGGGAATTGTCCTTCTCCTTCAGTTTTTGGAGCCACCACAGCTCCTATTTCAGCTGGGTTGAATAAATGTTTTGAGATTCAATTAAACTATTAGGGCAGAAAATTTGTCTAGTTTAAAATGATACAAGATATGGGAACAATTCAGTTCAACTTTATAAGTTGAGGCCTTTAGGCAGGAATTTTCTGGTCATTTGGGTCATTTTCTAAAATATTTTCTGAAAAGTTTTTCAATAATATTCTATCTACTTACCCATTTCTACACGTTGAATTAAAAACAGTAGTCAGTAGTTGAATAGAATATACAGCATTTTAAGTACATAAACTAATTATTTAGTTGGAATGTTAAAAAGCTCCAAAAAGGCCCAGAGTTCTGAAAGAATTTTCTAAATAAAAAAAGAAAAAGAAAAAGTATGTTGTCTTTTTTAAGAAAATAATTTTAGCTGGATCAGCGAATCCTGACAAATTTTGGAAAAGATATCAACTGAAGACCCATTAATCATCATATTCCAACTCAATCCAATCCAAACAAAGTTTATTATTTTTTTCTCAAAGGGGATGTTACCATTTTTAGCATACATTTTTCCTTAATTTTCCAAGATTTCTGTTTTGCTTCTACACACATCAATACATTCTCAACAATGAACAAACTCGCTCTAATTTTAATTCCATCTGAAAAAAGTGTGCAAATGGTAGTAAATTAGGTTGAAGGAGGGAAAAAACAAAAGGGGTTTTGGCCTTTCCAGTTAGAGACAATAAGCAATAGAAGAGGTTCGCTTTCAGGGCAGGTGAACCGAACATACAAAAACCGATGTAATTTTCAACTATAGGAACGATAAGACTGACCGCTATCCCGCCCAATAAACGTTACAGAATTGTTACATATCCTTTTCCAGGTTCTACTTTACTCTTCGCTCGAATATTCCACAACCCAAACAGGAGAAAGAAACAACAATAACGAAGCAGAAAAGGAAAGACAGTAAGGTAACGTACATTGAGCTGGCTAGTAATGGAGTCCTGCTGATTCGTGGGAGCAAGAATCAGAGACCCAGTAGCCGATTTCGCCCCTAATTTCGCAAAAGAGTTGTGGGTTGTCAACCATGCGTAATGATTAAACGGAAGATCCTTCACCTGCTCCAAAAATACCAATAACCCCAAAATAAAAAAAAAAAAAAAAACCCACAATCGCAGAAAAAACAGAAATAAACAGAGCGCTGTTACATTACAGACCTTTGAAATCGGACTGATCGGCTGGATTCGAGTGCAGCGGGGGCGGACATTGCCGTCGGCGAAGCAGGTCTCGCAATGCAATCCGGCGTCGCAGTTTCTGTTCACAATACAAGTTCGTCCCTCCTGAAGAAGAAACAGAGAAACACATTCAATTGGAAAGGAAAAAGGAAGTGGGTCATGGAATGAAGGGGGAAACGAACCCGAAAGGATGAAGAAGAATCGAAGAGAAAGAGAATGTGGAACAGAAGGACTGCTGGAAGTAATCTCTGGAAGAAATGAGGAAGCCCCATTAAGTGGAAGAGGGAAAGAAGCGTTTTTCAGAGCGGGAATATTGCCGGGAAGATGGCTAAAACTTTCCGGGAATGTAGGTGGGAAAATGGAGAAAGAAAATTGAAAAGAGAAGTGGAGATTGAAAGGAAAGACTTTGAAGAAACGAAAAGCGAGTTCATACGATGGATGCTGAGAAGGACTCAAAACTGTTAAGGCGCGCAGAGTCGTACGGATATTTACTACACTCGCTCTCACGTCTCACTCTCGCAATCATTTTCTTTTTCAAATTGAACAATAATAAAGAAATTTATTTATTAATTGAATTACATTTACGTAGAGTTTATTGCATTTTGTAACTTCTTGGTTTTGGTTTGGTATGATTTTTAAAATTCGAAATGTCCTTGCCCACAAAAATATTTCCTTATTAAGGGGCCAGTGGTGAGTGGTGCTAGTGCTAGCTACTATTTATACACTTAAACAAATATGGAGAGAAAATAAGGAAAGCTTAAACACCACAATTAAATTTTTTACCAATAAAAACAAGAGTTTTTTTTTTTTTTTTTTTTCTTTTTATGTTTGTGAAGGTTTGAATTAACTTCTACCTACCTCTACCATTCTAATCAAGTAGAAAGTTTATCAAAAATTAAATTTTAGATACATTTGCTATATAAGTAGGAAAATGTTGTTTTTTTTTCATCCTTGAAAGCGATTTTCGTATTTTTTGAAACCAGGCAATAATGATTTTGAAAAATATTATCAAACTGTTTATGCTTCACTCGGTAATCATTTAGTTTTTTATTTTCGTTTTCTAAAATTAGGTCTATTTTATACACAATTCTTATAATAATTTGAATATTTCTTAAATACAATGGTTGAATTCTTAGCCAAATTCCAAAAATAAAAACAACTTTTTGAAAACTACCTTTTAGTTCTCAAAGTTTGGCTTGATTTTTTAAAAAATTGGTGAAAAGTAGATAACAAAGAAAGAAAAATTGAGGTGGAAATGTTAAGGCACGATATTAATATACCATTTTATTGTATTTGTTCAAGCCCATAAGCCCACCATTATAACTTATAAGGGCCCATTTTTTTTTTTTTTTTTATCACAAACACTTCATGGACCTCCTCTGGAGTCTTCCTTGCTATTCTCCGGTCTTAAAACGGATTGTGGAATCCAAATTAGTGATGAATTTGAAGGAAAAAAGAGATTGAAAGAGTTTTGGAGCTTAGAAATTGTGAGAGAAATTTTGAGCTACGAAAGCTAAAATGTTTAACCATTTCTCAGCTAAAGTTTCTTCTTTTAAAGAAGAAATTATGCACTCCAAATCCATGAAAAAATTGGCAACAAAATTCTTTCAAAATTAACTATAATTGAATGGAATTTTAGGTGTTGAACAAGCCCAAAGTGAAAAATGTGGGATAATCTCACTTTTCTCAAGTATTTTGAATTTTTATAAAATTCAGAATATAAATTAATTCAAAATAATTAATATTTAATTGTAATTAATTTAAAAAAATTAAAAAAATAATAAAAAATCGATTTAATTAATTAAACAATTTAATTAATAATAATTTGACATCAAATATTAAATAATTTTAAATCAATTTTAAATAACGAATTAAACAATTTAATTAATAATATTAAATAATATTCAACACCAATTCCAAACATGAATCCCTATTCATGTGTGCAATATTTAAATCACATTTAAATATTTCTAACTCTCTAAAACGTCAAGTATATCGAATATAAATAATGATTACTCCCTAAGCCGAATTTGAACAATTCAAATTTTCTCATCACACTGTTCTAAGGTTTAGTCTGATATGAGCTAGTAGTGGAACCTAATGGTCCTACAGATCATGAGCTCCAACGATCCAACATTAACCAGCTAAACTCTTTAACCTAGTTAACCAACATTCATTAACTATCGAGGCACTCCACTATAGTCCAGTAGCTGTACTCTCCTCACTGTAGATATATTTCTGTCCACTCAATATAATCATGATTAGTAAGTCGATCCTTCACATGTTGTTCGTAATTACAGTTGGGTCAAAATTACCGTTTTACTTCTATAATTACATCTTACAGTTGGTTCAACCACTAAACTGAGTCCCTATCGAGTCAATGAGAGGGTGGGACCTCTTGTTCATGACTTGGAGTCAGTATTTAAGAGAACAACCTATTTACTATCCTTAGAATCGGGTCAGAGTAAATTCCATCTTGCAGGACTATGTCCCCAACTATCTACTCGATCTTATCCCAAAGGGGGGGGGGGCGCTTATTGAGTCGATGAACTCGGGCCACTCTCACCCATGTAGATTAAAGAATAATCCCAAATAAACAGGAGTTCATAGTTAGCTCAAGATTAAGATCAAGTTATCTAGGTCATCGTATTGAACTAGTCAATCTTAACAGTAAACGGTGTTATAAAGTAAAAGTGACTATTTCACGATTTGGTCTTATGCAAACTCATTGCATAGGACGCCTCCATTCGTATGTCTCCACATGAACGATTCAGAATCACATCATTTGTACCAAATACAAAGTGGGTCGCATCCATAGTGTCTCCAGGATAAGGTACCAAACCTTACCTTATACTATATATTGTTTTGGCTATTTACTCGAACTTGATCCACATTTATGTCTCCAGATATAGTTCTAGTACTCATGTAATAGCCAAGGGTTCTTAGTTTATTAGATTTAGGGTTTTTAAGTGCAATTCACATATTCAATAACATCTTTACTGAATAAACCTCAATAACAACTTTAATAAAAAATAGAATATGTTTATTGTTTACAAACCAAGAGTCTTATGACATAAAATCCAACAAATTCTTGCTTGCACTAAAACTCCAGTGGGGTTATTTACATATCATGTTGAGTGTGAGAGAAAAAACATAATAAAATAAATTAGGGCATCACATATCCATGACTTCTCCTACTTACCCTAGATTTACATAACTCGTAGTTCTAGATTCACTAGGTGACTCTCAAATACTTTAGTCGTGAGAACCTTTGTAAACGGATCAATAATGTTGTGTTTCGAAGCTATTTGTTTGATAATCACGTCTCCTCGTTACACAATCTTCCGATGAGATGATATTTACGCTCAATGTGCTTTCCACGCTTATGGCTTCTAGGTTATTTAGAATTTGCAAGTGCGCCACTGTTATCACAATAGAGGGTGATAGGAAGATGCATATTTGGAACCACTTCCAAATTCGTCAAGAACTTAAGCCATACAACTTCCTTTTCTGTTTCACATGGTGGAGTCAGCATTACAACCTTGCTTTATACTCCTTCGTTAGAGTAAACACTAATCCCGATGTAGATTTTCTCAAATTTTTATCGGTCTAAAAATTAGAGTAAGTGTATCCTATAATGATTAGATCTTTAGATCCATACACGGGCATATAATCCCCCGTTCTTCTAAGATACTTGAGGATATTTTTAAACGAAAATCTAATGATCATATCCTGGATTGGACTGATACCTACTGACTATTCTCACTGCATAGCATATGTTAGATAGTGTACATAACATATCATACATTAGACTACCAATTGCTGATGGATAGAAAATACGTCTCATATCCTCAACTTCTTAAGGTGTCTTAGAACACTATTCCTTTGATAGATAAACTCCATGCTTGAAAGGTAACAAACCATTTTCGGAATTCTGTATCTTATATCTAGACAACATCTTGTTTATATATGATGCTTGAGACATGGCTAATGTTTTGTTGTTGCACTTCCGAATGATTTGGATTCAAGAGCATACTGAGCTTCTTCTAAATCTTTCACTGGAATTAGGTTACTAGCCATTGTTTAACGCCAGTTAGGAATCTTACATCATTCCCATGAGTAGGATGTCATCAACATACAACACTAGGAAGGCTACAGTGGTTTTGAAAATTTTCTTGTGACATAAAGTTCGTCAACATTCTGTTTAAAGCCAAAAGATTTGATCGCAGTGTTAAATCTTATATTTCAAGATCTGGATTTTTTTTAACCCATAAATGGGTCGTTTAAGCTTGCAGACTTTTTCCTCTTTATCCTATTTAATGAACCCCTCTGGTTGAGCCATTTAGATACTCTATTTAAGATTGTCATTCAGAAAGGCTGTTTTGACATGTATTTGTGAAATTTCATAATCATAAAAAGTGGCAAAGGACAAGAATATTCTAATCAACTTCAACATGGAAACAAGGGAGAAGGTTTCTTCATAGTCTACCCCCTCTCTCTACATATAACCCTTTTTGCCACAAGTCGAGCCTTAAAGATCTGCACCTTACCGGCTTGGTCTCGTTTCCTCTTGTAGATCTATTTATAACCAATAGGTTTTATCCCATTCAGTTGATCTATGAGTTCCCATATCGAACTGAAATATATAGACTTCATTTCGAGGTCTGTGGCTGTGAATCACTAGTCTCGGTCTACATCATTCATTGCCCGTTCATAGGTCAATGGATCCTTAATGCCATCATCAGTTATGACAACCTAAGTTTCTGTTAAACCCATATAACAGTTGAGCTATTGGATAACCCTCCCTGTCACACCCCTCCCCAAATTACCCTCTTAATTCGAGAAGGGGTGTGAAGACAGCAATTGCCAATCCTTTTATGACAACTATTGCCCAACATAATCCTGAAAACCTATATCCTTAGCACCTGTTACACCTGATTAGCAGTTTATAATCCTCTAGAACCTAACACACGGTTTTAGCAACAGCTTTAAGCATATAATTTACTGGTGACCAAAAATATCAACATCAACATACATAACAGTTTTCATAAACCACAATCAAACATAACATCTATTTAACACAACTCTACCATTTTCCCTTGACATGGACATAAAATTAAATAACAAAACATGATGAGCCACCTAAATTTCTGCTCTCTGTGGGCCTGAGAAGTGATTACCTGGCAGAACTGCTAGGCCTCGGGATGTCGACTACTACCTGGGGAGGAAAATATTTTTAAAGAATGAGCTAGAAGACCCATTGAGTAACTATTTTAAATAAAACATACTTTAAATCATAACTAATGTGGACTTGTTTATCAAGGAAATGGTTATAAAATCATAATAAGGGTTTCAGAAATGGAATTGAAATCATAAAAATATATCATATAAGAAAACCCTAAAATAAACTCATTAGCATATTTATGAAAAACTTCACTACACTGCCTGAACATGTGGGAAAGCTCTTTTGCCCAATCCCTAATAACCTTAGTTGAGAGAGATCCCTTTTGCTGGATCTCATCAATGTCAATAACATAGTCATGTGTGCACCTAAAGCCGAATTGGGTCTTGATCACCTTACCATACCTTCAGTGTCAATGATCCCTAACATCACTGAAATCTAGGTACTTTACCATATCTTCGGTACCAACATTAGAGTAAGGTTTGTACAAGGCACTAACATTTAAACATATAGAAATATATACAAAATACATATTTGAAATAATCATATTTCATGATTTCATATCAACTTATGGTGCCTTGTAAAACATGGTGTATACTTACATTATTTCCTTGATAAATTTCATCATGCGATAAAACATGGCATAGGCTTACTGGGAAACACATGCTAAACTCATAAATAAATTCTTCATCTAAAAGCATGGATCATGCTATTAACATTCATTTTAAGGCATGCGTTGAAGAAAATCATGATATAAAAATCTCATATAAAATGCTTATACGTTAAAACCATTCATAAAACTAACATTGGAAAAACATTTATTAAAACTTGTCACTCACTGTCTTAAGCTACTTTTCCAAGGGGTTGTACGCGCTCTCCTATTTGCGTTTTCCCTAAAAAGGAAATATCACTTGGTCAGTATACTTAGCTCTCTTTTGAGCTTAACGCATAACTTAATTTTACTGCATATTAATAGTCATCACATCACAACTAAGTTCGACGCATCAAGCTATCTTCACCGCATCAGCTATCTTTAGTCATCTTACCTTATAACCTGGCTAATAATTGAAAATCCTTCCTCAAGGTGCTCGGGTAAGTGTTGAAACGCCTTCTCAATATATGCGAAGTAAAACCATTATGTGACGTACTCAAAGCGCCTTCGTTATAAATTGACTATATTGTTTGAGTCAACGCATAACATCACTAGGTCAGCTGCTTGCTTGTTCTTCGTATGCAGCTGCCTGCTTATTCATCCACAACATCATTTTCAGATTCAATCTTCCAGATTTCTTAACTTAGTTCTAACATTCATAAAAACTACACCCCCTTCAAGGAAATTGCTCAAAGACATCTTAACTTTTATTTACCTTAGAATTTGAGTATTATTTCCTCTAGAATTGATCGGAGATTCCTCAAATTCTCCTTTAGTTGCCAAGAACTTTTCAACCTTCAGATTCTACAGATGACAGCAACACTACTCACTTAGACTTTAGAAAACATTTGGCAAAACAGTCTCATTCATTGCTAAGCCTATTTGTACTTAAGCGTGCATAAAGAGTTTACTTAATTAATTGCCACCTGGCATGCTTATCCTTTCATTGACGTTTATAAGGCTGCCACTTGGATTTCTCACTCGTTAATTAAACTGAATTTCTCATCTTAACTTCATTCATGGCCTTGGGGTCACTTAAGCCTTCTCTTTTCAACACATAATCTTTTGTCGCATCGTTCAAAGCTGACCACATGGCACCTCATAGCTCTAACACATAGAGTCCTCTACTTCCTCTGAACGTTAACTTTCTTCTACTTCACCCGAGTCTGAACATTCCACACTTAACATATTTTCTTGCCCTTTTTTGGCTTGCCATTGTTATTCTCAACTCTTTATGCGTCGAATATGTTCACAATCTGGATGAATATACCCGTAACACTTAGAAAATTTTCCTTCTCTCACATTTCAGACACATCATTTAATTAAACATACTTAGCTTACTTTTTCCATTAATGCTACACACCTTAAACACTTAATTAAGAGAACTTAAACTTAATTAACTAGTAAAACAAGTTTAGGGGTTTACACTCCCACTACGTCGAGGAATTCTCAACTCTTGAGAAGGATGTGACAGACCACAACTTCATCAACAACTCTTGTTGAAGAATCGACCTGATCAACAACTCTTGTTGATTTATATTTAGCTTCTTTGGAAATTTCACCAAATACTAGATTACTGCGAAGTTGATGATCTCTCATGTGGTCTTCCTCTAAGAACATAACGTTTGTCAATCCAAACACTTTGTTATCTTGAGGATCATAAAACAAACCACCTTTCATCTCTTTGGGGTATCCTAAGAACATGCAGAATTTTGAATGATGTTCCAAGTACTTTGGATTTTGCACCAACAAATATGTAAGACATCCCCAAACTCTGAAGTGACATAAACTACCTTTACGCCATCTCCATAACTCATAGGGTGTTTCAGAAATACTTTTGGAATTAAGCATGTTTAAATTATAACAACAATCTCTACTGCGTATCCCCAAAACGAATCAAGCAATTGAGCATAGCTCATCATAGAATGAACCATGTCCAACAGGATTCTATTTCCCCTTTCTGATACACCATTCTATTGAGGCGTATTGAGTGTTGAGAGCTGAGACTAGATTCCATGTTCGATCAAATCGTCCTGAAATCTCAAGTCTATATACTCTCTATTATAAACCCATGAACTTGTTTTATTAATTAAGTATGCTTAAGTACATTTAATTAGGTGTTTAACACCATTGTAAGTTAAGTTGTGATTAATATGATGTTTGTAATGTTTTGGAACTATAAAGCTGGTGTTACAATATGTATGAAGAAAGAAAAATTGCAAAGTATAAGAAGATGAGCTCTCGGGTGAGATTTCAGAGCAGGAAATATTCTAAGTGTTGAAAGGTAAGGCTCTCGATTGAGCCAAGAGGAACCAATATTTAGGAAATTTTCAGGGTGACCATGCGATAGTGGCATGTTGATGTATGCGATGGTCTATCCAGGGGGTATGCGGCCAAACATTTATAGGAAAGAAAAAAATGTTTAAGTGTACCTCGTAATACGAGAAAGCCCACGAAAGAAGTGGAGTTAGCTCATACGCGATCAAGTGCTAGTCGGGAGGCTTAGTAGTTAGCGTAAGAGTCTACAGAGGACCGATGCGTTAGTAGTGGCAATTGTGTTATGCAATGGAAAAGGTTAAAGAAGTAAATGAAGGAAGGTAATATAAGTAAGCTTAGTCAGAAATATTTAAGAGGCTATGCGATGATGACTAGAGTCATGCATTGAGCGGGAAATGATTTAAAGGATCGCAAGCCTTATGCGATTAAGCTAGGTTGAAGAACTCAGCTTAATCACCTGGTTAGTGGGCTAAGTGGCTGTTTTAGAAAACTTAACAATGTATTAGCATGCCAAGTGGCACTTAATTGAGTGAGCATGCCATGCACGCTGAGGTATAAATAAGCTTAGTGAAAATGAGAACTATTTTGCCAACTTTTCCACGTTTAAGAAAAGTGAGATTACCATTTGAAGTGCAAGGTTGTGTCGGATTTTGAGTAAACTTAGCTGGATTTTAAGTTATTATGTTCAAAAGAATTGAATATGAGTTGAGGTTATGGATGAACAAGCAGGTAGCTACATACAAAGTACAAGCAGGCAGTTGGAACAGTCAATGCATAGGCGTAAGGGCATGCAACATACGCACAGGCATGAAGTTAGCACGTAAGGATGATTGTCACATAGGCACTAAAGTGTGACCTCGCGACCATTGTGTACCCGAGTGAAAGGGTAGCTAAGCTCAAGCCAAAGCAAAGGTAAATTGGCTAAGTAAAAGTGATGCATTAGTGCAACTAAGATGCAATAGAGTCATATATGCGATGATGAAAAGTTAAGTATTATGTAAATCTCAAAAGGGAGTTAATGATTTTAACCAAGGGATCTCTTCTTGTCACAGGGCAGACGCAAGTAGGAGAGGCTTACAGACCCCTTGGATAAGTGGCTTACAGGAGTGACAAGTTTTAATAAATGTTTTCCAAAGACAAGTTTTCATGAATGATTTAACACATAAGTGACTTATTTAAAGCTTTCATGATATGATATTGTTATCACATGCTCTTAAAGAAATTTAATCACATGATCCATGTTTTAAATGATAATGTTACTTATGAATTTAGTATGCGTTTTCCAGTATGTCTATGCCATGTTTTATAGAATGATGGTGTCTTATCAAGAGATCTTATAAACATGCTCCATGTTTTACAAGGCACCACACGATGTTATGAACTATGATTTATGATGTTTCAAATGAGAATCATGTTTATATGCTTTAAATGTTTTGTGCCTTGTATGCGACCTACTTCTATGTTGGTACCAAAGGTATGGTAAGATACCTAGATTTCGGTTATGCTATGTTGATGTCGAAGGTATGGTAAGGACCTAGATGGCAGTTATGCTATAATCCTTGACACTGAAGGTATGGTAAGGTGAGCAAGATCCAGTTTAGCTCTGTGTGCACATATGACCATGTTATTGATGTTGGTGAGATCGAGTAAAAGAGCTCTCTTTCAACATTGATTGTAAGGTGATTGAGCAAAAGGGTTTTCACCCCAGCCCAAGCTTATGTTTCAAGGTTTGAACAAAAGGGCTCTCCCCATGTTTAGGCAGAAGAGTAGTGGTATTTTTTCAGTGTGATTATGATTAACTTTTTTTGTCAAGGTTTTCAATTTATACGATTCATGTTTTTCAGTTTATTTTAAGAACTATATTTATGAGCATGCGATGTTTTTAATGAAAGCATGTTTATATTATTTATGAATGAAAGCATGTATTTCTAAATAGTCAGTCACTTAGCATTTTTAAGCTCGTGTTTTCAAATGTTTTGTTCTCCAAGTAGCGATCGACAGCCCGAAGGTGAGTAGATTTGTCAGTCAGTCACTTAACAGGATTTCCAAGGAACTCAAGTCTAGGTGGTCCACTATATTTGTTTAACCCTAATTACGGTTATACATGTCATGGGAAGTCAGGGTAGAGACTTGAGTCAAAATTGTAAATATTTGCTACAGTTTAAGTACTTATGTAATGTTGTGAATTCTTAATGTTAGCACTTGTGTTGAGTTAATGTAAGATGTGAAAATTACCTGGCATGAGTATGGTATTGTCTATCAGGTTAACAGGTGCTCAAGAAACAAGTTTACAAGTTTATGATGGACCGTAGTTGTCATAAGATGGTTGGCAATTTCTATCTTCAAATCCCGTTTAGAGGACAATCTGAGGAGGGGTGTGACAACTCCACCTCGATCCAATCGAAGTGTTTTAATTGTTTTACCTAACAGGTTCTCAACCTCTGCCTTATACTCCTTGAACTTTTCAAGGGTTTCGGATTTGTGATACGTTAGGTTAAAATAGTCATACCTTGAATAATCATCAATAAAACTGATGAAATAATCATACCCTCATCATGCTTTGACATTTCCACAAAGATCTGAATGCACAAGTTTTAGGGTTCTTTGGCTCTAAGACCTTTTCCTTTAAAAGCTCTTTTGGCCATCTTACCCTCAAGACAGGACTCACATGGAGGTAAAGAATTGTCTTCTAACTGACTTAGGAGTTCACTCTTGACCAATCTCCCAATCCTATTGAGATTAATGTAGCCAAGTCTTAAGTGCCAAAGATAGGCATTAGGAGAAACTTTTTGCCTTTTATTTTGAGTTTCAACTGTTTTAAACATCTCTGTATTTAAAATAGCTTTTTCTTTGATTGGTTTTAACACATATAAGTTTTCTTCAAGTTTTGCAGAAGAAATTTATACACCTCTTAAGCCAATAAACACTTCATTAGCTTCAAAAAAATACTTTGTACATTTGTTCTAACAAACAAGAGATAGATATTAGATTCCTTCTCATATTAGGAACTAAAAGTAATTTTCCAAAAAAATGAATCTATCTCCAAAAAACAACTTTAAGTCTCCCACTGATTGAGCTAAGATGACCTCTCTCGTTCCAACTTTGAGAGTTGTCTTGCATTTTCCAAGCTGCCGTCAGGAACTAGTTTCTAGAAAAAAAATACAAACATCGTGAGTGGCCCCTGAATCTAGTATCTGGGTGGAGTTATCATTCTCCACTAGACATGTTTCAACAATAAGTAAATCATATTTACCTTGTTTTGCTTTCTCAGCTTTCTTCTCAACAAGGTACTTTGGGCTGTTTCGTTTCCAATGCCCATCTTCGTTGCAGTGGAAACATTTTCCTTTATTTGTAGTTTTTCCCTTGCTTTTGCGATTTGTAGGAGTCTTGCCTTTCCTTTTCCCTTCTTTTTAATTTGAATACTTTTATTATTTGAGGTAAAAGGTCTAGATTTAGTTCTTGAGGACAATCCCTTTTGGAACTTCTTTGAGGTAGCAAAATTTGCTTCCCTCTTCTTGTCCTTTAGTCTTTATAAGAGACTGGTATGTCAAGAGCTCGTTTAAGAGAGTAGTTAGATTGTATTCAATCTTGTTCATCATCGCGTTAGTGCATTACTATAGGAAACTCTTCGGAAGAGATTCCATAATGAAACTAACCGAACTTTTTTTACCTATGACAACACCGTTTACCTCCGCTATGTTGAAGTGTACCATCATATCCAGAACATGTTGTTCTCTAACAGAGGTTGATTTCTTCATGTGGGAGTTATAAATGTATTTAAGAGCATCGTGCCTAACAAATGAAGATGATTGTTCAAATATTGCCTGCAACGAATCCACAATCGCTTTAGCGGTGACCATGCCCTCGTATTTCTTAGCTAGAATATCATATATACTCACTAAGATATAGACTCGGGTCTTATCACTTGCCCTAATCCATATGTCATAAGACTGTCGAACATTTTGGTTAGTCGACGAGCTAGGATTTGGAGGACATTCCTCAGTTAAGATGAACCTAAGATCATCGATTACTAGTATCATGTTTAGATTTGATTTCCATGTTGTATAGTTCTGTTTAATTTTTTAGAAGTCAGTAGTTGAACTAATGAGCTAGTCATGCTAAAAATATAAACAAGTTCTATTAGTGAATTGCTATTAAATCCAATCAAGTTTTAGCAAAAGTAATAATGTACTCATATAACTCATTATTAATTTGTAATGATACTTCAGTGAGTTAGAATAACCGCTATTGAGGGGTGGTCAATTACTCCTTCACTGAACCAAGACATCCTTGACTAAACACTAATACCAAAATAACTCCTATTCCTATGGCATTTAGTTATCGCTTATTTGGTTAAGAACTTACTAACACTTAGTAATTCTTGTAAGTTTAATCCTCCATTTTCAGATCCTAGAGATCGGTCCCAACAAGCTATCGAATGGAAGACAATGTTGAGAAAAAACTTAAGAGACCTATTCGTTTTTCAAGTTTGTGGTGTTCCGACTCCCACGTCACGACCCTCCGAATGGGTGGTCACTCTAGGACGACATGCAAGTATATAATGGGAATCGCATGGTGCAATCTAATAGAGGAGACAGTAGGATGTATTGACACACTTCTTTGTCCCAATTACTATGAAACAACTTCCCCTATTCACTTTGTTATTGACCCATACAAACACTTTCTGAATGGAGGCTACGCCCAGGGCGACATGAAGCCGAGTATAGATCTCACAGTGTGAACTCCTAGGGACGTTAGATCTAAAGACCAATTTTCTCCCACTGAAATGTTCTAGACGATTTGAGTATACTTTTACTTAGGTATATTTCGGCTAATTAAAAAAAAAAAACCTAAGTTTAAGTGTGTATCCGAGTATAACTCTTATACTGGATTTAATCTATAACGTTTATGTGATGATAAACTTCTTTTAACACCTCACATCGTTCATAATGCTCATAACACTGAGTTTTAACATAACTCAAGAACCGCTTCGATCCCCAGGTAGCAGGTGTTCCATAAACCGTCAACTTAAATACCTCCAGCCTTAGACAAGATCATGTCTGGTGAATTATCTTGTAACCTTAGTTTTACAAGTTATCGACCCATTTTAACTATTAAAACAGATTACGGTTGTTAACCCTAAGTGAGCATGCAACTATTTTTAGTATAGATTTTAAATATCTAATTCATTTTATAACATTTATGACTTAGACAAAATCCATAACATACATTAAGCATTTCATAAACCAATATAACAGCTTATATCAATTCTCATGAAAAGCTACACATGCATACTATATATTATAACACTTATAACATACTTTCAGTGCATGAAACATGCTTATCCTATGGTGTGATTTTAAATCTATATGACATTCTTTATGCACAAAAAAATTTAATTTAATTAAAACATACAATCATAATGCATAATTAATTAAACACACTAAAGTGGACCGATTTTGGCATCCTAGGCTATCAAACTACTATTACTAGAATAATTCAAAAACTGCCTCGAACCACTCTCGAACACTTCGAAATAGCTCGAATCAGATGAAATCAGCTTGAACTGGACTCAAAGGGCTTCAATTAGGGTAGAACCGGCTAAATTGAGGGTGAATCAGACCAGATAGGGCTGAACCAATACAACTGGACCATTCTTCCTTCGCGCACATATTTTTGGAAAAAATATAAGCAGTGTTACAACGCTGTGATGGAGCGTTACAATGCCACGCCTCGGGCAGAATCTCCTTATTTTGGTTCCAGCTGCATCTTGCTCCAAATCTCTTCAAATTATAGCCTAATTTCAACTTTATTGACAAAATTACATAATCTTCTACAATCATTAAAGCCCATAAACAACCCAAAAATTACAATAATTACAATAGATTAAAGCTCAATTTGATGTCAAAATTGTAGTATATCCAAATTTAGCAACCAACAACATTTATCTTATGAAATTTCACCCACTAGCTTAAATTAATGCAAATTGGGTGATTAAAACATGCTCTGATACCACATGAAAGAGTTAGCAATCAGGATCTTAAGCACTCTAATTTCATTAATTTAAGGATTAAGCATGCAAGCACAAAGCTGAAAATAAAGAGTTATAAGAAGCAAATCTTAATATAGCTAAGAATTGAAGTTGTACATTACTTGTTTTTTTATCACAAACACTTCGTGGACCACTACTAGAGTCTTTCCCACTATTTTTCGACCTTAGAACGGATTGTGGGATCTAAATTTGTGATAAATTTGAAGAAAAAAAGAGACTGAAAGAGTTTTGGAGCTTAGAATTATGAGAGAAATTTTGAACTTCAAAAGCTAAAATGTTCAACCACTTGTTAACCAAAATTTCTTCTTTTTCTATTTAAAGAAGAAATCCTCCCTCCAAATCCAAAAAAAAATTGATAGAAAAATCAACATTAATTGAGTGGACTTTTAGGTGTTGAATAAGTGCAAAGTGGAAAATGTGGGATCATCCGACTTTCTCAAGTATTTTTTTTTCATAAAATTCAAAATATAAATTAATTCAAAATAATTAATTCTTAAATAAAATTAATTATAATAATTAGTTTTAAATAAAAATTAATCTTAATAATTCATTTTAAATAAAACGAATTCTAATTAATTAAACAATTTAACTATTAATAATTTAATATCAAATATTAAATTATTTAAAATTAATTTTAAATAATTAATTAGTATTCAAAACCAATTTCGAACATGAATCCTTATTCATGTGTACAATATTTAATTCACATTTAAATATTTCCAACTCTCCAAAATGTCAAGTATATAGCATATAAATAATGGTTACTCCATAAGCTGAATTTGAACAATTCAAATGATCTCATCACAATGTTCTAAGGCTTAGTTTCAATATGAGCAAGCAAAAGGACTTCATGGACCTATAGATCATGAGTTCCAATGATCCGAGTTTAACCGACTAAACTCTTTAACATAGTTAACCAATATTCATTAACTACTGAGACACTCCACTATAGCCCAGTAGTTGCACTCTCTTTACTGTAGATATATTTTTGTCCACTTGATATAACCATGATTAGTAAGTCGATCCTTCACAAGTTGTTTGTAGTTACAACTAGATCAAAATTATCATTTTACCCTGTAATTACTTCTTGCTCCTTATCTCCCATTGATTCTTTAATGAACAATTGGTTTGTGGTCCAACCACTAAACCGAGTCCCTCTTTAGCTAATAAAAGGGTGGGGTCCCTTCTTCAAGACCCAAAGTCAACACTTAAGAGAATAACCTATCTACTATCCCTGAGTTACCTAGGTTATCGTATCGAAATAGTTAGTCTTAACAGTAAACAACGTTATAATGTAAAAGTGACTATTTTGCGGTCCGGTCTAATGCAAACTCATTGCATAGGACGCCCCCACTCGCACGTCTTCACATGAATGATTCAAGATCACATCGTTTGTACTAAATACAAAGTCGGCCTAATCTATAGTGTCTCCAGAATAAGGTACTCAAGCTTATCTTTATACTATAGACCGTTTTGGCTATTTACTCGAACTTGATCCACTTTTATATCTCCACATATAATTCAAGTACTCATGTAATAGCCAAGTGTTCTTAGTTTATTGGATTTAGGGTTTTTAAGTGCAATTCACATATTCAATAACATCTTTACTGAATAAACCTCAATAACAACTTTATTGAAAAATAGATTATGTTTATTATTTACAAACCAAGAGTTTTAGGATATAAAACCCAACATTTCTTTTGTAATTCGTTAGTAGATTCCTCTTATAGAAACATTTTCTGAGATATTATTCAGTGTATGTGTGCATTGAAACTCTTTTGCAAGAGTTTTTTTTATCCCCCAGGTTTTGTTATTTAAAGGTGATGGGTCTTCCCTTATTCAATAACAAATCATAGGGTTTTTCTCTTGCATCCATGTTGTTTCTTCTTCCCCAAATGTCTTTATTTTGCTTATTTTGAGATGGTATCAAAGAACCTATGTCTAATGACAAAGGGCTTTTCACTATTTCTTATCACCCATTCAATCGCTGAAGTTCTTCTTTGTTTTTTTTTTTACATGGGAGACAGATCTGAGGGCTCTTCGTCTTCGTCTTTGCTTAACCAAATCTTCAATCCGAGTAATAGAATATCTATTTTAAAACTTACCAATTACGATTTTCTTCTATGGAGGTTTTAGATCTTGACTGCCCTAGATGGATATGGTCTAAAGACGTTCCTTGAAGATGAACCGCCTCCAAAACTTCCTGCTACGGCTAAAACTTTCATAGCTACACCTTTAAATTTCAGTATGGATTTTGATTATAAGGTCTGAAAATGACAGGATCATTTAATTTCATCATGGCTTCTGAGATCTGTGGGTGAAGATATCTTGACTCAAATGATTAATTGTAAAACAACCAAAGAAATTTGGTCTACTTTACAAGAAATTTTCTCAGCTAGGAGTCTTGCTCAGTCCATGTGATTTAAGAACAAATTACAGAATATGAAGAAAGGATCGATGTCACTTAAGGAATATTTTATGAAAATTCAACAATATGTTGATGCATTAGCCTCTATTGGTAAGTCAGTTTCAAGAGATGATCATATTGGGTATATTCTCTCTAACTTAGGTCTGAGTACAAATCTATGGTGTTTGTTATTTCTATGCATACTGATTCACCATCTATTTAGGATATTACTTCCCTTTTACTTAATCAGGAGGCTCGTATTGAGAATAAAATTGTTAGCCCCGATCCTTCAGTACATTCATTGAACTTAGTTTCTTCTAACAACAATACTTCTGAGAGGGAAGGAAATACTTCCTCTTCTTGGAAAAATAATGGATCACATCAAGGAAATCTGAGTCAACGTGGATGTGGAGGTGGTCATGGAAATAGAGGTGGACGACCAGGAAATTAAAATCCCAAATATAAGCCTCAGTGTCAGATCCACATTTCTTCCTCTAATAATCCACATCCCCCAGTTTTTCTTACTCTAATTCTTCTCATCAATCTGGAAACCCACGGATGGCTACTATGATAGCTTCTCATGATCTGAATATTGATAATAATTGGTACCCGAATTCTGGTGCTACGAATCACTTGACAAACAACTTCAATAATCTGTTTACTGGATCTGAGTATGGAGGAAGAAGTCAAGTGTATCCAATAAATGGCTCAGGTTTATCTATACCTCATTATGGTTCTACAATTCTTCCATCGTTTTCATCCAATAAACCTCTTATTCTTAAAATCGTTTTCATCTAATAAACCTCTTATTCTTAAAAATCTTCTTCATGTCCCTTATATAACAAAAAATTTGATTAGTGTTTCTTAGTTTGCTCGTGATAATCATGTTCTTTGAATTTCATCCTATTTTTTTTATGTGAAGGATCAGGTTACTGGCCATGTGCGACTCCAAAGGACTCTTCATTAAGGACTTTATCGTTTCAATGTTACATAAGTTCATGAGTCTTCTAAATTTTTTGATCAATCTAATACTGAGAATTCAAAAGTATTAAGTGTTGTTTCTGCTTTTTCTAATTCCTCTGCTTTTAATTTGGATGTTTGGCATTGGCGTCTTGACCATCCTCATATGTCTATATTTCGGTATGTTCTTACTTAATTAAAACACCCTCCTGTTAATATAAATAAATTGAGTTTTTGTGATGCTTGTGCATTAGAAAAATATCATTCTCTTCCTTTTTCTGATTGAATTACTGTGTACAATGCCCCTCTTCAACTTGTTGCCTATGATTTGTGGGGTCCTGCTCATTCCTTTTCTAGGAATGGTTTTAGGTACATCAGTTTTATGGATGTTTTTAGTCGTTATACATGGATCTATTTTTTCCAATCTAAGTTTGATGCCTTTATTGCTTTCTTAAAATTTAGAACTCTTGCTGAGAAAACTTTACAACATTCGATTCTTAGGTTACAAACTGATGAAGGAGGAGAGTTTAAATGATTTATACCATTTTTAAATAACAATGGCATTGAGCATAGACTTACATGTCCTCATACGTCGCAACAAAATGGAATTATAGAAAGAAAGCATAGACATATTGTAGATGTGGGTCTAACTCTTCTTTCTCGTCATCTATTCCTCTAACATTCTGGGATGAAGCCTTTACAACTACTGTTTACTAAAAAATTGACTGCCTACTTTAGTTCTTGATAATCTAAGTCCCTTGAAGAAGCTTTATGGCCTTAAACTAGATTATTCCTCACTCAAAATTTTTGGATGTAAATGTTTTCCTCGTTTACGACCTTATAATTCACATAAACTTTCTCTTCGATCCAAAATGTGTACATTCATTAGGTATAGTCGACCATAATGAAGATAAACTTACTACTGTTCCATTTTCTAACAATCTTGACAACCTAACTCCTACTAATGTGAATCCTTTAGAGACAGATTCCTTTGAAGTATCTTCACAGGATAATACTCAGTCACTAACTGTTCAGCATGATAATCAATCTCTAGATCAAGTTGCTACTATTTCCACTTATTCCTTAGCACCAACTGGATCTAGTCGAACTTCTCTTGCTTCAACTCATCCTATGGTAACAAGAGGTAAGAATGGTATCTTCAACCCTAAAGTTTATCTTGTTGATTATACACAAACTGAACCATGTGAAGTTAAAGAAGTTTTAAAATATCCACAATGGAAAAGAGCCATGGAAGAAGAATATAATGCCCTTATTAAGAATAATACATGGGACTTAGTGCCTAAACCAAGTGATAAAAAGATCATTGGATTCAAATGGGTTTTTCAAATATAACGTAATTCAGATGGAACTATAGCCAGGTATAAAGCTCATTCAATAACAAAGGGCTTTCATCAACAATCTGACATTGATTATACCTATTAAGTGTCTTGTTAACACTTATACTAATGAAAGGTTGGTCTATTCGTCAATTGGGTGTAATTAATGCTTTTCTTCATGGTTTACTCATTGAACATGTGTTTATGGCTCAACCTTTGAGGTTTAGACGAACAAGATTTACTCCTTTAGTCTGCAAACTATAGAAAGCTTTATATGGCCTTAACCAAGCTCCTCGGGCTTGGTATGAAAGGCTCAGTTCTTATCTACATTCTCTTAGCTTTCATACTTCCAAAGTTGATACTTCTTTATTGATCCGAATGATTACTGTTTCTTGTTGTTATATATTTATATATGTTGATGATATTGTTATCATTGGGAGCTTTCTTAGTGACATTGATAAGCTTATACAAACATTTTGTTGGGTTTTATGCCCTAAAATTCATAGATAGTAAACATTATTAATTGACCATCATCAATAAAGAGTTATAGATGTTAATTCAATAATGTTATTGTTTGTGTTATTTGTCTATTTTTGTCTTAATAACCCTAGATCCAAAAAACTAATATCCAAGGCTGCCTTTGAGTCTTGATCTGAATGTGGAGACATACAGGGATCAATGTTCAAGATACAACCTAAAGGGTCTATAGTATAGGGATAAGGTTGGGTACCTTATCCTGGTAACATTATGGATATGATCCACTTTGTGTATTTAATACAAACGCAATGATCCAACGTGTTCATATAGTTGACATGTGAGTGGGGGTATCCTATGCAATGAGTTTGCATAAGACTGGACTGTGAAATAGTAACCACTAGATGTAACACCGTTAACTAGTTAGGTTCCTATTTAAATAGAATGACCAAGACAACTTAGTCTTAATATTGAGTATATTATAAAATCTTGTTCACGAGGGATTGTCCTTTGATTTGTATGGGTGAGGGTGACCAGTGCACCGACCTAATATGCCTACCATTTTGGGAACAAGACCGAGTGGGAAGCTGGAAACATAATAATACAAGATGAAATTCACGCCTTCCAGCCTTAAGGGTAAGTAAATGAGTGTTTCCGTAAGTGGTATCTCTAGGACTTGAACAAAGGGTCCTACCATTTCATTGGCCCGAGAGGGTTTTCTGTTTATTGGTTGGACCATAAACAGGTTGTTCATTAGAGTAGCACTACTTAAAGAATCAGAGGTAATGCAAGGGTAAAACGGTAATTTAACCCAGTTGGAGTTACAAACACTCGTGAAGAACTAACTTGCTATTATTGGTCTATATGTGTGCATACAAAAATATAGATGTGGTGAGAAGAGTGAAGGTGTGGGTCTTTAGTGAAATGTACCCACAGTTAACGAATATTGATTAACTTGGTTAATGAGTTTAGCTAATGAATCTCATATCGTTGGAGCTTCTGATCTACAGGTCCACCAGGTCCCCTTGTTAGCTCACTAGAAGATATTAAGTGGGATAATTTGAATTTTTAAAATTAATTTGAGCAAACCATATATTAATATGATTAATATATAATTGATTATGGATATGATCTATAATTTAAATTAAATTGGAAAGTAATATTTGAATAGGTTTCAATTAATTAATTCAAGTGAATTATATTCATAAAGAATTAATTAATAGAGAGGTATTGCACATATACATATGACGTTTATAATAATTAATGTATAAACAGTTATTTAATTAATGTGCAAATTAAATTAAATCAGTGTTATTTAATTATACTAATTAATTAAATAAGTGTTATTTAATTAAATTAATTGTGTAAAAGGGAAATAGGAAAATGATTAGGAAAAGGGCTTGACCTTTCTCTATATAAAGACCTCCCTATGACCCATTTGGGAGATACAGAGACTGACAATATATAACACACAAGTGTTATTGTGCAAAATTTTTCCTAAGCCACAAAGAGAATCCTCCCTACTCTCCAAAACCTTTTCTTCTCTCCCTCTTTCAATAGTTGGATACCACCTATCCGTCTATTGGGATCCTAGAGAATAACAAGGTTACTCTCGTGCTAGTGTTTGAGATTGTTCAAGAAATCGTTCATGATAAAGATCGTTGGAGGAGTCGTTCGTTGGAACTTCAAGAGGATTGTTCGTAAAGCTTGAGAATCTACAAAGGCAAAAATAGTTCTAATGTTTTCCCAAAGTATGCTAAGTTACATGTTTATATTTTGTTTTAGTATAATGAATTTGTTTAAGTAAAAATTGAATTGCGGGATGCAAGCCGTTCTCACACAAACGCTTCCGTTGCAGGATTCAATCCCTTCAATTGGTATCTAAGCCAATTTTTTGCATCCACGGTATTCATATTTTTTGAAACAAAATCGGTTTAAAGGTGGGTTTAATATTTTGCATTTGATATTTTTGAATGTCAATTTGCAAAATTGGATGTTTTCGCTTTTGGCACTAGATTACATTTAATTTGATTAATCTGTAAGGGCCCATTTTTTTTTTTTTTGGCAATTTAATTTTTGCTTCAAGTATGTAAGTATGTGTCAATCGAAAGAGCAAAAGTTGCTGAGGAGACTAGAAGAAATGGAGGTGATCAGGATAAGTTTGGAGCCGAAAACGTGCAGAACAGAAGCATTCTGTCGCTCAGCATCGTGACGCTACTATTGCAGCGTTGCTACACCAAAAGGCAGATGCATCGCAGAGTAGTCATAACATTGCAACGCTGGCCTCAACGTTGCAACGCTCTGAGGTTTGACAGAATGCAGGCGGCGCATACGAGGACCTTCGGCTGTAGCTGTTTTTTACCTAATTCCCTTTGTATTATTTAATTAATTATATTATAATAATTATTATATTAATTTAATCAATTAATTTTGTATTAAGGTTCCAAAATGGGTCCAATTTTTGCTATTTAAATTAATTTAATTATGCATTGGATGGATGTTTAAATTAATATTTTAATTCATATTGCATACTGTATGTCATATAGATTGAAAATTACCCACTTCAGGATAAACATGTACATGCATCATAAATAAAAATAAAGGGTTATATTTTATAGATACATGATTAAATTAGCATGCTCATGCATCATGATATAAGTGTTATGTTAGTGATGTATGATTAACCTAAGCATGTCCATGCATCATACTATATATTTATACTAAATAGTGGAATGATGTATGTGAATGCTTGTTTTTCATGAACGATTTATATGTGTTATATTTATCAAATGAAAATTGAATTTGTATTGAGCATGACATTACTTAGATAAATATAATTGTTGTATTTAATCGATGTCATTAGATACAAATTTATAGGTTTTAATAAAACATTAAAATATAATAGTTTTAGTTTTATTGGGATAGATTAAAATTTATAATTAAGATTTGCATGCAAACATAGGTCCAAATTAATTTTAAATAGTTTAAAATTGATCAACCTAGACTTATGTTATTTCTAATGGGATTAGGAATAGGTTAATATTTTTAACTTGTTTTAATAGGATTAAAATGAATTTAATTCAAAGACTAAATTTATAAAATAATTGCCCATAAGGGACTTTTGTCTAAGGAAGGTTTTGTCTAGGATGAGGTATTTAAGCTGACGAAAATGGAATACCTCCACCTGAAAACCGACCTGGAAGGTGGATTGGACAAATATTTTATAAGCATGCAATAATTGATTATTTTATTAAAAGAGTTTAATAAATGAAATCAAATATTGTTAAATCATTCAATATAAATGTTATATTGAGCAAATTTAAAAGGACTTAGATAAATTCATTAGTCAAGTTTAAATTAAGTATAATAAAATCCTAAAAATATTAGAATAATTTAGTAGGAGGATGTTGGTATATGTGATATATCAAAATTCAACTCTCACGTCCCTAAAAATTCACACCGTGAGATTTTGTTTGGTTTCGTGTCGCCTTGGGCACGACCTCCCTTCGAAAAGTGTTTGCATGGGTTAATAACAAGGTGAATGGGGAAAGTGTTCATAGTAAGTGGGAGAAGGACGCGTGTCAACATATCCTAGAGTCTCTTCCATTAGGTTGCACCGTAAGATTCCTATGATTTGTCTGCGTGTCGTCTTGGAGTGACCATCCCTTCGGATGGTCTGATCATAGTGGTCGGAACAATGCAAACTCTAGCAATGGATAGGGTTTCTTAGATTAATCTTCAACATTTTTCTTTCCCTTTGGTAACTTGTTGAAGCGTACCTCTAGGATCTGAAAATGGGAGGATCACATTTACGGGATGAATTAAGTTAGTTAATGAATCCATGACCGAAACAATGTTAGCTAAAAACTATAGGAATAAGAGTTATTCTGATGTTAGTGATCGGCTGAGATTGTCTCACTTCAAAGGAGGAGTAGCTGATCACCCTTCGGTGGTTTTGCTCTAAACCTCTGAAGTATCATTGCAAAAACGAAAAATCAATAGTATAGTTAGAGTTCTATGATTACATATGCTTTTTCTAAATTGATTGGATTATTAAGTAATGGGTTATGAAAAATATAACTAATACGGTCAATTGATTGTTGTATGTTTCAACATGTCTTCCACAATCATATCTTTGCTAAATTAGAAATTAATCGCTGAAAACTATACGACGTGGAAATCTAGCCTGAATACGATTCTGGTTATTGATGATCTATGGTTTATCTTGTCGAAGGAATGTCCCCCAGTCCCCATTCAAAATGCATCCCAAGCGTTGAAGGATGCTTATGACCATTGGACGAAGTCTAATGGTAAGGCCCAAGTCTACATCTTGACAAGTTTGTTTGACGTTCTTACTAAGAAGCATGAGGTCATGATGTCTGCACGTCACAATCATGGAGTCCCTCTAGGAGATGTTTGGACAATCGTCCATTCTGATCCGACACGTGATCCTCAAGTACATTTACAATGTGCACATGAAAGAAAGCTAATCAGTGAGAGAACATGTTCTCGACCTGATGGTCTAGTTCAAGTCGTCGAAATGAACGGTGCATTCATCGAAGAGCAGAGTCAGGTGTCCTTTATTTTAGAATCTCTTCCCACGAGTTTTCTTCAATTCCACAGCAATGCGATTATGAACAAAATACAGTACAATCTAACTACCCTTCTAAATGAGTTACAGACTTTTAAGTCCCTTATGAAAGATAAGGGATCAGTAGAATGAGAGGCAAATATTGTCCATTCCAAAAAGTTCCATAAGGATACATCCTCTAGAACTAAATTTGTTCCTTCGACCTCTGATTCTAAAACGATCCAGAGAAAAAAAAAAGGGAAGGGGAAAGCTCTTAATGGTGGGAAAGCCAAGGGCAAAACTAAGGATGGCAAGGGCAAATGCTTCCACTATAATGTGGATGGTCACTGGAAATGTAATTGCTCTAAATACCTTGCTGAGAAGAAGAAAGAGAAAGAAGGTAAATATGATTTACTTGTTTTGGAAACTTGTTTAGTGGAAAATGACCATGATGCCTGGATATTTGATTTAGGAGCCATTAATCACGTATGTTCTTCTTTACAGGGAATTAGTTCCTTCCAGCAACTCGAAGAGAGTGAAATTGTTGGGGTTGTATGTCCTATAACTCGCAGTTTGTAATCTTTAAATTTATTCTATTCTATAAAAGAGTTGTTGAGACTTATTCAATAAAGTTGTTATTGAACATGTAAATTGCACTTGAATATAGCCTAAATCCAATAAACTAAACAAATCTCTAGCTATAACATAAATACTTGAACTTTATGTAGAGACATAAAAATTGATCAAGTTTGAGTATATAGCCAAAACAGTCTCTATAAGTATAAAGTTAGAGTTGGGTACATCATCTTGGAAATACTATGGATGCGACCCACTTTTTATATGATACAAACGATGTGATCCTAAATCGCTAATGTAAAGATATGCAAGTGGAGATATCCTATGCAAAAGATGTTTGCATAAGACTGTATCACGAAATAGTCACTTTTCTTTATAATGTCGTTAACTGTTAGAACTGACTATTTTAATTTGATGACCTAAGGTAACTTGATCTCAATCCTGAGCTAACTATGAGCTCCTATATATTCATGATTATCCTTTAATCTACATGGGTGAGAGTGGCTCATCATCACTCGATAAGTCTCCCATTTTAGGGGTAAGACTGGGTAGATAGCTGGGGACATAGTCCTGTGAGATGTAATTCACTCCTACCCAACTTCAAGAATAGTTGTTCTCTTAAGGACTAACTCCCAGTCTTGAATGAGGGGCCTCGTCCTCTCTAAGTCTGAGAGGGACTCGATTTATTGGTGAGACCATAAACTAATTATTTATTAGTGGACCAGTGGAAACTTAATGAGCAAGATGTATTCAGAGGTAAATGGTATTTTTGAACTGGCTATAAATACGAACAATCTGTGAAGGATCGATTTATTGTTTATTGTTAAATCAAGTGTACAAAAATATATCTACAGTGAGGAGAGTGCAACTACTAGCCTTTAGTGAAGTGTCCTGGTAGTTAATGAATGTTGGTTAATTGATAAAAAAATGTTTAACCGATTAATCTCGAATTGTTGGAGCTCATGATCTGTATGTCCATTAGGTCCTTCTACTAACTTGTAAATAGTTTAATCTTAGAATAACGTGTTGAAAGAATTTGAAATGTTCAAATTTGGATTAGGGTTTGGATTATTATATTTGATATAATTAACATATAATTATTGAATAAAACAAATTTAGAGATTTAAATTTTTTTTTAATTTGATTTAAATATTATATGAATAAGGATTCATTTTATGGAATAGGTGTTTCATTAATTTAATATTGGATATTAAAATTAAATTAATTATTTATTTAAATAAAATNAAAAATTTGATTTTATATAAAAAATAATTTTAATAATTAAAAATTAGAGAAAGTGGGAAAATCCAACTTTTCCCACTTTCAATTTTACTATTTTATTAAAACACATATCATCTCACTACTTGACTAGGTGTCATTTTGTGGTTATTTTTAATTTGCATGATCTCATTATATAAATAGTTAATTTTAATTTATTTTTGGGATTCTTGCAAAATTGAAAATTAGAAAAAAAATTGTTCTTTCTTCACAAAAACTCTCCAACTCCATTTCTCCCTTCAAATCCTCTCAAATTTGGGTTCCACCATCCATTCTAAGGCCAAAAGAATAATAGAGAAACTCTTGTGGTTGTCTACATTAAGGATACTTGAAGTATTTTGCAAAGGGTTAAAGCTATTTAAGGAATCTACAAAGGTTATGCCCTAAAACCCTAACTAGGTTCATTATGTTTTAGCACGCAAAGTCCATGAAATTAATATAATTAGAGTATTTTTTATCCTATTTACTTCTGCTATCTTGTTCATATGTCTTTCAGTTGGTATTAGAGCATGATTAGAACATTCAATTTGCATTATCTTAGCATATGGTGGGTGATTATTCATATGATAGATGAATGTGTTCTAAAAATGGATAATTTTGGTTTTGGCATCCAAATTCTCTTTCGATTTATAATAATTATTGTAATTGCCCAGTGTTTCATGGGCTTTGATGTGTTATAAAGGGTCTGTAAATTTGCTAGAGTCAATAGAGTTGATATTAGATTGTAATTGTTCGATTCCGACAAAGTGGAAAACGTCAATTTTGAATAAAATTGACTTCCAAACCCAAATCACCTCCCATACCCAAAAAACCCACTCCATACCCAACCTATGACCCGGTTTGTTAAAGCCTCCACCAGTGTGCATCTCATACCCGAGCGCCGACCCAACTCGACCCCGTTCGTGAAGAAGTTTAACCCACGTCTTCAGCCCAAGTCGGCCTGCACCAGATCCACGCCCGCGTCTGCAACCTGAGCTAACCTGTGCTTGCACTTGACTCCATTTCCTATGCTTGGCTTGCCTGGTTCAGGGGTTGGCTAGACTGGTTTGGCTTGTTTTTGCTGCTTTTCAGGCTAGTTTGGGTCAAGCTAGTTTGAAGTGCTTGGAGGTGGTTCAAGGCTTATTGTTGTTTTATTATTGAAATAATTTAGCTTTTAGCTAGCTTAGGATGTAAAAACTGGTCCATTTTTAGTGCACTTTATTTAATTGTGTATTATGATTGTATGAACTAAATAGTTTATCTGCTTTGTCCATTTAGTATACCATGTAGATTTAAAATCCCATCATAGGATAAGCATGCAACATGCATTGAAAGTATGTTATAAACGTTATAATGTATAGTATGCATGTTTAGGATTCTATATTATGTTATAAGTTCTTATATTATTGTATGGAATGGATGTTTATATAATTGTTATATAAAGCATGTTAGATACATGTTATAGGTTTATTGTCTATGTTATAAGTGTTATAAAAGGAGATAGACTTTAAAATCTATAACAAATACAATGGCATGCTCACTTAGGGTTAATTTATAACAATTTGTTTTAATTAGTTAAAATAGGTCATTATCTTGTAAAACTACGATTACAAACTCACCCGGGCTAAATCCTGTATGAGGCCAGAGGTACTTAAGTTGACGATTTATGAACACCTACTACCTGGAGATTTTAGCCGATTTTGAGCATTGTTAACTCAGTTTTATAAGCATGCGTGAGCGATGTGAGGTAATAAAATAGTTTATCACTTAGCCATCTTAGGTTAAATCCAAATATAAATGTTATACTTGGATAAACACCTCGACTTAGGTTGTTTTTAGTTGAAATATACTTGAGTAAATATTTACCAAAAAAAATAGATCACCTTAGTGGGAGATTAATAGTATATACGATATATTGTTCTTAACTCTCACTTCCCATAGAGTTCACACCGTGAGATCCATGCTCGGCTGCATATCTCTTTTACTATGACTACTCCATTTGGAAAGTATTTCCATGGGTCAATAACAAGGTGAATAAGGGAAGTTGTTCATAGTAAGTGGATGTAGGAAATGTGTCAAGATATCCTATGGTCTTTTCATTAGGTTGCACTGTAAGATTTCTATGTTTCACCCGTGTGTCATTTTTAAGTGACCACCTATTCAGATGGTTGTAACATAGAGATCGAAACACCGCAAACTTCAGAAATGAATAGAGTTTCTTAGTTCCAATTTCAACATTGTCTTCCAATTCAGGAGCTTGTTGATACCATTCTCTGAAATTTAAAAATGGAGGGTCACACTTACAATAGTTACTAAACTTAGTAAGTTCTTGACCAAAAATGGTAATTAAATGGCTATAGGAATAAAGAGTTATTCTTATATTAATGTTTAGTCAAGAATGTCTTACTTCAATGAAGGAGTATTTAACTGCCCCTCGGTAGCATTTATTTTGACTCACTAAAGTATCGTTGCAATTAATAATGAAATATGGGTACATTATTACTTTTTCTAAAATAAAATTGGAATTATAAGTAATTTGCTAATAGAATTTGTTTATAATTTCAACATGTCGAATACAATTATCCAACTTTTAGCTTCCGATAAGTTTCACGGTGAAGGTTATTCAACCTGAAAATCAAACATCAATGCGATACTAATTGCGGATGATTTCAGGTTTGTTTTAATGGAGGAATGTCCGCCAGTTCCCAGCTCAACCACAAACCAAAATGTTTGAGAAGTGTATGACAAGTGGGTTAGGGAAAATGAAAAAACTCGAGCCTATATTTTAACCAACATATCTGATGTGTTGACTAAAAAGCATGAGAGCATGGTTACCTCTAAGGTAATCATAGAATCATTGCAAGCAATGTTTGGAAAACTGTCCTCATCCATTCGGCATGATTCTCTCAAATACGTTTATAACTCCCGTATGAAGAAAGAGACCTCTATTAGATAACATGTCCTGGACATGATGGTTCACATCAATATAGCAGAGACAAACGGGGTTGTCATAGATGAGAAGAGCCAAGTCAGCTTCATCATGGAATCTCTTCCGAAAAGTTTCTTGTAATTTCAAACAAATGCAGTGATGAACAAGATAGAGTATAGTCTGACTAATCTTCTTAATGAGTTCTAGACTTATCAATCTCTAATGAAAAATAAAAGTTAGGAAGGGGATGCAAATGTTGTAACTCCAGGAAAATTCTAGAAGGGATGGTCATCTGGGACTAAACCCTCTGGTAAAAAGTTTGGACCTTCTAAGGATAAAAGTATCTAGATGAAAAAGAAGGGAAAACGGAACAAGAAAACTCCTACAAAGAAGGGCAAGGCCAAAGTGGCCAAAGGGAAATGTTACCATTGTAACGAAGATGGGCACTAGAAGAGAGAAGCCAAGTCAGCTTCATCATGGAATCTCTTCCGAAGAGTTTCTTGCAATTTCGAACAAATGAAGTGATGAACAAAATAGAGTATAATATGACTACTCTTCTTAATAAGTTTCAGACTTATCAATCTCTGATGAAAAATAAAAGTCAGGAAGGGAAAACAAATGTTGTAATCCCAGAAAATTCTTGAAAGGATCATCATCTTAGACTAAACCCTTTGGTAAGAAGTCTGGACTTTATAAGGATAAGAGTATCTAAATGAAAAAGAAGGGAAAAGGGAATAAGAAAACTCCTGCAAAGAAGGGCAAGGCCAAAGTTGCCAAAGGTAAATGTTACTATTGCAGTGAAGATGGGCACTGGAAGAGAAACTGCCCAAAATACCTTGTTGAAAAGAAAGCTGAAAAGAAAAAACAAGGTAAATATGATTTACTAGTAATTGAAACATGTTTAGTGGAAAATTATCATTTGACCTAGATATTAGATTTAGGCGTCGCTAACCATATTTACACTTTCATTCAGGAAACTAGTTCTTGGAAATAACTAGTAGGAATGAGATGACTTTCAAGGTGGGAACAGGTGAAGTCGTCTCAGCTCGTGCAGTGAGAGCTTTAAAGTTATTTTTTAGAGATGCTTACATTTTGCTAGAAAATTTATATTATGTACCTAATATGAAAAGGAACTTGATATCTATCTCCTGTTTATTAGAACATATGTATAAAGTTGCTTTTGATATCAATGAAGTGTTCAATTATGTTCTACTATACTTGAAAATAACTTGTACACGTTAAAACCAACTAAGACAAAAGTTATTTTAAATATAGAGATGTTTAAAACAATTGAAACTCAAAGTAAAAAATGTCAAATTTCTCCTAGTCTTTAGCACTTAAGACTTGAACATATAAATCTCAATATGATTGGGAGACTAGTAAAGAGTGGATTCCTAAATCAGTTAGAAGACAACTATCTACTACCGTGTGAATCTTGTTTTGAGGGTAAGATAACCAAAAGATATTTTACAGGAAAAGGTATTAGAGCCAAAGTACCCTTAGAACTCGTACATGCATGAATGTCAAGGCATGAGGTGGGATTGAATATTTTATCAGTTTTATTGATGATTATTCTAGATATGGTTATATTTACCTAATGCATCATAAGTTAGAAACCCTTGAAAAGTTAAAAGTGTATAAGGTAGAAGTTGAGAACCAGTTAGGTAAAAAGATTAAGACACTTTGATCAGATCGAGGTGGGAGTATATGGACTTGAAATTCTAAGACTATTTGATCAAACATGGAATTCAGTCTCAACTCACAGCACCCGATACACCTCAACAAAATGGTGTAGCAAAAAGGAGAAATAGAACCCTATTAGACATGATTTGTTCGATGATGAGTTATGCTTAGTTGCCTAATTCATTTTGGGGATATGCAATACAGACTACAGTATATATTTTGAACATGGTTCTCTTGAAAAGTGTTTAAAAAATATACGAGTTATGGGTAGGGTGTAAAGGTAGTTTACGTCATTTCAGGATTTGGGATGTCCGGCACACGTGTTGGTGCAAAACCCAAAGAAATTGGAACGTCATTCTAAAGTATGCCTATTTGTAGGATACCCCAAAGAAACAAAAGGTGTTCTGTTTTATGATCCTCAAAATGATAAAGTGTTTGTATCGACAAATACTACATTCTTAAAGGAAGACCGTACAAGAAATCATCAACCTCGCAGTAAACTAAGATTAAATGAAATGCCTAAAGAAACTACAGATAAATCAACCAGAGTTGTTGATAAGGCTAGTCTATCAACAAGAGTTATTGATGATACTAGCACAATTGGTCCAACATAATCATCTCAAGAGTTAAGAGTGCCTCGACGTATTGGGAGGGTTGATCAACAGCCTAACTGTTACATGGGTTTAATGAAAAATCAGGTCGCCATAGTGATGATGGCTTAGAGGATTCATTGACTTTTAAACAGGCAATGGAAGATGTGGATCAAGACTAGTGGATAAAAGCCATGGACCTCGAAATAGAGTCTATGTACTTCAATAGAGTCTGAGAACTTGTAGGTCAACCATATGGGGTAAAACCTATAGGTTGCAAATGGATTTACAAAAGAAAAGAGATCAAGCTAATAAGGCACAGACCTACAAAGCAAAACTCGTGGCAAAATAGTTTTCCCAAATAGATGAGGTTGATTATGAAGAAACTTTCTCTTCGGTTGCAATGATTAAATCTATTAGAATACTCTTGTCTATTGTTGCCTTTTATGATTATGAAATATGGCAAGACAACTTTTCTGAATGGCTATCTTGAAGAGAGTATCTATATGTCTCAATCAGAAAGATTCATTAAACAGGGCCAAAAGTAAAAAGTTTGCAAGCTTAAAAGATCCATTTATGGGTTAAAACAAGCATCTCAATCCTGGAATATAAGATTTGACATTGCGATCAAGTCTTATGGCTTTGAACAAAATGTTGATGAACCTTGTGTTTACAAGAAAATTGTCAACAAAACTGTAGCTTTTCTAGTACTGTATGTTGATGATATCCTACTCATTGGGAATAAAGTAGGATTTCTTGATGACGTTAATAGATGACTAGCATCACAATTTCAAATGAAATATTTGGGAGATGCACAATATTTTATTATGATCTAAATAGTTTGGAATCGCAAGAACATAACGCTAGTATATCTCAAGCATCTTATATTGACAAGATGTTATCTAGATATAAAATGCAAACTTTCAAAAGAGACCTGTTACCTTTTAGACATGGAATTCATCTGTCTAAGAAACAATGTTCTGAGACACCTCAAGAGGTTGAAGTTATGAAAATAATTCCTTATGTATCAGCAGTTGGCAGTTTAATGTATGCCATGTTGTGTACACGGTCAAACATTTGCTATGCAGTTGGAATAGTCAGTAGATTTAATCCAGTCCTAGATATAATCATTAGACTGCCATTAAGAACATCCTCAAGTATCTTCAGAGAACGAAGGACTATAGACTCGTGTATGATGTTAAGGATTTGATCCTTATAGGATACATTGATTCTGATTTTCAAACCGATGTGGATTCCAGGATATCTACTTTGGAATCAGTATTCACTCTAAATGGAGTACCTATAGTATGGAGGAGTATAAAGCAAAACTGTATTGCTGACTCTACCATGGAAGCAGAATATGTAGCTACATGTGAAGCAGCAAAAGAAGCAGTATGGCTTAGAAAGTTCTTGAATGATTTGTAAGTTGCTCCAAATATACATTTGTCTATTACCCTTCATTGTGATAACAGTGGAGTAGTTGCAAACTCAAAAGAACTTAGAAGCCATAAACGTGAAAAGCAGATCGAGCGCAAGTACCATCTCATTAGAGAAACAATACACCGAGGAGACGTGATCATCACAAAAATAGCCCCATAAGACAATCTAGCTGATCCATTTACAAAGGCCTTTACGACTAAAGTATTTGAGGATCAACTAGTCGAACTAGGACTGTGAGATTCATAAATAGAGGGCAAATAGGAGAAATCATGGGTATTGGATACCCTAGTTTATTGTATTTTATTTCTCCCCTATTCAACATTGTACATATGTAAACCCACTGAAGTTTTAATCCAAGTGGGAGTTTGTTGGGTTGTATGTCCTAAAACTCACAGTTTATAATATTTAAACTTATTCTATTCTACAATAAAGTTCTTGTTGAGATTTATTCAATAAAGTTGTTATTGAACATGTAAATTGCACTTGAATATAGCCCAAATCCAATAAACTAAACGAACCCCTAGCTATAATATGAATACTTGAATTTTATGCAGAGGCATAAAAATTGATCAAGTTTAAGTATATAGCCAAAATAGTATATAAGTATAAGGTTAGAGTTGGGTACCTTAACTTGGAAACACTATGGATGTGGCTCACTTTGTATATGATACAAACGATATGATCCTAAATCGCTCATGTAAAGACATGCAAGTGGGGGCATCCTATGTAAAAGATGTTTGCATAAGACTGGACTAACTTGCTATAAGGATTGTAGATACATGATTGTTTAGATGTAAATCGCTCATTAGAGGAGCACTAGTACTTAAGAAATTAGATGTAACCCAAGGGTAAAACGGTAATTTGACCCAGTTGGAGTTACGAACACTCGTGAAGAACTAACTTGCTATTCTTGGTCTATATTCGTGGACAAATATTTTTAGTGAAAAGAATGCAGCCATGGCTCTTTAGTAGAGTGTACCCACAGTTAACGAATATTAATTAACTTAGTTGATGAGTTTAGCTGATTAATCTCATATCATTGGAGCTTTTGATCTACAGGTCCACCAAGTCCTCTTGTTAGCTCACTAGAGGATATTTAAGATGGATGATTTGAATTGTTCAAATTAATTTGAGGAAACCATATATTAATGTGATTAATATATAATTGATTATGGATATGATCTATAATTCAAATTAAATTGGAAAGTAATATTTGAATAAGATTCAATTAGTTAATTCAAGTGAATTAGATTCACAAAGAATTAATTAATAGAGAGGTATTGCACATATACATACAATATTTATGATAATTAAATATATATACACTAAATTAAATTTAATGTATAAATAGTTATTTAATTAATGTGCAAATTAACTTAAATAAGTGTTATTTAAACGTGCTAATTAATTAAATAAGTGTTATTTAATTAAATTAATTGTGAAAAAGGGAAATAGAAAAAGGATTAGGAAATGGGCTTGACTCTTCTCTGTATAAAGACCTTCCTATGGCCCATTTGGGAGGTATAGAGACTAATAACACACAATACACAAGTGTTATTGTGCAAAAAATTTCCTAAGATACAAAGATAATCCTCTCTACTCTCCAAAACCCTTTTCTTCTCTCCCTCTCCCAATTGTTGGATACCACCTATCCCTCTATTGGAATCCTAGAGAATAACGAGGTTACTCCCGTGGTAGTGTTCAAGATTGTTCAAGAAATCGTTCGTGATCAAGATTGTTGGAGGATTCGTTTGTTGGAACTTCAAAAGGATTGTTCGTAAAGCTTAGGAATCTACAAAGGTAAGAATGGTTCTAATCTTTTCCCAAAGCATGCTATTTTACATGTTTATATCTTGTTTTAGTATAATGAATTTGTTTATGATGCAAGGCATTCTCACACAAACGCTTCCACTATGGGATTCGATCCCTTCACACTTAACAATCATTTCGCTTTGAAAGATTTAGGACCTCTCAGCTACTTTTTAGGGATTGAAGTCTCTTATCTAAAGGTTGGAGGTATGTTTCTTTCTTAGTCTAAATACATTTTAGATATTTTGCATCGTACTAAAATGAGTGATACTAAGTCCATTGCTACCTAATGGTTAATAGGCCTGTTTTATCAGCTCGGCAAGGGAACCCTTTAATGATGTTTTTCTATATTGAAGCACTGTTGGTGCTCTTCAATATGTTACTATTAAACATTCTGAGATCTCTTATTGCGTGAATAAGGTATGTCAATTTATGCATTCTCCTATTATTTTGCCTTGCCAATTGGTTAAACAGATATTGAGATATCTTGAAGGAGTTTTTTTTTTAATCATGGTTTACTTCTTAAATGTCCTATTAATATGTCTTTATATGATTATGTTGATGCGGATTGGGCTTCTGATCCAGATGATCGCAAATCAACCTCTGACTTCTGTGTTTTTCTTGGAGGGAATCTTATTGTTTGGGGTTCAAAGAAGCAATCTATCATTTCACTTCAAGCACAGAAGCTGAATATAGGTGTATTGCTTTGGTAGCAATAGAGTTGGTCTAGATATGATCTTACATACTGACCTGAAACTTTCTTCTATTGATGTTCCTAAATTGTGGTGTGATAATCTTAGTTCTATTTATCTTAGTGCAAATCCTATTTTACATTCACAAACAAGCATGTTGAGCTTGACATTTATTACATTCGAGACCTTGTAGTTTGAAAACAAGTTAGCATTTGCCATCTCCCTACTTCGGAATAGGTTGCTGATGTGCTTACCAAACCTTTATCAACTTTGAGTTTCAAAGATAGACTCCAATAGTCGATATAGGTTTGCCGAGGGCGGGG
>NC_052349.1:35030240-35076724 GCF_009727055.1 Benincasa hispida | reverse complement strand
TGTTGTTAAGGCAACATATTAATATACCATTTTATTGTATTTTTGTTCAAGCCCAATATTATAAGGGCCCATTTATCTTGTAATTCGTTAGTTGATTCCTCTTCTAGAAACATTTTCTGAGATATTATTCAGTGTGTTTGCAGTGAAACTCTTTTGCAAAAGTTTTTTTTTAACCCCAGGTTTTGTTATTAAAAGGTGATGGGTCTTCCCTTATTCAATAACAAATTATAGGGTTTTTCTCTTGCATCCATGGTGTTTCTTCTTCCCCAAATGTCTTTATTTTGATTATTTTGAGAGAAATTAGCATCCATAGGCTTAATTTAAAAAAAAAAACAAAAACAAAAAAGAATGGTTACCAAACAGAGCCTTGGTTTTCCTTTACATTTTTCTTTCTTCTAATAAAAGTATGTTGCTCAACTTTGACATTTTTTTAAAATATTGTAATTTAAATAAGTATAACTAAAAACTATTTAAAAAATAAAGTAAATGAATCCTAGATATAAAATGATAGAACACCATTAAAGTAAATTTTGTACTATGTCCACAAATGAATCTTGGACCATGGGATACAATAAAATTAGAGTAGATCAACTCTAGCCAAATTTTAAATATAAAAGATTTTTAAGATTGTAATTGATGATTATTTTATTATGATAATGATAAGTCTTGTCCAATTAAACAACTTAATAATCAAAATAAAGTAAATTACATTATTTATTCATGAGATTTGACTTGAGTTGCATTTGGCTCCTCAATTTTCCAATTTATCATTTTAACTTTTGTAGAAATTCACATCTAACCTAAAGCCTCAACATATGGATTAAATAGCCATTTTATTAAAAAGTAAAACTACCAAAATCAAAATTCATGATCCAAAAGTGCATTCTTTTCTTACAAATCTTATCTTTGACGTAATAAAATTTTCAATTATGAACCATTTATTAAAAAGAATGAAAAATGCATTTGACTTAGATATTACTTGAAATCAACGAACGTAAGCTCGTCTGTCAACAAAATTTGACAAATTTATAAAGAAAATAATATTAATTTCTTCCAAGTGGCTTGTTCAGCCGATATGCTCGTATGTACATATATACTAATGAAAAATATATTTTTTTAAAATTGAAAATAATGATTAAATTTAACGACACATCAACATTTTTTTTTCCTGAAATAGCCAAAGCTAAGAACAATTTATTACAAAATAATGTGGGGAAAAATATTACAAATATCTTTTTGGACTAAACAGGAGAGCCACGAAAGAAACATATGGGTTTTGTAAGGGAGGAAAACTTAGCCAATGAGTGTGCAATGGAGTTACAAATTCTCGGAGAGTGGGAGACTTGAATATCATTCGAACAGACTTCAATTTCAATTTTGGAAGTGAGCTTTTGACGGGAGAACCCTATTTAGTGATAGAGAGTTTGATTCAATTGCAAGATTTTTGAAGTACATGTTTAAGAGTCATTAATATGCTTAATCTGAGAGCTGCAAATTCAACATGGAGCGGATTGTTGTGAGAATCCAAGGCACCTCTAGAAGCTGCAATAATGGAACCATTTGAATTATGCAAAACAGCACCATAGCTGGAGGATGAATTGAAAGGACACCAAGCTCCATCTACATTGAGTTTGAGAAGGTCAGGTGGAGGAGGGAACCACGAAATTGGGGGAAATTTTGAAGTAGAACTTTGTTTCTGCTGAGGAGATATTGAAATTTCTGAAGTTCCTCAAAATAATTTGAGATCTAGTCAACTTTAGCTTAAATTGGAGGAAATAATTTTTCGTGGAGGATTGAATTCCTATCATTCAGCCAAGGAAAGTTCCTGTGAGTTGAGATTAGAACACCAAATATCCCAAATATCAATCAATGCCATTTCTGTAGAGGGGAGATTAAGAGCTTTGGGGATGATGATAGATCGAATTTAGTAAGCTCGATGGCAGAAAATAAGAGCATGTTCGATTGTTTCCATTTTTCGGTTGCAATAGGGGTAATTGGCATAACATATAATATCTTTACTTACAAGACGACTTCTGGAGGGTAAGCAGTCCTTTGTTGTGAGTGTTGGTCTTCGATAAATTCTTCCAAAAAGATGAGGAATGTGAATTTGTTGAAGATGTTGAAAAATTGTTGTTGTAGACTAAACGATGCCCACTTTTTACACTATAAATACCATCTTTTAAACAACGCCACATCCACAAATCTTGTTTAGGAAAAAATTTTAAAGGTATGGTTTGAATAACTTCAATGTCTTCATTTCTTAAAAAAAAAAAAAATAGTTTAAAGACATCCCATGATTTTCTTTCGTCAATAAATTCATTGGTTGTCCAAGGGAAAGCAGAAGGGTTAGTAGATATAGGTTTGAAAGAAGGTCCTCTAGGAAGCCAAGGGTCTTGAAGAACTGAGATGTTTGAGCCATTTCTTACTTGGAATCTAATTCCTTTAAGAAGAAGATCTCTTTCCCAAATAACACTCTTCCAAATGTAGGAGTTAGGGCCTAATTTTGGGTTGCAAAAAACTGGCATTAGGAAAATATTTAGTTTCAATAACTTGAGAAAGAAGGTAATGGGGATGAATCAAGAGGTTCCAAGCTTGTTTGGTTAATAGGACTTGGTTGAATAGCTCCATATATTTAAAGTTGAGGCCTCCATTCTCTTTGGATGACAAAGATTTGTCCCGTTGAGCCAGAACGACACATCAACATTTATTAACATGTTCTTTTTTAAAGAACCAGTGAAGGTCCTTGAGCGGAAACGAAGATCGGACTCAAATCCCAAAATTATAGAGCATTCAATTTTATAGAATCAAACAAAATTTTATGCATTATATAAAAATTACAGCAAACTGAAAAATAAGAGAAAAGAGAATACTAACCCTTGAAGATCAAGTTTCTTCACATAATTTCTTTTCTCTGGAATTTCAACGAACTCAAAACCCTAAATAGCCACCACCATTTGGTTTCCTACGTATTCTCTGGCATGAGAATCCAGAAGTTTTGTGGGTTCTGTGATTTTGGAGAGGGAATGAGAATTTTTTAGAGGAGAAAAGTTAATTGGAAAGCAAGATCTCATAACGTTTTTTGCATCTGTATATACACCTGTCTCTTATACACATCTAGATGTGTATAAGAGACAGATCAAATACAATATAACCTATAGTTTCAATTCTCTCACCAATGACATTTAATATAAATCTCATTTATATTAAATTTAATTATATGAATCCAATTCATATAATTAATATTTGAATCATATTCATATTTATTTCTTCTCAAATAAACTTTATAATGTATCAAATACATTATAATAATTATATCACATATAATCCTGTCTCTTATACACATCTAGATGTGTATAAGAGACAGACCCATAACCTATAGTTTCTATATTGTATCAAATACAATATAACCTGTCTCTTATACACATCTAGATGTGTATAAGAGACAGACCCATAACCTATAGTTTCTATATTGTATCAAATACAATATAACCTGTCTCTTATACACATCTAGATGTGTATAAGAGACAGACCCATAACCTATAGTTTCTATATTGTATCAAATACAATATAACCTATAGTTTCAATTCTCTCACCAATGACATTTAATATAAATCTCATTTATATTAAATTTAATTATATGAATCCAATTCATATAATTAATATTTGAATCATATTCATATTTATTTCTTCTCAAATAAACTTTATAATGTATCAAATACATTATAATAATTATATCACATATAATTAATTCCCTCAATTAATTTGAACATTTCAAATTAATCAAAAATTTATTCTCATTTAATCCTCGTTGAGTTATAGAGGGGACCTCATGTACCTATAAATTGAAGCACCAGTGGTACTTGAATAATTAATTAACTTCTTTAATTAAATTACTCAACATCCATTAACTGTCGAGCACTCCATTAAAGATCGACAACTGCATTCTTCGCACTACAGATATATTTCTGTGTCTAATAAATATAACCAATCAACAGTGCAATGACCCTTCACAAATTGCTCGTAAGTATAGTTGGGCCAAAATTACCGTTTTGCCCATGTAATCACATCTAACTCCTTAAGTACCACTAATCCCTCTAATGAACAATAAATCATAGTCTAACAATGATTAAACCCCTATCGGGCTAGGAGAGGGTGTGAGCCACATTGTTCAAGCCTCGGAATCAATCCTTAAGAGAGCAATTTATCTACTTATCCCGATCTCGAGGAAGGAGTGAATTCCGTCTTGTGTAGCTGTGCTCCCAACTCCTCAATCAGACAATCAGACGAATCCTCAAAATGGTAGGCTTATTGAGTCGGCAATCTGACCACTATCACCCATACAAATCAAAGGACCACCTTCATAGGCAGGAGCTCACAACTCACTCAGGATTCAGGTCATGTCATCTATGGTCATCTTGGTGAAATATAAGTCTCTATTATGAACGGTGTTATATAATGAGACTAGTCATTTCATGGTCCGTCTTATACAAACTTCTTTATATAGAATACCCCCGCTCACATGTCTTCAAATGAATGATTAGGATCATATCATTTGTAGTACTTTACAACAATTGTAACATCTACAAGATGGGTCATACTCGTAGTGTCACCAAGATAAGGTATCCAGCCTTATCCATCTACTATAGACCATTTAGGTTATCACTTAAACATGATCAATTTGTATGTCTCTACATACATATATAAGCTATGAAAGATAACCTTGGATGTTAGTTTAGGTTTAATGATACTAAATGTCAAATAAAACATCTCATATTTTATTAAATAAATAAAATATTTGTACCATATAATTATAAATTATAGAACTCTACGAGATTTAGGGCACCAACCCTAACAATCTTCGACTTGTCCTAAAGCTAGTGGAGTGTACGATATACAAGTCATACTAATATATAAGTACACTAATCAATAAACTAAGGCATAAAATGCGCCCAGTAATAAATCTCCCACTGTCTCTAGACTATATGTGGCATGTCCTATAGATAAACAGTCTGTTGGTGACCCTCAAACACCTTAGCCGTAAAAGCCTTTATAAATAGATCCGCAACGTTGTGCTCTGAAGCTATCTACATGAGGATCACGTCTCTTCGATGCACAAACTCTCAGATGAGATGGTACTTTCACTCTATGTGCTTTCCGCATTTGCGACTTCAGGGCTCTCGAAAATTAGCCATAGCACCACTATTATCACAATAAAGGGTGATGGGCTTTGACATGTTTCGAACTACTTCCAGATCAGTCGGGAATTTTCTGAGCCACATAGCTTCCTTAGAAGCTTCACAAGCCGTTACATATTCACCCTCCATGGTGGAGTCAGTAAGGCATCCCTGCTTGGTGCTCTTCCAGACTACTGTGTTGGGTTTTATGTCCTAAAAACTCGCGGTTTGTAAAATGATAAACATTTTCTATTATCAATATACTTATTATTGATCTCATAAATGTATGAAAGTCTAAATCCAATAAACTAAGATCCATGACTATTGTATGAATACTTGAACTTTATGTGGAGACATAAGAGTGGATCGGGTTCGAGTAAATAGTCAAAATGATCTATGGTACATGAATGAGATTGGGCACCTTATTCTGGTAACACCATTGGATGCGGCCTACTCTGTAGTTATTACAAAGAGTTGTAAAGTGCTACATACGATGTGATCCTAATTCGTACATGTTATGACATGAGGAGTGAGGGCATCCTATGCAATGAGTTTGCATAAGATCAAGAATCAAGAAATGTTGTAAAGTGCTACATACGATGTGATCCTAATTCGTACATGTTATGACATGAGGAGTGAGGGCATCCTATGCAATGAGTTGCATAAGTCAAGATCAAGAAAATAAGTCACTTCTTACTTTATAATGCTATTTACTATTTAAGACTGACTATTTAACCTAGATGACCTAGGTAACTTGATCTTAATCCTGAGCTAACTATGAACTCCTGTTTATTCGAGATTGCCCTTAGATTTTCATAGTTGAGGTTGGCTCAATAGCGCCGGCTCAATAAGACTCCATTTTAGGGTAAGACCGGATAGATAGCTGGGGACATAGGGTGCAAGACAGAGTTCACGCCTACCCGATTTAGGGATAGAAGAAAGGTTGTTTCTCTCAAGTACTAAATCCAGGTCTTGAACAAGGGGCCCCACCCTCTCACTGGGCTGAGAGAGTTTAGTTTGGTGATTGGATCACAAACCAGTTGTTCATTAGAGGATCAGTAGGGACTTGAGGAATAAGACGTAATCTCGGGGGTAAAACAGATATTTGACCCAGCCGTTATTATGAACAACCTATGAAGGGTTGACTTGCTGATTATGGTTAAATCATGTGGACATAATATATCTAACAGTGAGGGGATTGCAACTATGGGCTTTAGTGGAATGACCCATTAGTTAACGAATGGGGATTAATTTGGTCTAATGAGTTATAGCCAATTAATCTCGGATCGTTAGAGCCCATGATCTGTAGGTCCGCGAGGTCCCACTACTAGCTCGTAACGAACTAGCTCTAGAATAGCGTGATAAGTTAATTTGAAATGTTCAAATTAGAATTAAGGAAATTAGTAATTATATGAGATATAATTACATGTTTAATTTTAGAATTAAACGGAATAGGAGAATTTATATATTTAAATATGATTTAAATATATAAAGATGGATATGTGTTAAAATTAATTTAATATTTGATATTAAATTAATTAAGTTTTATTTAATAATTAATTTATGAAATTAATTAAATTTTACATTTTTAAAATCAAAATAGATTTATAAAATCAAATTTTGATTTTTAGATAAAACTGGAAAAATTGGAAAACAAAAACACAAAATGGAAAAATGAATTTTTCCATTATCCATCACCTAAGTAGCTCACACATGAAACATTAACATTGCTTTGTCTTCTCCAAGCATGAGCTGCAACTCATGCAGCTCTTCTCTTTGCATGTTGATCTGCAATGTAATGAAGAGATTGGAGTGAAAATTGGGCATGCAATCCATAGAGTTTTTGAGAGAAAAACTGGTTTGAAGAAAGATTCTTCAACAAGGTTGTTGCAGTGAGCATTTCTCCTTCTACCCTTGATTCAAGCTTGTTTTGAGTCCCACAACTCAATCTAGAGCACCAAGAGAATAGTGGGGAAGATCTTGAGATGGTCTACAACAAGATATGGAGAAGATAGCAGCTGGAGATGGAGCTTTGAAGAAGTTCTACAAGAGGTATGTCTTGAAACTCATTTTTTCGGCAAAAGCATGCTTTATATTTTGCCAAAATTAGTGAATTTGAATGCTTAGATGATTCTTGTGCTTCTGCTGCTGTTGATACAATCCTACATACTGCTCTTTCGTTAAGAGTAAACACTGATCCTGATGTGGATTTTCTAGAATCCTTATTAGTCTGGAAATTAGATTATGTGTATTCTGTAAGGATTAAATCCTTAGAACCATACACGAGCATGTAGTACATCGTTCTCCGTAGATACTTGAGGATGTTCTTAATGGCAGTCTAGTGATCATATCCTGGATTAGACTGATATCAACTATCCCCACCACATAGTAGATGTCAGGTCTAGTATATAACATCGCATACATTAGGCTTCCAACAGTGGATGCATGGGGGGATCCGTCTCATTTCCTCAACTTCTTGAGGCGTCTTGGGACACTGTTTCTTAGATAATATAACTTCATGCACAAAAGGGAATAAAGCCCTCTTGGAGTTCCGCATCGAAAACTTGACAAGCATTTTGTCAATATACGATGTCTGAGACAGGGCTAGCATTTTGTTCTTTCAATCTCTAAAGATCTGAATGCCCAGAACAAACTGCGCCTCTCCCACATCTTTCATTTGAAATTGGGTCGTTAGTCAATTCTTAATTTCAATCAGTAGTTCTACATCATTCCCAATGAGTAGAATATCGTCTACATAAAGTACGAGAAAAGCTACTGAACTGTTGATGATCCTCTTGTATACACAATATGAAGGAACTCTAAATTGAGATTCGTGTGAGCAAAAGCAGATCGTTCCAAATCCCATTAAGAAAAAACACAACAATTGCAGTCCACACAGAAACGATTATGCATAATCAGAAATTACAACATGCTACTTATAAAAGACCGAACAAGGGATAGAGTATGCAAACCTTTAACGAACCTTTCTTCAAGTATACCTCGATTATTTAACAAATTGTTCAATCAGCATGAACTCAAACGTAACGATCAGAATATAATCTCAACGAACGTCTGAATGAACCTCGATCCCAATTGAGTCCAACTTGATCCTCGAATGGAATTATAACACCACCACAATGGTTACCTTGGTATTTTCAGTGTGAGAATCCAGGAGTTGTGGGCTCTTTATGAGTTTGGATTGAGGAAAGCAGGAGGTAGACGATCGAGTAAGTGGGAGATGAAGACTTTTTATCGTATAGATGAAATACTCGATCGCTTAGAAAGATGAAGCCTATCGTATAGAATTTTCTATTTGATCGTGTAGCAACGAGTATATGAGTAAATATCGTATAGTAAACTCGTAACTCAATCATGTATGCTTTTTGTGCTATCAATTAGTAAAACACTTTTACTTGATAGCCTTTTATGAGATTACTCCGAATGAATTATCATCCTACTTTTGGAAAACTATTTTCCTTTTATCTCACAGTTACCATAAAGCCTCTTTAGCAGCTACGTATTCGGCTTCCATAGTGGATTCCGCGATGCAACCTTATTTAATGCCTCGCCAAACTATAGCTCCTCCATTCAGAGTGAACACTGATCCTGATGTCGATTTCCAAGAATCTCTATCAATCTGAAAGTCAGAGTCTGTGTACCCTGTAAGGATCAAATCCTTATCTTCATACATGAACATATAGTCTCTTGTTCTCTGAAGATACTTGAGAATCGTTTTGACCGCCATCTAGTGATCTAATTTAGGATTGGACTGAACTGCATAGCAAATGTCAGGGCTACTACATAACATTGCATACATAAGGCTATCGACAACTGATGCATAGGGAATCCGTCTCATTTCCTCAACCTCTTAAGATGTCTTAGGACACTATTCCTTAGACAAAACAATTCCATGCCTGAAGGGTAATAAATCCCTCTTGGAATTCTGCATTGAGTATCTGATCAATATCTTGTCAATGTACGATGTCTGAGATAAGACCAACCTTATGATCTGGATCCCTAGAATAAACTGCACCTCTCCCAAATCTTTCATTTGGAATTGGGCGGCTAGCCATTTCTTAATGTCAGTCAGAAAACCTACATCATTCCTAATTAGTAGGATATCATCCATATACAGCACCAGGAAAGCTATTGAGCTATTAATGATTTTATTGTAAACACAAGGCTCATCAACATTATGATCAAAACCAAATGATTTGATCACACTATCAAATCTAATGTTCCAAGATCTAAATGCTTGTTTCAGTCCATAAATAGATCTATTAAGCTTGAAAACCTTTTGCTCTTGATCTGGATCAATGAACCCCTCTGGTTGAGCCATGTAGATGGTCTTCTCAAGATTATCATTCAAAAAGGCAATCTTGACGTTCATTTGCCATATCTCATAATCATAAAATGTGGCTATGGACAGGAGAATCCTAATAGACTTCAACATGACAACAAGTGAGAAAGTTTCCTCATAGTCCACTCCCTCGACCTGGGTATAACCTTTTGCCACAAGTCTAACCTTAAAGGTCTGCACCTTTCCATCTACACCTCTTTTTCTCTTGTAGATCCACTTACACCCTATAGGTTTTACCCCATCAGGCTGATCCACAAGTTCCCAGATGCAATTGAAGTACATAGACTTCATTTCCTGATTCATGGCTTTAATCCACTCATCTTTGTTAACATCCTCCATTGCTTGCTTATAAGACAATGGATCCTTAACTCCATCATCAGACATGATTTTTTGGGATTTAGTCAAACCCATGTAGCGTTCTAGTGGGATCACAAGCTTCCCACTACGTCGAGGCAGTCTCAACTCTTGAGATGGTTGACTAGATGGACCGACATCAACAACTCTTGTTGATCTATCAGTCTGTTGAAAAACTCTTGTTGAACTCTCAATAGTCTCATTAGAAATCTCATTTAAAACAAGCTTACTTCGTGGTTTATGATCCCGTATGTGGTCTTCTTCCAAGAAAATAGTATTTGTCGACACAAACATCTTATTCTCATTAGAGCATAGAAGTATCCACCCCTTGTTTCTTTGAGGTAGCCTAGAAATAGGCAAACTTTCAAACAAGGTTCCAACTTTTTAGGGTTAGCCATAAGCACGTGAGCCAAACATCCCCAAATCCTGAAGTAGCATAAACTACCTTTACAACCTTTCTATAGTCAGAAACACTCTTTGAGGGAACATTGTTCAAAATATAAATTGCAGTCTCCCTTGTAAATACCCAAAACGAGTCTGAAAGATTAGCATAACTCATCATAGACTGAACCATGTCCAACAGGGTTCTGTTTCCCTTTTCTGATACACCATTCTGCTGAGGTGTACCTAAGGCCGAGAGTTGGGACTTGATTCCATGTTCTATCATATAGTTCTAGAATTCTAAGTCTATATATTCTCCACCACAATCAGATCGTAGTGTTTTTATCTTCTTACCTAACAAGTTTTCAACTTCAGCCTTATACTCCTTGAACTTTTCAAGAGTGTCAGACTTATGTTGCATTAGGTATAGATACATGTATCTTGAATAACCATCTATGAAAGAAATGAAATATTCATACCTACCTCGAGCTCTCACACTCATTGGACCACAGAGATCTGAATGTATAAGCTCCAAGGTTTCCTTGGCTCTCTTAAAAGGTCGTTTGGTCATTTTGCCTTCAAGGCATGATTCACATACCGACAAAGAGTTTTCTTATAAACCATTTAGAAGTCTACATTTCACCAACTTTTCAATCCTATTAAGGTTGATGTGACCTAACATTAGATACCAATGATGGGTGTTTTCCTAGGAGAAACCCTTGGTCTTTTTGCAGTTGTCGTTGTTTTGAACATTTCATTATTAAGCAAGGCTTTTATGACAAATGGCCTTAGTACATACAAGTTATTTTCCATTGAACAAAAACCAATCTCCATACCATTCTTAAAAATAAACACTTTATTCTCAGAAAAGAAGATGAATTAACCTTGTTCAATCAGACAAGAAATTGAGATTAAGTTCCTCTTGATATGAGGAACTATATAAACATTATCCAGTAACAAATAACGTTTCTTATCCAAAAATAACTTTAACCAGCCTACAGTAATAGCTGAAACAACCTTACCAGTTTGATGTGTCCTAATCTTAGGTGTCAAAGACGGACATTTTCTTTAGGAGAAAATTTAAGTCTCTTATTATGAGTTACTGCAGTTTTAAACATTTCAGTGTTAAGGAGGGCTTTAGTTACTAACGGTCTTAGCACATACAAATTATCTTCAAGATTAGAACAACAAATTAATACTCCAATCTTGTAAAGAAACACTTTATTCACTTGAAAGTTAAGAGAGTAATGTTGTTCAAGAAGACATTTTACAGAAATTAGGTTATTTTTCAAACTTGGAACCACATATATATTATTTAATAAAATATAAGATTTCTGTAAGCAGAGTTTAAGCCCTCCCACTACCATAGCTGAGACGATGTGCCCAATTACAACACGCGTCATCATCTCCCCAACCTCCAGTTGCCGCTAGGAACTAATTCCCTAAAATGAAGAACAAACATGGTTAGTGGCACATGAATCAATTATCCAGGCAGAATCATCATTCTCCACTAAATAGGTTTCCAGTACAAGTAAATCAACCTTGTTTGGCCTTCTTCTTTTCTACCAAGTATTTGAGACAGTTCCTCTTTCAATGTCCCTCATGGTTGCAATGGAAACAGTTTCCCTTTGCAACTTTGGTCTTCTTGCTCTTCTAGGTAGCAGCTGGTAGGTTAGCTTTCACCTTTCCACCTTTCTTCTTCTTCCACTTTTTGGTGCTGAAAGAAGAAGGCACAAACTTAGTTCCAGAGGATGATCCTCTATGGAACTTCTTTGAAGATGAAGCAACATTTGTCTCTCCCTTTTGTTTCTTATTTTTCATCAAGGACTAAAAAGTCTAAAGCTCATTGAGCAAGGTGGTTAGGTTGTAATCAATCCTGCTTATAACAACATTCCTACAGAACTATAGGAAACTTTTAGGTAAAGATTCCAAAATGAAGCTAACCTAACTGGCTTCATCAATGACAGACACATTCATCTCTGCTACGTTGAAGTGAACCATCATGTTAAGAACGTGTTCTCTAACAGATGTCCCTTTTTGCATATGGGTATTAAAGATGTGTTTAAAAGCGTTGTGTCTGAGTTGTGCGAATGTTGTTCGAACATTCCCCATAGGGACTCTATGATCTCACGGGCAAAGATCATGGGCTCATGCTTTTTAGCCAAGACTTCTAAAAGGCTTGTCAAGATATACGCTCGGGCCTTTCATTTTTCCATGTCTAGTGCTCGTATGCCTTTCGAACATTTCAAGTGGCATTTTGAGCAGGAATAGGAGAAAAATCCTCCATAAGGACAAAACGCAGGTCATCGATGATCAGTATTGTGTTGATTGTGTTTTTCCATGTTGTATAATTTTGCCCATTAGTTTGTTGGCAACAAGCAAATTAAGTGTCGCGAAAGTCATTGTTAATAAATTATTGAAACCATACAAATTATTTATATTAGTATACTATGTATTAACCCATTTGGAAAAACCAATCAAATTTAACAAAATAATCTCATGCACCTTAAGTGATATCTATTTTGCAATGATGTTTCAGTGAGATAGGACAAAAGCCACCATAGGTTGATTAGGTGCCTTTTCACTGAAATAAGACTATCTCAACCAATAGACCGAACAACTCCTTGTTATTGTAACTATCAGTCACCATTGTTCAGTCCAGAAATTGTTAAACTCGCTTAATATCTCTTGTAAGTGTAATCTCTCATTTTAGATTCTAGAGTTCCGCCCCAATGAGCCAACTGTAGGGAAAAGCCGATTAGGGCAAAAACTAAAGTAATCCTATCCATTTTTTGAATTTGACGTAAAGAATCACGCAAATGTCATCCGTTGGGGGACACAAGCAAAGGTGCCTCGAGGCCGAGCATGAAACTTTACTACCAACTAACGAGAGAGATCGTGGGATATGTTGACAAACGTCCCGCTCCCACTTACTATAAATACTCTCTTCATTCACCTTGTTATTGATCTATACACTTTGTTAGTAAATTCTAATCAAACGTTGCATGCTTGTAACAAATGTATCTAATTCACCTTTCCAAGTAAGTTTCCAGGTAGAGGTGCTACGTTTCCGTCAACTTAAATACCTCAGCCTAGACACAACAAGCCTTAAACAAGAGGTCCCTTATAGATATATTTGTTACAAATTTAATATTTTAACTAAGAATCAATTTAATCATATTAAACTGATTAAAATATTAGACTTAATTTCTAATCTTATTAGAAAAGTGATCTTAGGTATATGTGAATCATATTTTTAAATTATTTAAAAAAATTATTTTAACCTAAGGTTTGCATGTAATTCTGAATTATTGATTTTAATTACTAATTTCATTTAATTATAACTTTTATAAACAAATGAAATAAATTAAAACCAAACAATTGCATTCATTGGCGTACTTAGTAAATTATAACAATTACAAATTACCTAAGATAGTGTCATACTTCATGCAATTCCATTTCATTATTAACTATATATAACACTTATATAATTAGGTAATGAAATAATTAATAACATTCATGCATACATTCACAAAACTATATATTATAACACTTATAATATAAATGATGCATGACAACATTATGAATGCATGCAAACATATACTATAACACTTATATTATATAATGCATGTGCATGTTATAAAAAATAAATCATGCAACTATACATATTATAATATTTATAATATAAATGATGCATGAAATTAAATGAATAACTTATGGTGGGATTTTATATTATATGACATACATATGACATATATATATAAATTGAAATCATACATCAAATGCATAATTAATAAAATAATTATTGGACAGGGATTGGACACTTAAACAATTAATTAAATTAATATAACACTTATATTAATTTAATTAATCAAAGTAACTATCTATTACAAAATGAATAGTCAACTGGTTCAAAACAAGCGAATCAGGCCCTAAACTGCTCGAATCAAACGATCCAGCCTCTGAACCGGACCCGAACCACTCAAACTAACTGAACCGCAAGTGAGCCAAGCGAGCCACACCGAACTGGGTGCGAATCGGTTAGTTCTTTTTGTCTCGCAGTGGTGCAATGCTATGACCCAGCGTTGCAATGTATGAATAGAACAATTCGTTCGTCTAATCGTAGTGTTGCAATGCTAAGGCATAGCATTACAATGCTACTATACAAAATGCACTATACAGTTGCAATTTTTTTCAAATCTCCTCAATTTTTGGCCCCATCTTTTCCAGAAATCAATCAGAATAGCCTCGAACGACTCAAAACATCAAAATACAGACTTGATCGCAAAGAAATTGCTCCAAAACATGGACCCTTACAAATTAAATTGTAAATGAAAGCGATAAAACTAAATAAACCAATCCCCAAAATATCCAATAATCTCATTCAATCACATTCATAAATATTCATCACATGAACATACAGAATACTAAAATTACACCATTAAACTGTAAAATTAACTCTGAAAAATTGGAAAAAATTGGATAAAAAACCCCGCTCTGATACTAATTGAAGGAACCGATGAAGGTTCTTGAGCAGAAACAAGGATCAGACTCAAATCCCAAAATTACAAAGCATTCAATTTTACAAAATCAAACAAAATTGTATGCATTATATAAAAATTACAGCATGCTGGAAAGTAAGAGAAAAGAGAATACTAACTCTTGAAGATCAAGCTTCTTCACGTAATTCCTTTTCTCTGAAATTGCAATGGACTCAAAACCCTAAATAACCACCACCACTTGGTTTCCTCTATATTATCTGGGATGAGAATCTAGGAGTTTTGTGGGCTCTAAAATTTTGGAAAGGGAGTGAGAATTTTTTAGAGGAGAAGAGTTAATTGGGAAGCAAGATCTCAGAACGTTTTTCTGTATTTGTATCTATAATTTGTTAAAAAACTAGAAGATAATACCCAAAAATAAAACCACTAACACAATACGTGGGTTGATAGAAAATAGGAGAGAGAAGTTATTTCCCTCCCTTATAATTTCAAAAAATAAATTTAAATTAAATAATTTAATTTTAATTAGTTTATATATATATATATATAATAACTAATTTATTGTACATATATACATAAATCATATGTTATATCACATATAACATATAACCTATAGTTTCTATATTGTATTAAATACAATATAATCTATAGTTTCAATTCTCTCACCAATGACATTTAATATAAATCTCATTTATATTAAATTTAATTATATGAATACAATTCATATAATTAATATTTGAAACATATTCAAATATTTATTTCCTCTCAAATAAAATTTATAATGTATCAAATACATTATAATAATTATATCATATATAATTAAATTAGATTAATTATATCATATATAATTAAATTAGATTAATTATATCACATATAATTAATTCCCTCAATTAATTAGAACAATTCAAATTAATCCAAAATTGATTCTCATTTAATCTCCGTTGAACTACAGAGTGGACTTCGTGGTCCTGTAGATAAAAACTCCAATGGTACTTAAATAATTAATTAAACTCATTTAATTAAATTACTCAACATCCATTAACTGTCGGGCACTCCACTAAAGACCAACAGCTGCATTCTTCGCACAACAGATATATTTCTGTGTCCACTGAATATAACTAGTCAACAGTGCGATGACCCTTCACAAATTGCTCGTAAGTACAACTGGGACAGAATTACCGTTTTGCCCCTGTAATTACGTCGAACTCCTTAAGTACCATTGATCATTCTAATGAACAATAAATCATATTCCAACTATGACTAAACCTCTCTCCTGCCAGGAGAGGGTGTGACGCCACATTATTCAAGCCTCTGAATCAACCCTTAAGAGAGCAATTTATCTACTTACCCGACCTCGAGGAAGAGACGAATTTCATCTTGTGTAGCTGTATTTCCAGCTCCCTAATCAAACGAAACCCCCCAAAATGCTAGGCTTGTTGAGTCGGCGATCTGGCCACTATCACCCATACAAATCAAATGACTGCCTTCATAGGCAAGAGTTCACAACTCACTCAGGATTTAGGTCATGTCATCTATGGTCATCTTGGTGAAATGTAAGTCTCTATTATGAACGATGTTATATAATGAGACTAGTCATTTTGTGGTCCGATCTTATATAAATTCCTTTGTATAGAATACCCCGCGCACACATCTCCATATGAATGAACAGGATCAGATCATTTGTAGCACTTTACAACAGTTGTAACATCTACAAGATGGGTCGTACTCGTAGTGTCACCAGGGTAATGTATCCAGTCTTATTCATCTACTACAGACCATTTAGGTTATCACTTAAACATCTACTTGTATGTCTCTACATACATGTTTAAGCTGCAGAAGATAACCTTGGATGTTAGTTTATTGGTTTGTGGGCTTAATGTTACTAAATGTCAAATAAAACATCTCATATTATATTAAATAAATAAAATATTTGTACAATACAATTACAAACTACAGAATCCGACGAGATTTAGGGCACCAACCCCAACACTTTTGACTAAATAACTCAAATTTGAGAAGAAAAAAATAAAAAAAAATAACGTGTATATATGTATGTATGTATGTATGTATGTATAGCCTTCAAACATATATCTATACAAGAATTAGGGAAATTTTACTTTTTCAGTGATGAGGAGAGAAATTATTCGATGAGATATTCCATTTAGGATTAGGAATAGGCGTAATCACAACATGATCCGTGATTTTTTACTATTGGATTTAGAAAAATAAATACCTCAAAAGGATTTAAAGATTATTGTATCCATGTCTAATAATTATTATTATCGAATAGCCACATTAAAATAATTTTTAAAGAGAGAGAAGAGAGAGAATAGATTTTTTTTTTTTTTTACATTTTTTAAAAAATTAAACATATCATGTCATCGTTTTAAATAATAACAAAAAGAAACTTCAATACTAGTAACTTTCGAAGATTGCAAGTAGACAAGTTTCAACACTTCACAGAACAAATGCATTCATAACTGAAAAGTGAAACACTAAAATAATAGGACTTTTCTGTTGAACTTTTGATTTCTTGATCAGTGGTATCTATTTTATGTTAGTTGAATGACTAAAAGATTATCTTTTTTTCTAGAATTGATTAGAAACTATGATGTTGAAGTGGTGGGGTAGAGTGTACGCAAAAGATTAAAGAAACAAAAAGAGTTTACTTCAAAGAAAATACTAATCCTTATCCTTAATCAAACGCCACTAATCCTTATCCTTAATCAAATGCCACTTTGCATATGGGATTTATGGACTCCCAACATTCCTTTTCATAATCAAATTAAAATCAACTTCTTTTTTCTTCAAAGCAAAAGCTTTTCATAATGGTTTCCTTCTTGTTTTTATGCGGTACTCAATTATCTCAATTAGTTAAGCCATGTTTTAAGAACTTACAGATTTATTTATAAGTTATACAATTCTTAAACTAATAGGGTTACATATTAAGATAAATGATATAATTTTTTTGAAAATGTTTAAAATTTTGCATTCTAATTTAATGATTTTATGAGGGATATTTACTATATATATTTTTAAAGAAATTTGATCACCATATGAATTAGCTTGCCTATTCCATATGGCTCATTAGCTTAACCTATTATTATTATCCTAAGTTAATTTGAATTTAAATTGATTGATTTCTTACATTATTATTACTTTATATTCACAGTTTGTGATTGTGTCTTGGACTGGATGGGTTTTAGTTCTTTATGGGGCGTACAAGTTCTTCCCTGGAGGCATGAAGGAAAAAGCATGGTTTTTTTAGAACTTTATTGAAAGGAAATATGGTTAATATGATTAGTTTTAATGTAAAGTTTTTGTAGGGCTTTTTCTATAGTACTAGTGTGTTAATGCTCTCTCCAAAGTTTGCCTTTTGATTGCTTCAGCTTTGCCTTCTCTTGTTTGGTAAATGTGAGAAAATTGTATTTGTTCACCCTTATATTGGTGAAAATTGAACTTCTTTTCAAATGTTCCATCGCATCCACAATTTTTCCATGCTCGCAGCTGTATTGTGCATGTCACTTTATATTTTATTTTACATATCCTACATGTGTATATACATGAAAAAACAAGTATCACAAAAAAAAGTATCATATAACATTCCACAGCAAGACGCATCGGAAGCAACACATAAATGTAACACTTCATGAAATATAAAAAAATGTAAAAATAGAAAGCCAACTTAGTATTGTATGTTATGAAAAGATAAAGAAAATATTAACTCCATAAACAAAACCATCTCCAATCATACATGGAAAAGGGTATTTGTGGATATCAAATCAAATCAAAGAAATGCATAATATTGTCTTACAAAACTTTTGAATATTTGAGTTCCTATCAAATTTGGTTACTACTATAAAATTGTTAACAATTTTACTAAAATAGTTGCAACAGAGGACTAGAGTTAGGCAAACAAACTCTATACCCATTAGTGATTTCTCCTTGATTGTAGTAGAAAAGTTGGCAATTAGCTCTCAATTAGGAAGCTTCCATTGTGTAAAGTCTGCAGTTGTAAATTGGCCTTATGTAAACGAGCAGTTGGATAATTTTTCTTAGTTTCTTTGTTGTTATTGTGCAAGTAGTATTTATTTAAATTTCACCATTGCTATTGAATTTTGCATAAACATCATGAACTACATTTCAAAGTTATTGATTGAAGTACATCACCTTCATTTGGTTATTTTTTATACCGTCTTTAAATTGTTGAATTAAACTTGTGTAAGACCTAATAGTTCTAATTGAATATGAAGTCAAAATTAATCCAATGAAAAAGAACTTGTTTCTTGCAGATAATCCAAGCTTGGTGATGTTCTGTTCCAAACTCAGTCACCCCATTATGAACTAAAACTCCTATTTCCCATTGAGTCAACATCAAAACCAGGAAAAAAAATCTTATCACTTTCTTTCCACTCATGTTCAGATTTCAGAGCAAGCTTTTCAGTTTACTCTTATTAGGAAATTTTAGACGTATGCTTTTATGATTTTATGGATCAGAATGGTGAAGAAAGTAATGAGACTTGATTTGCGTCTTTTTTCTTATGTCTTTGACTGGACCATTTTAAAGTATCAGATGGCCACTCCTCCAACCCGTGCGCTAGTTAGTTATATGTGACTTGCTTTTGTTGTGCAACTGTGCCCTTTCTTTTAACCGTACTGAGTGTATTTTTTTTTTCTATAGGGTGCCGGTGCTGGAACCAGTTCTTGAATTCCTCCTGGTATAGCAAATGCTGATAGACAGACAAGTTCTCTTTTGGTTTTACTTTAAAATTTTCCTGGTTTAGTTCTACTTGGAGGGATAGTGAATGCAAAGAATTTTAAAGCAAATACATTTTGTGTGTGTTTAGTTGGGTTTTTGGATGCATAGTTATTTGTTCATTGTGTTAGTAATGCTTCATTGAGCTGAATACTGTAGTCTTCGTTTTCTTTATGAGCCAGTTCATGTTCTTAGTAAAACATAAATCTAATTTGCTTTACTTTTCTCATGTGTAGGAAAATGTCAAGACGAAGCATCCTAAGTTGCTTTACGAGTCTAAGTTATACAGAATTCTTCAGGAGGAAGTAATAAGATATTCTTCTCCCTTCTTTCTGGATGGAAGTAAAATCTGAATGAATGCTTTCTCCTGGATGAATGGAAGTAAAATCGATGAACAACAATATTAAATAAGTATAATTGCTATAGCATGTATCATTTCTGAATAGAAATACAGTGTAAATGGATAAGCGTCAGTTACCAGTTTCTAATCGAATGGATTTTATATACAAAAGTGGCACATTTTTTCCCAACTTTGAATTTCAAATTGGCAGTTTTTTATTAGATTTGATTTGTTTGGCCACTTTTCAAATTCATTCAAAATTAATCGATCTTTATTTTTTATATCTCAATTTAAATTTTAGTTTATTATAAATCTTCAAATTTTACATTATCTTGGTGACCTTTCCGATGTTGCGATGATCTAGGTGGTTGCCCCTACTCAGGAGTGGGTCCATAATTTTTTATTATTTTAAATTCTTATTAACATATTTAATTCCGATTGAGTTTTGTTCATTATTTTATAAATATTCCCATCAAACAAAGTGTATATTTCATTCAAATTTCTCGATTTTTCAAATTTTTTATCACATTTTATCACTTATCATCTTATTATATTATTATATCGTTTAACAAATTTTTATATACACTTTATTTTATCAGTATCTCAACAAAAATTTGTCTTTTTAACAAATAAGTAAGTATTCACTTTTACAATCTTGTTTTTGCTATGACTCTACAACGAGTTAGGCCTCTTGTTGTTTTTCCCTTTATGGCACTACAAGAAAAAGAAGATCTCCCAACGCTAAAATAACCATATAATATAATATCTCTGGATGTCGTACAACAATCGTCGGGAGTAATGCTACAATATGACCTAACTCTCGACGGCTCTTTCTCATCATCAGGAGATACGTGCATATCTCCTGATGAGTAATTTTAAGCGTAGAGAGTTAGTATTAACTCCCGATGAGTAATTTTAACTGCCGAAAGTTAGTAACCCCAATATCATATCTAAAATCGCCTCCCCAAAATCCCCTTTCGTCTTCTGCCTCTCCCATCCGCCCGAACATCGCTCCCTTTAGATCGTCGATTAGCGTTGAGTCGTCGAATGCTGCACCGCCATCGAACGTCGTCAAACTCCATCTGCCTCCCTAAAATCCCCTTTCCTTGATGTCAATCTTCGTCTGCCTCCCCATAATCCCCTTTCCTCGTTGTCAGTAATTTCTCTTTCTTTCATAGTTGTGTTTAAGGTATTTTGATGGTGAAATTAGGATATGTTTAGGGATTTTGATGGTGAAATCAAGGTTTGTTTGTTCTCTTTTCATGGTTGTGTCTAATGGATTCTATTAATTTAGGACAAAGCAAATCATTGTCATTTAAGGAAGGATGTTTGTTTTCTTTGGCTTGTCTTTTACCCACAAGCTAAATATGTATAGGTTTTTTTAATGAGCTATTTAAATGAGATTTTTTTTAGTATGTCTAGTACCAAACAAATTAAACTAACAAAAATGGGAAAGTTGATCAGCAAAATTCAAACTTTGTTTTTAGAGTGCTAAATTTAGTTTTGATTTGAGTAATTTGAAGATGGGGTTTTATTTTTATTTTTTGGGTAAGGAAGATTATTGGAAATATGGGATGTGTGACTTTCGACACAAAAATATCCCAAAAAAGAAGAGCAAATTTGTATTGTAGAATCCAACATTTACATTTACAGAAACTCACATGCATTTGCCTTGCCCTTAGGCTCTTGGCCTTGGCTTGTTTAAAAGTTGGAGAATCTATGCCTTTTTCACAAAACCCTAATATTTTCTTTCTTCTTTTAACCCTTTTCTTTTTACTAAAATCAACCCTTTTGAGTAAATATTAATCTGTGATGCATTCGGGTCAATATCTTCCTATATCTTGACTGTTAATTTTGTAGAGTCTCATTAATAGCCCTAAATTATTCTATCACACTCCCTTTTGTTTGCCCTAAATGTGATGATCCAATTGAGCAAAAGAAGAAACACCTATTCATTATCAACACTAAAATTCTTAAATTTAACTCAAAACACTTCTAAACCAGAGCAGCTCCATGGTTGTTTTTTTTTTTTCCCTTCTTTTTACCAAATCATATCTTAACTCTTGGCAGCTAACTTTTCCTTTGCCTTTTGGATTTTCAATACCTTTTTCATAATCTTCTACTCTTTTATGAGAAAATCCCAAACTATAATGTTGAAACAACATTTATGCTTGACTACGTAGGGAAAAAAAACCCAAAGAAACCAGAAATATCAGGGTATATTCAATGAATAACATACCTTTACCTAACCACACATCTTGACAACACACCACCATATGCTCGATTAACGGTTCTACAGTTCCTAGCCAGTCTAGACCTTTTGTATTCAGCATGCCTCAAGTGGCGAATATGTTCAAAGGAAAGAAAAAAAAAAACATGATATAAACATGCATTTTTTACTTACTTAATCTGTTTCATTTGTGTTTTTTTCTCTGTTCTTCTCTCTATTTTGAATCTATTCTTGAATCTTCACTATTATTAAAACTAATTCAAGAATGCTCAAGTCTTAGTTTCATTTATTTTAGTCTAACATTTAAATGTGTTGTCTAAACTTAAATGTTGTGTTCCCCAAACAATATTGGATAATCCAATTTTTGTAATGTCATTTTCTCTTTAATCAATAAGATGAGTTTTGATGATGAAAATAGTGTAGTATTCATATAGGTAATAATTAACTTAGACTGCATTTAATAACTATATATACCTCATTTGATAATGTTTTCGTATCTAGTTTTTTGTTGATCAAATTCTTAATTTTTGGATCAAACACAGCTTATAATTTATTTTGGATTACAAGTTGGGTCAGAAAAGGTTTATTTTTAAGGATGAATAAAGAATGGATTAAACTTAGAAATAAGTTGTTGGTCAAGTATAGAGAAGGAGTATCCCAATTTTTATATGTGGCAAAGTTTCATGTTAATGATTCCGAACGAACAAGATACACACGCAAGAATTGTATGAATTCAATGGGGAAGTCATTAGAAGGTTGATAACTTGTAGAAATACAAGTTATTTATACTGCTTTATTTAGATATTGCGGCCAAAAGAAAGGAAAGTTGCGTCAATGTAGAGAAATTAGCTAAGAAATGCAAGAATTATAAATTGTTATCAATACACCCACTGACACCATTGCGATGGTAGAAAAGAATATTTCAAGACTGTTTTGCAGGAAATCAAGTCACCGTATGCGTTCATGACTCAAGATAAAAAGAACAACGTATTTACATCACATTGCGCCAATCATTCAGAAATGAATAGACGATCAATGCAATGACGGAGCATGCGACAATCGATCAAGAGCTAAGCGATTAACGCAATCTCAACCGCATGCGGTAATCAAAAATAGCACCGCATGCGGGCAAACGATCGAAGATGTAAAGAGCAACGCAATTGCGGATGATTCTAACGCATGTGCAGCTGACCGTTGTGCATTTCTGAAGGGATTGATTGCGTAACAGAAGGAATATTCACTCCACCATTTTTGTAACTACCTTAACAATACAGTGGGGTCCACAAGTCAGAGAGTCAAAGTTGAGCCTATAAATAGCTCCGACCATTCCACTGAGAAGATATACTTGATACGGGCATATTTTGATATTTGTATATTGAGAGAGAGACTGGTCTTAAAAGCCTGATTGGAGAAGATCCGGGAAGATTTAAGAGACAAGGCCGAGAGGTGAGTCTTAAGGTAAATCCTTTCAATCCCCGCCGCTGAAGCTCTATACCAAGGTCACTTCTACCGGATGAGCAAACCCGAGAGGGAAGCTTTTCTCTTCATCCATTCCATATGTCGGCAAGCTAATCCACCGTCCAGATCTGTGTCAAGACGTTGGCACTCTTCTGTATTTGTTTCTATCTCTTTATCATCAATTGTATTCATCTTCTTATTCTAGCATTCACACCATGTATCAGACACTAAATATTATTATTGAATGTCATGATCATTTCCATCTTCATCTTTTTGTCTATTTCCGTTCATCTGTAATTCACTTTCTCCACGATGTTTTCTTAATCCCTTGGTAATTAGCCTGAACCTAACAAGTAAATTAATCTGTGTTAAGAAAATAAATGTGTTTAGCTAAAGCATGCTAGACGACATCTTCACCTGTGAGAGCAGAAGTGAAGATGTCATTCCTCCTGTCAAGAAAAGGTTGGGAGAATGCGTTATCTAAAAGAAGAAGTACTTCCAGAGATGGAAGCAACCTTGCGTTCATTACGTTCATCCCTGTTTCACCACAGAGATGTGAGAACACAGCCGATCACCGAGAGGTGTACGCCAAGGGAAAGAGGAACCATAGTTATGTCTTTAATGCAATTAATAACTTGCAATATTTATACTAGTTACCTTTTCTATTTCTGTTTCATACATAAAGACTTGCCACCGCATAACATGATCCTTTGTATAAACTTCACAGTCAGTCTCAAACTCAGTATCATGTATCAGTATCCTGTATCTTGTATCATAATAGCTTAGGTTTATTTTTATCGCACTTTATTTTATTAACACAACTTTACTTTACCGCAACTTTAAATACCTGTATAAACACAACTTTTATTAATTGAAAAACCCTCGGTCGCATATATCACGAATGTAACGCATTAACTAAGTAATCCCTGTGTTTGACCTCGGATCACTCCGAGAAACTTGCGGTGGAATTATACTTGGTTTCAACACAAGAAAACTTGTGACAACGCATAGCATACTACAAGCATTTCATTAATAAAGCATACATCTAGAAGTAGTATCGCATAAAATGTGCATAAGCAGCAACACAACATAAGATTACATTTTGCATTACAAATTTATGGCAACATGAACATGTAGCACATCATTATGCATGCACATTACATTCATCAAATTTTAAGTCACCAAGTTTATGGCACCGTTGCCGGAGATTGGTAACGGTTATTGTTGAGTATGTTTGTGATATTTTTGCAGGACAGATCTCTTTGTTCTGGCTGTTTATCGCAGAGAGCAGTCTAACAGTTTATGAGTACTGGGACTGACCTAGAATTCGAGGCTGACCCAGAGATCGAGCGTTCATTTCGCACAAGGGCACACCAGAATCAAGCGAGGTGAAAGAAAGCCAACATGGCAGATAATAACAATGATAATGTGGCACCTGAAGTAAATCAAGAGGTGGGACAGCCAGCGCAAGATCCTGTTTTTCTTATGGCTGACCGCAACATTCCAATGAGGAACTATGCTGCACCCAATCTATATGATTTTTCGCCCAAAATTTAAAGGCCGATAGTTGAGAAGAACGCAAGATTCGAGATTAAATCGATCATACTCCAAATGATTCAGAATGAGGGGCAGTTTGGCGGTCTGTAAGGTGAGGACCCACATGCCCATCTGACCAGTTTCATCGAGATGTGTGGTAACTTCTCTATACCTGGCGTCACCCCAGAAGGTATCAGACTATATCTCTTCCCTTACACCTTAAAGGATGAGGCCAAAAAGTGGGCTCATTTACTGGAGCCAAATGAGATTAATTCATGGGATTAGTTGGTTGAGCAATTTATGAAGAAGTTCTTCCCTCCAGCTATCAATGCAAGGCGACGGAAGGACGTGCTGAACTTTGAACAGATGAATAATGAGACCTTTAGCATCGCCTGGGTGCGATTTAGAAGACTGGTGAAGAATTATCCGCATATCAGGATACCCGATTGCGTCCTAATGGAGACCTTTTATAATGGCCTGAACAGATCAACGCAGGCTGTTACTGACTCCTCCGTAGTAGAAGGTTTTATGGATAAGACATATACTGAGACCAAGGTCATCCTTGACCGCATCTCGTGGAATATGGATGACTGGGTTGATGATGGATACGGAGGAAAAGGCTCTGAAAAGAAGACTAATTTGGCCGCCCAAAAGAAGAAGAAATGAAATTGTCATTGTCCCTGTGGAGACAATGACTACTTTGGCCGCCCAAATGGCCGCAGTAACCTCTATCCTCCAGTCGATGGTGCTTAATCAAGGTGCCCTCTCCCAAGGATCAGCGCAACCCAATGCGCCAGCACAAGTGGCCGCAATCAGTTGCGTTAATTGTGGAGGAGGCCATGCAGCGAAAATGTGTCCATCAAACATGCAGCAAGACTTTTATATCCAGAGAGATGATGAATGAAATACCTCGTCCGCTTAGAAAATAAGCCTAATCGGTATAGAAATTCTATTTGATCGGGTAGCAAACGAGTATACCCTGATAAATACGTATATGGAAACTCGTAACTCAATCATGAATGCTTTTTGTGCTATCAATTTAAGTAAATCACTTTTACTTGATAGCTTTTATTGAGAGTTACCCGAATTGAATTATCATCCTACATTTGGAAAACTTTTTCCCTATCTCAGAACAGGTTACCATAAAGCCTCTTTGACGCAGCTACGTATTGCGTGCTATCCATAGTGGATTCCGCGAGATTGCAACCTTATTTATGCTCGCCAAATGATAGCTCCTCCATCAAGAGTGAACACGATTCTGATTGTCGATTTTCCAAGAAATCTCTGATCAACTCTGAAAGTCAGAGTCTGTGACCTGTAAGGATAATATCCTATTCTTCAATGACATAAAGCATATAGTCTCTTGTCCTGAAGATACTTGAAGATCGTTTTGCCGCCAAATCTAGTGATCTAAATTAGGATGGAACTGAACTGCATAGCAAATGTCCAAGGATACTACTAACATTGCATACAGTAAGGCTATCGACACTATGCAGTAGGGAATCCGTCTCATTCTCATAGCCTCTTAAGGAGTCTTAGTGACACGTACCTTAGAACAAAAAATTTCCATGCCTGAAGGGTAATAAATCCCTCTTGGAATCTTGCAATGTGAGTAATCCTGATATTATCTTGTCAATGTACGGATGTCTGGAGGATATAGACCAACCTTAATGGATCTGGATCCCTAGAATAAACTGCATCGCTCTCCCAAATCTGTTACATTTGAATGGGTTTGCGCGGTTATTAGCTAGCCAGTTTCTTAATGGAGTCAAAATGAAAACCTACATCATTCCTAATTAGTAGGATATCATCCATATACAGCACAGGAATAGCTATTGAGACTAATTAATGATTGTATCTGAAACACAAGAGACGCTGAATAATATGATCTGAAAGACAAATGAGTGATCACACTATACAAGAACTTAATCGTTCAGATGGATGCTATATATGCTTGATGTTTCATCCATAAATATGATCTAGTCTAACTTTGGAAAAACTCTTTTGCTCTTGATCTGGATCAATGAATCCCCTCTGGTTGAGCCTATGAGAATGGTCTTCTCAGATTATCATCAAAAAAGGCAATCTTGACGTTCTTTTTCCAACTCATCATCATAAAATGTGCACTTATGGACATGGAAATCCTAAAGACTTCAACATGAACAACAAGTGAAGAAAGTTTCCTCATATCCACTCCCTCGACCGCTGGGTATAAACCTTTGCCACAATCCTAACCTTAAAGGTCTGCAACCTTTCCATCTACACCGCTCTTTTTTCTCTTGTAGATCACTAACCTATAAGGTTTACCCCATCAGCTGATCCAATCCCAGATGCAATTGAAAGTACAGATAGAACTTCTATTTCCTGATTCATGGCTAATCCACTTCATCTTTGTTTAACAATCCCACATTGCTTGTCTTGATAAGACAATGATCCTTAACTCCATCTCAGACATATTTTTGGGGAATTTAGTCAAACCATGTAGCGTTCTGAAGTGGGATCACAAGCTTCCACTACGGTCGAGGAGTCATCCTGTGGAGATGGTTGACTAGGTTAATGGAGCCGTGAGAGTGACATTCAACGAACGCGGTCTGTTGATGGCAGAATACACGTCTGTTGAAAAACTCTTGTACGCTGCAGATAGTCCATTAGAAATCTCAATTTAAAACAAGCTACTGGTCGTGGTTTGTAGGAGCTACATCGGAGTAGGTGTCTTGGCTTCCAGAAGAAAATGGGAAGTATTGCTGTGTCATGAGACACAAACATCTTTATTCTCATTAAGAGCATAGAATATCACCCCTGTTGGGTGCTTGAGGCGGAGTGAGGGAAGGAGTAGCGCTAGATTAGCAACACTCCAAGAACAATGTTCGCCTAAACGTATGTTAAGGTAGCCATAAGGCTAACGTGACCAAACAGTCCCCAAATCCTGGAAGTATGCATAAGACTACCTTCAACTTTCTAGTAGGTCAGAAGGCGACTCTTTGAGGAACATTGTTCCAAGAATATCAGAATGCAGTCTTCCTCTGTTAAATACAGGCGGCAGCAAACGAGTCTATAAAAGATTAGCATAACTCATCAATAGACTGAACCATTCCACAGGGTTCTGTTTCCCCTTCTGATACACCATTTCGCTGAGGTGTACCTAAAGGTGCCGAGAGTGGACTTGATTCCATGTTCTACTCATTATATGTTCAGAATTCTAAAAGTCTATATATCTCCACCACAATCAGATCGTAGTGTTTTATCTTCTTACCTAACAAATTTCAAAACTTCAGCCTTATACTCCTTGAAACTTTTCAAGAAGTGTCGACAGACTTTATGTTGCATTAGGTATAGATACATGTATCTTTGAATAACCATCTATTGAAAGAAATGAAGATATTCAACTACCCGTCGACTCCACACCCATCGACCACAAGATTCTGAATGTAATACTCCAAGGGTTTCGCCTTGGCTCCTCTTAAAAGGTTCGTTTGGTCATTTGCCTCCAAGCATGATTCACATCCACAAAGAGTTTCTTATAAACCATTTAGTAATCTACATTTCAACCAATCTTTCAATCCTATTAAGGTGATGTGACCTAACATTAGATTACCAATGAATGGGTTTGTTTCCTAGGAGAAACCCTTGTCTTTTGCAGTTGTTCGGTTTGAACATATTCATTATTAACGCATAGGCTTTATGACAAAATTGGCCTTAGTACATACAAGTTATTTTCCATTGAGATCAAAAACCATCTCCATACCATTCTTAAAAATATACACTTATTTCCAGAAAATGAAGAAGATAATTAACCTGTTTCAATCAGACAGAAATTCGAGATAAGTTTCCTCTGATATGAGGAAACTCATATAAAACATACCAGTAACAAATAACGTTTCTTATCCAAAAATAGACTTTAACGCAGCCTACAGTAATAGCTGAAACAACCTTACCAGTTTGATGTGTCCTAATCTAGCGTCAAGACGGACATTTTCTTTAGGAGAAAATTTAAAGTCTCTATTTATGAGTTACTGCAGTTTAAACATTCCAGTGTTAGGAGGCTTTAGTTACTAACGGTCTTAGCACATACAAATTAATCTTCAAGATTAGAACAACAAAATTAATACTCCAATCTTGTAAAGAAACACTTTATTTCCACTGAAAGTTTAAGAGAGTAAGTTTTCAAGAGACAATTTTACAGAAATTAGGTATTTTTCAAACTTGGAAAACCACATCATACTATTATGTTAATAAAATATAAGATTTCTGTAAGCAGAGTTAGAGCCCGCTCCACTTACCATAGCTGAGACGATGTGCCAATTACAGAACGCGTCATCATCTCCCGCAACCTCCTCCAGTTGGCCCCCCCCCCCCCCCGCCCTCTAAACAGAATAACCCCCTTAAAATCCCCCCCTTAAAAAATTTTGAAAAAAGAAAACAAACCCATGGGGGTTTAAGTGGCACATGAATCAATAATCCAGCAGAATCGATCATTCTCCCACTAAATAGGTTCCAGAACAATAAATCAAACCTTGTTTGCCTCTCTTTCTATCCAGTTTTGAGACATTCCCTTCAATGTCCTCATTGGTTTGCAAATGGAAAAGTTTCCCTTTGCAACTTGTTCTTCTTTTGCTCTTCGACGGTAGCAGCTGGTAGTTAGCTTCACCTTTCCACCTTCTTCTCTTTCCACTTTTTGGGCTGAAAGAAGAAGGCACAAACTTAGTCCAGAGGATTGATCCTTCATGTGATACTTCTTTGAGATGAGCAACATTTTGCTCTGCCCTTTTGTTTCTTATTTCATCAAGGAAACTAAAATAGTCTAAAAAGCTCATTGAGCATGGTGGTTAGGTTGTAATGCAATCCTGCTTATAACCATCTCCCTACAGAACTATAGGAAACGTTTTAGGTAAAGATTCCAAAATAAGCTAACCTAACTGGCGCCTTCATCAATGACAGACACATTACATCTTCTGCACGCTGAAGTGAACCATCATGTTAAGAACGTGTCTCTAAAGATGTCCTTTTGCATATGGTATTAAAGATGTGTTAAAAGCCGTGTGTCTGAGTTGGTGCGAATGTGTTGCGAAACATCCATAGGGACTCTATTGACTCACGGGCAAGCATGGCATTGCTTTTAGCCAAGACTTCTAAAAGGCTTGTCAAAGATATACGCTCAGTCTGCTACTTCATTTTCCATTCTAGTGCTCGTAATGCCTTTCGAACATTTCAAAGTGCATTTTTTGAGCCAGAATAGAGAAAAGATCTCCATAAGACAAACCGCAGGTCATCGATGAATCCAGTAATGTGTGTTGTTTTTCCATGTATATAATTGTTGCCCATTATTGTTGGCAACAAGCCAAATTAAGTGTCGCGAAATTCATTGTTAATATAATTATTGAAACCAATACAAATTATTTATATTAGTATACCTATGTATTTAACTCCATTGAAATAACAATCAAATATTTAACAAAATAATCTCATGCACCTTAAGTGATATCTATTTTGCATATAATGTTTCAGTGAGATTAGACAAAGCCCACCATAGGTTGAGTTAGGTCCCTTCATCTGAAAATTAAAGACATCTCAAACACATAACTCCGAACACTCCTTGTTATTGTAACTATCAGCTCACTCATTGTTCAGTCCAGAAAATTGTTTAAACTCGCTTAATACTCTTGTAAAGTGTAATCTCTCATTTTAGATCTAGAGTTCCGCCAATGAGCCAACTGTAGGGAAAACCGATAGGGCCAAAAACTAAAGTAATCCTATCCTATTTTTTGAATTTGACGTCAAAGAATCAACGCAAATGTCATCCTTGGGGGACAGCAAGCGAAAGGTGCCTCTCAGCCGAGCATGAAAACTTACTACCACTAACGAGAAGGATCGTGGGATAGTTTACATAACGTCCCGTCCACTTCTATATAAATAATTCCTTCATGTCACCTGTTATTGATCTATACACTTTGTTAGTAAATTCCCTAATCAAACGTTGCATGCTCGTAACAAATGTATTCTAATTCACCTTCCAAAGTAAAGTTTTCCCAAGTAGAGGTCTACGTTTCCGCAACTTAAATACCCAGCTAGACACAACAAGCTTACACACCCACAAACACATTTGTTACAATTAATATTTTAACTAAGAATCAATTTAATCATATTGAAACTGATTAAAAGATTAACTTAAATCTATCTTATTAGAAAAGTACTTAGGTATATGTGAATCATATTTTTAAATTATTAAAAAAATTATTTTAACCTAATGTTGCATGTAATTCTGAATTATTGATTTTAATTAACTAATTTCATTTAATTATAACTTTTATAAACAAATGAAATAAATTAGAAACCAAACAATTTGCATCATTGCGTAGCTTAGAAATTATAATCAATTAACAAATTATAAGATAGTGTCATACTTCAAATCAATTCCATTTCATTATTACATAGTATAACACTTATAAATTAGGTTAATGAAATAATTAATAACATTCAGGCATACATTCAACAAAACTATATATTATAACACTATAATATAAATGATGCATTGACAACATTATGAATGCATGCAAACATATATATATACACTTTAATATAATTATAATCATGTGCAATGTTAATAAAAAAAATAAATCAATGCACCTACTATACATAATATATATATTTATAATAATAAATGATGCATAAATTAAAGAATAACTTTTATGGTGGGGATTTTAATTTATATGACATACTCGAACATATATATATATAATGAAATCATACATCAAATGCAGTAATTAATAAAATAATTATGTGGACAGGTGGATTGGACACTTAATACAATTAATTAAATTAAATTATAACACTTATATTATTTAAATAATCAAAGTAACTACTATTACAAAATGAATAGTCAACTGGTTCAAAACAACGAAATTTCAGCCTAAACTGCTCGGATCAAAACGATCCAGCCTCTTGAACCGGACCACGAACCACTTCAAACTAACTGAACCGCAAGTGAGCCAAGCGAGCCACACCCGAACTGGGTGCGAATCGGTTAGTCTTTTGTCTCGCAGTGGTGCAATGCTATGACCCGCGTTGCAATATGTATGAATAGAACAATTCGTTCGTCTAATCGTAGTGGTTGCAATCTAAGGGCATAGCATTACAAGCTACAAACAAAATGCCACTATACAAGTGCAATTTTTTTGATTCAAATCTCCTCAATTTTTTGGCCCCATCTTTCCAGAAACGAATGAATAGCCTCGAACTGATCAAAACAGATCAAAAATACAGACTTTGTCGCAAAAGAAATTGCCTAGCAAAACATGGACCCTTAAAAATTAAATTGAATGAAGAGCGAAAAACTAAAATAAACCAATCCCAAAATATCTCAATAATCTCATTCAAATCACATTCATAAGAATATTTCAATGACATGAACATACAGAATACTAAAATTACACCAATTAAAAATGTAAAATTAACTCTGAAAATTGGAAAAAATTGGATAAAAAAACCCCGCTCTGAATACTAATTGAAGGACGATGAACGTTCTTGAGCAGAACAAGGATCAGACTCAAATTCCAAAATTACAGAAGCATTTCAATTTTAACAAAATCTAAAACAAAATTGTATGCATTAATATAAAAAATTACAAGCATTGCTGGAAAAGTAAGAGAAAAAGAGAATACAACTCTTGAAGATCAAACTTCTCACGTAATGTCCTTCTCGAAATTGCAATGGACTCAAAACCCTAATATAACTCAACCACCACTTGGTTTCCTCTATATATCTGGGATGAGAATCATAGGAGTTTTGTGGCTCCTAAAATTTGGAAAGGGAGTGAGAATTTTTTAGAGGAGAAGAGTTTATTGGGAAAGTTCAAGATCTCAGAGACTTTTTCTGTATTGATCTATAAGATTTGAAAAAAAGACTAGAAGAATAATACCTCAAAATAAAACCACTAAACACATTATAACGTGGGGTTGATAGAAATAGGAGAGAGAGTAATTTCCCCCCTATAATTTCAAAAAAATAAATTTAATTAATAATTATATTAATTTTAATTAGTTAATATAGTATAATATAATAACTAATGTTTATGTAAACATATATACATAAATCATATGTTAATATTCACATATAACATATTAACCTATAGTTCTATATGTATTGAAATACAATATAATATAGTTTCAATTCTCTCACCAAATGGACATTTATATAAATCTCATTAATATTAAATTTAATTAATGAAGTACAATTCATATAATTAATATTTGAAACATATCAAATATGTTATTTCCTCTCAAATATAAATTTATACATGTATCAAATACATTATAATTAATTAATCATATATAATTAAATTAGATTAATTATCTCATATATAATTAAATTAGATATAATTATATCACATTATAATATTCCCCCTCCCAATTAAAATTCAGAACATTCAATTAATCCCAAAATTGATTCTCATTTAATCTCCGTTGAACTACAGGTGGACTTCGTGTCCTGTAGATAAAAACTCCAATGGTAAATTAAATTAATTATAAACTCATTTTAAAATTAAAAAAATTAACTCAACATCCATTAACTGTCGGAGCACTCCACTAAGACCAAACAGCTTGCATTCTTCGCCACAATAGATATATTTCTGTTTCCACTGAAATGATAACTAGTCAATCAGTGCGATACCCTTCCACAAATTGCCGTAAGTACATACTGGGACCAGAATACCGTTTTGCCCTGTAATTCGTCGAACTCTTAAGTACCATTGATCATTCTAAAACAATAAATCATAATTCCAACTATGACTAAAAACCTCTCTCCTGCCAGAGAGGGTGTACGCCACATTATTCAAGCCTCTGAATCACCCTTAAAGAGAGCAATTTAATCTACTTACCCGACCTCTGAGCGAAGAGACGAATTTCATCTTGTGTATGCTGGTATTTCCAGCTCCCTAATAAACGAAACCCCCCAAAATGCTAGGCTTGTTGAGTCGGCGATCTGGCCACTATCACCCATACAAATCAAATGACTGCCTTCATAGGCAAGAGTTCACAACTCTACTCAGGATTTGAGGTCATTGTCATCTATGGTCATCTTTTTGGTGAAATCGTAAGTCTCTATTATTGAACGATGTTTAAATAATGAACTAGTCATTTTGTGGTCCGATCTTATATAAATTCCTTTGTATAGTGGATACCCCGCGCACACATGCTCCATATGACATGACACAGGATTCAGATCATTTGTTAGCACTTTACAACAGTTTGTAACATCTAACAAGATGGGTCGTACTCGTAGTGTCACCAGGGTAATGTATCCAGTACTATTCATCACTACAGACCCATTTAGGGTATCACTTAAACATCTACTTGTATGATCTCTAACATACTGTTTAAGCTGCAGAAGATAACCTTGGGATGTTATTTTATTGGTTTGTGGGCTTAATGATTACTAAATGTCACAATAAACATTCATATTAAGTTAAATAAAATAAATTTTGTACAATACATTACAAACTACAGATCCGACGAGATTTAGGGCACCAACCCCAACACCTTCTTGACTAATACTCAAATGAGAAGAAAAAATAAAAAAAATAACGTTGTATATATGATGTATATGTATGTATGTATGTATAGCCTTCAAACATATTCCTATTACAGAATTTTAGGGAAAATTTACTTTTTTCAGTGCATGAGGAAGAAATTATGTCGATGAGATATTCCATTTAGGATTAAGGAATGGCGTAATCACAAACATGAATCCGTGATTTTTTACTATTGGATTTAGAAAAATTAAATACCTCAAAGGATTTAAAGATTATTGTATCCATGTCTAATTAATTATTTATATCGAATAAGCCAATTAAAATAATTTTTAAAGAGAGAGGAAGAGAGAGAATTAGATTTTGTTTTTTTTTACATTTTTTAAAGAAATTAAACATATTTCATGTTATCGTTTTTAAATAATAACAAAAAGAAACTTCAAACTAGTAACTTTCGAAGATTTGCAAGTAGACAAGTTTCATCAATTCACAGAACAAATGCATTCATAACTGATAAAGTGAAACACTAAAATAATAGGACTTTTTCTGGTTAACTTTTGAATTTCTTGATCAGTGGTATCTATTTTATGTTTAGTTGAATGACTAAAGATTACTTTTTTCTTAGAATTGATTAGAACTATGATGTGAAGGGTGGGGTAAGTGTACGCAAAAGATTAAAAACAAAAAGAGTTTACTTCAAAGAAAATATACAATACGCTTATCCTATTCAAACGCCACTAATCCTTATCCTTAATCAAATGCACTTTGCATAATGGGAAATTCTTATGGACTCCCAACATTCTTTTCATATCAAATTAAATCAATCTTTCTTTTTCTTCAAAGCAAAAGCTTTCATAATGGTTTTCCTTCTTTTTTTATGCGTGACTCCAATTATCGTCAATTTAGTTAAGCCATGTTTTAAGAATTACAGATTTATTTTATAAGTTAATTACAATTCTAAACTAAGTAGGGTTACATATTAAGATAAAGATATAATTTTTTGAAATGTTTAAAAATGCATTCTTAATTTAATGATTATTATGCAGGGATATTTACTATTGATAATTTTTAAAGAAATTTACACCATATGAATAGCTTGCCTATTCCATATGCTCATTAGCTTTAACCTATTATTATTATCCTAAGTTAATTTGAATTTAAATGATTGATTTCTTACATTATTATTACTTATTCACATTTGTGATTGTGTCTTGGACTGGATGGTTTTAGTTCTTTATGGGGCGCGTACGAAGTTCTTCCCTGAGGCATGAAGGAAAAAGCCATGGTTTTTTTTAGAACTTTATTGAAGGAAATATGGTTATACTGTTTTAATGTAAAGTTTTTGTAGGGGCTTTCTTATAGTACTAGTGTTTAATGCTCTCGTCCAAAGTTTGCCTCTTTTGGATGCTTCAGTTTGCCCTTCTCTTGTTTTGGTAAATGTGAGAAAATTGTATTTTCACCCTTATATTGTGAAAATTGAACTTCTTTTCAAATGTTCCATCGCATTCCACAATTTTCCATGCTCGCAGCTGTATTGTGCATCGTCACTTGTATATTTTATTTAAATACTACATGTGTATATTACCATGAAAAATACGTTATCACAAAAAAAAAGTATCATATAGACATCAACAGCAAGACGCATCGGAAGCAACACATAAATGTAACAACTCATGAAATATAAAAAAATGTAAAAAAGAAAGCCACTTAGTATTGTATGGTTATGAAAAGGGATATAAAATATTAACTCCATAAACAAAACATCTCTCAATCATACATTGGGAAAAGGGTATTTGTGGATTATCAAATCAAAATCAAAGAAATCATAATATTTGTCTTACAAACTTTTGAATATTTGAGTTTCCTATACAAAAATTTGGTTACTACTATTAAAATGTTAACAAATTTTACTAAAATAGTTGCAACAGAGGACTAGAGTTAGGCAAACAAACTTCTATACCCATTAGTGATTCTCCTGATTGTAGTCAGAAAAGTTGGCAATTTAAGCTCTCAATTTAGGAAGCTTCATTTGTGATAAAGTCTGCAGTTTGTAAATTGGCCTTATGTAAAACGAGCAGTTGGATTTAATTTTTCTTAGTTTCTTGTTGTTATTGTGCAAAGTATTTTATTTTAAATTTCCCATTGCTATTGGAATTTGCATAAACATCAGAACACATTTTTCAAAGTTATTGATTGAATACAATCACCTTCTTTTGGTTATTTTTTATACCGTCTTTAATTGTTGAATTAAACTTGTTGTAAGACCTAATAGTTCTAATTGAATATGAAGTCAAAATAATTCCAATGGAAAAGAACTTGTTCTTTTTTGTTGTTTCTTACTTGCCAGATAATCCAAGCTGGTGATGTCTCTGTTCCAAACTCAGTCCCCCATTTAAACTAAAACTCCTATTTTCCCATTGAGTCAACATCAAAAACAGGAAAAAAACATCTTATCACTTTTCTTTCCACTCATTTCAGATTTCAGAGCAAGCTTTTCAGTTTACTCTTATTAGGAAATTTTAGACGGTATTGCTTTTATGATTTTATGGATCAGAATGGATGAAAGAAAGTAAGAAGACTTGATTTGCGTCTTTTTTCTTATGTCTTTGACTGGACCATTAAAAGTATCAGATGCCCACTCCTCACCTGCGCTAGTTAGTTATAATGTGACTTGCTTTTGTTGTGCAACTGTGCCCTTTCTTTTAACCGTACTGAGTGTATTTTTTTTTCTATGAGAGGTGCCGTCTGGACCAGTTCTTTGAATTCCTCTCTTGGTTTAGCAAATGCTGATAGGACAGACAAGTCTCTTTTGGTTTTACTTTATAAAATTTTCCTGGTTTTAGTTTTCTAACTTGGAGGGATAGTGAATGCAAAAGTAATGTTTTAAAGCAAAATACATTTTGTGGTGTGTTTAGTTGGGTTGTTTTAGGATGCATATTTCTTGTTCATTGCTGTTACGTATGCTTTCTTGAGCTGTAAACTGTAGTTCTTCGTTTCCTTTATGAGCCAGTTCCATGTTCTTACGTATAACATTAAATCTAATTTGCTTTACTTTTCTCAATGTGTAGGAAAATGTCAAGAAGCGAAGCATCCTAAGTTGCTTTACATCTAAAGTCATACAGGAATTCTCAGGAGGAAGTAATAAGATATTCTTGCTCCCTTTTCTTTCTGGAATGGAAGTAAAATCTTGAATGTAATGCTTTCTCCTGGATGAATGTGATAAGTAAAATCGAAATGAACACAATATAAATAAGTATAATTGCTATAGCATGTATCATTTCTGAATAGAAATTACAGTGTAAATGGCATAAGCGTGCATTTACCAGTTTCCTAATCGAATGGATTTTATTATACAAAAGTGCACATTTTTTCCCAACTTTTGAATTTCAAATTGCAGTTTTTTTATAGATTATTTTGTTTGGCCATCTTTCCGAAATTCATTCAAAATTAATTCGATCTTTATTTTTTATATTCTCAATTTAAATTTTAGTTTAATTATAAATCTTCAAGATTTTACATATCTGTACACTTTCCGATGTTTGCGATATCTAGTGTTGCCCTACTCAGTGTGGGTCCATATTTTTATAATTTTTCTAAATTCTTATTAACATATTTAATTCGATTTGAGTTTTGTCATTATTTTATAGAATATCCCATCAAACAAAGTGTATATTCATTTATTCAAATTCTCTGATTTTCAAATTTTTTATCACATTTTATCACTTATTCATCTTATATATTATTATATCGTTAAACAAATTTTATATACACTGTTAATTTTATCAGTATTCTCAAACAAAGAATTTGTCTTTTTAACAAATATAGTAAGTATTTTCACTTTTACAATTCTTTTGTTTTTGCTATGACCTACAACGAGTTAGGCCTCTTTGCTTGTTTTCCTTTAATGGCACTACAAGAAAACAGAAGATCTCCCAACGCTAAAATACCATATAATATAATTATCTCTGGATGTCGTTACAACAATCGTCGGAGTAATGCTAACAATATACACTAACTCTCGAAACGGCTCCCCTTCTTCTCATCATCAGGAGATACCGTGCATATCTCCTGCATGAGTAATTTTAAGCGAGAGAACCGTTAGTATTATTTTTTTAACTCCCGATGAGTAATTTTAACTGCGAAAGTTAGTAACCCAATTCATAAAAAATCGCCTCCCCAAAATCCCCTTTCGTCTCTGCCTCTCCCATCCGCCCGAACAGCGCTCCCTTTAGATCGTCGATTTAGCGTTGAGTCGTCGAATGCTGCACCGCCATCGAACGTCGTCAAACTCCATCTGCCTCCCTAAAATCCCTTTCCTTGATTGTCAATCTTCGTCTGCTCCCCATAATCCCCTTCCTCGTTGTCAGTAATTCTCTTTTTTCATAGTTGTGTTAAGTATTTTTGATGGTGAAATTAGGATATGTTTAGGGATTTTGATGGTGAAATCAGGTTTGTTTGTTCTCTTTTCATGGTTGTGTCTAATGGATTCTATAATTTTAGGACAAAAGCAAATCAATTGTCATTTAAGAAGGATGTTTGTTTTCTTTGGCTTGTCTTTTTACCCACAAGCTAAATATGTATAGGTTTTTTAATGAGCTATTTAAATGAGATTTTTTTTAGTATTGTCTAATACCAAACAATTAAACTAACAAAAATGGGAAAGTTGAATCAGCAAAATTCAAACTTTGTTTTTAGAGTGCTAAATTTAGTTTTGATTTGAGTAATTTTGAAGATGGGGTTTATTTTATTTTTTGGGTAAGGAAGATTATTGGAAAATGGGATGTGTGACTTTCGACACAAAAATATCCCAAAAAAGAAGAGCAAATTTGTATTGTAGAATCCAACATTTACATTATACAGAAACTCACATTGCATTGCCTTGCCCTTAGGCTCTTGGCCTGGCTTGTTTAAAAGTTGGAGAATCTATGCCTTTTTTCAACAAAACCCTAATATTTTCTTCTTTTAACCTTTTCTTTTTATCTAAAATCAACCCTTTGAGTAAAATATTAATCTGTGAATGCATTCGGGTCAATATCTCCTATATTCTTACTTTAATTTTGTAGAGTCTCATTAATAGCCCTAAATTATTCTATCACACTCCCTTTTGTTTGCCCTATAATGTGATGATCCAATTGAGCAAAAGAAGAAACACCTATTCATTATCAACACTAAAATCTTAAATTTAAACTCAAAACACTTCTAACCCAGAGGCAGCTCCATGGTTGTTTTTTTTTTTCCCTTCTTTTTACCAAATCATTATCTAACTCTTGGCAGCTAACTTTTCCTTTGCCTTTTGGATTTTCAATACCTTTCATAAATCTTCCTACCTTTTTATGAAGAAAATCCCAAACTATAATGTTGAAACAACATTTATGTTGACTACGTAGGGAAAAAAAACCCAAAGAAACCAGAAATATCAGGGTATATTCAATGAATAACCATACCTTTACCTAACCACACATCTTGACAACAACCACCACCATATGCTCGATAACGGTTCTACAGTTCCTAGCCAGTTCTAGACCTTTTGTATTCAGCATGCCTCAAGTGGCGAATATGTTCAAAGGAAAGAAAAAAAAAAACATGATATAAACATGCATTTTTTACTTACTTTAATCTGTTTCATTTGTGTTTTTTTCTCTGTTCTTCTCTCTATTTTGAATCTATTCTTGAATCTTCACTATTATTAAAACTAATTCAAGAATGCTCAAGTCTTAGTTTCATTTATTTTAGTCTAACATTTAAATGTGTTGTCTAAATTAAATGTTGTGTCCCCAAAACAATATTGGATAATCAATTTTTGTAATGTCATTTTCTCTTTAATCAATAGATGAAGTTTTGATGAGAAATAGTTGTAGTATTCATATAGGTAATAATTAACTTAGACTGCATTTAATAAACTATTATATACCTCATTTGATAATGTTTCGTATCTAGTTTTTTGTTGATCAAATTCTTAATTTTTTGATCAAACCAAGCTTATAATTTATTTTGGATTACAAGTTGGGTCAGAAAAGGTTTATTTTTAGAGGATGAATAAAAGAATGGATTAAACTTAGAAATAAGTTTTTGGTCAAGTATAGAAGAAGAGTATCCCAATTTTTATATGTGGCAAAGTTTCAATGTTAATGAATTCCGACGAACAAGATACACACCGCAAGAATTGTATGATTTCAATGGGGAAGTCATTAGAAGGTTTGATAACTTGTAGAAATACAAGTATTATACTGCTTTATTTAGATATTGCGGCCAAAAGAAGGAAAGTTGCGTCAATGTAGAGAAATTAGCTAAGAAATGCAAGAATTATAAAATTGTTATCAATACACCCCACTGACACCATTGCGATGGTAGAAAAGAATATTTCAAGACTGTTTTGCAGGAAATCAAGTCACCGTATGCGTTCATGACTCAAGATAAAAAGAACAACTACGTATTTACATCACATTGCGCCAAATCATTCAGAAATGAATAGACGATCAATGCAATGACGGAGCATGCGACAATTCGATCAAAGCTAAGCGATTAACGCAATCTCAAACCGCATGCGGTAATCAAAAATAGCACCGCATGCGGGCAAACGATCGAAGAGTAAAGAGCAACGCAATTGCGGTATGATTCTAACGCATGTGCAGCTGACCGTTGTGCATTTCGAAGGGATTGATTGCGTAACAGAAGGAATATTTCACTCCACCATTTTGTAACTACCTTAACAATACAGTGGGGTCCACAAGTCAGAGAGTCAAAGTTGAGCCTATAAATAGCTCGACCATTCCACTGAGAAGATATACTTTGATACGGGCATATTTTTGATATTTGTATATTGAGAGAGATGACATCTTAAAGCCTGATTGAGAAGAACCGGGAAGATTTAAGAGACAAGGCCGAGAGGTGAGTCTTAAGGTAAATCATTTCAATCCCCGCCGCTGAAGCTCTTATACCAAGGTCAACTTCTACCGGGATGAGCAAAACCCGAGAGGGAAGCTTTTCTCTTCATCCATTCCATATGTCGCAAGCTAATCCACCGTCCAGATCTGTGTCAAGACGTTGGCACTCTTCTGTATTTGTTTCTATCTCTTTATCATCAATTGTATTCATCTTCTTATTCTAGCATTCACACCATGTATCAGACACTAAATATTATTATTGAATGTCGATCATTTCCATCTTCATCTTTTGTCTATTTCGTTCATCTGTAATTCACTTTCTCCACGATGTTTTCTTAATCCCTTGGTATTAAGCCTGAACCTAACAAGTAAATTAATCTGTGTTAAGAAAAATAAATGTGTTTAGCTAAAGCATGCTAGACGACATCTTCACCTGTGAGAGCAGAAGTGAAGATGTCATTCCTCCTGTCAGAAGAAAGGTTGGGAGAATGCGTTATCTAAAAAGAAGTACTTTCCAGAGATGGAAGCAACTTGCGTTCATTACGTTCATCCTGTTTCACCACAGAGATGTGAGAACACAGCCGATCACCGAGAGGTGTACGCCAAGGGAAAGAGGAACCATAGTTATGTCTTTAATGCAATTAATAACTTGCATATTATACTAGTTACCTTTTCTATTTCTGTTTCATACATAAAGACTTGCCACCGCATAACATGATCCTTTGTATAAACTTCACAGTCAGTCTCAAACTCAGTATCATGTATCAGTATCCTGTATCTTGTATCATAATAGCTCAGGTTTATTTTTATCGCACTTTATTTTATTAACACAACTTTACTTTACCGCAACTTTAAATACCTGTATAACACAACTTTTATTTAATTGAAAAACCCCCGGTCGCATATATCACGAATGTAACGCATTAACTAAGTAATCCCTGTGTTTGACCTCGGATCACTCCGAGAAACTTGCGGTGGAATTATACTTGGTTTCAACACAAGAAAAACTTGTGACAACGCATAGCATACTACAAGCATTTCATTAATAAAGCATACATCTAGAAGTAGTATCGCATAAAATGTGCATAAGCAGCAACACAACATAAGATTACAATTTTGCATTACAAATTTATGGCAACATGAACATGTAGCACATCATTATGCATGCACATTACATTCATCAAATTTTAAGTCACCAAGTTTTATGGCACCGTTGCCGGAGATTGGTAACGGTTATTGTTGAGTTATGTTTTGTGATATTTTTGCAGGAACAGATCTTCTTTTTCTGGCTGTTTATTCGCAGAGAGCAGTCTAACAGTTTTATGAGTACTGGGACTCGACCTAGAATTCGAGGCTGACCCAGAGATCGGCGTTCATTTCGCACAAGGGCACACCGAAATTCAAGCGAGGTGAAAGAAAGCCAACATGGCAGATAATAACAATGATAATGTGGCACCTGAAGTAAATCAAGAGGTGGGACATGCCAGCGCAAATCCTGTTTTCTTAAGGCTGACCGCAACATTCCAATGAGGAACTATGCTGCACCCAATCTTATATGATTTTTCCGCCCAAAATTTAAAGGCCGATAGTTGAGAAGAACGCAAGATTCGAATTAAATCGATCATACCCAAATGATTCAGAATGAGGGGCAGTTTGGCGGTCTGTAAGGTGAGGACCCACATGCCCATACTGACCAGTTTCATCGAGATGTGTGGTAACTTCTCTATACTGGCGTCATCCCAGAAGGTATCAGACTATATTCTCTTCCCTACACCTTAAAGGATGAGGCCAAAAAGTGGGCTCATTTACTGGAGCCAAATGAGATTAATTCATGGGATTAGTTGGTTGAGCAATTTATGAAGAAGTTCTTCCTCCCAGCTATCAATGCAAAGGCGACGGAAGGACGTGCTGAACTTTGAAACAGATGATAATGAAGACCTTTAGCATCGCCTGGGTGCGATTTAAGTAGACTGGTGAAGAATTATCCGCATATCAGGATACCCGATTGCGTCCTAATTGGAGACCTTTTATATATGGCCTGAAACAGATCAACGCAGGCTGTTACTGACTCCTCCGTAGTAGAAGGTTTATGGATAAGACATATAACTTGAGACCAAGGTCATCCTTGACCGCATCTCGTGGCAATATGAATGATGGGTTGATGAGGATACGGAGGAAAAGGCCTCTGAAAAGAAGACTAATTTGGCCGCCCCAAAAGAAGAAGAAATGAAATTGTCATTGTCCCTTGGAACAATGACTACTTTGGCCGCCCAAATGGCCTGCAGTAACCTCTATCCTCCAGTCGATGGTGCTTTAATCAAGGTGCCCTCTCCCAAGGATCAGCGCAACCCCAATGCGCCAGCACAAGTGGCCGCAATCAGTTGCGTTAATTGTGGAGGAGGCCATGCAGCGAAAATGTGTCCATCAAACAGATGCAGCAAATATTGTGCAATCCAGAACAAACCCTATAGCAACACGTATAATCCTGGTTGGAGAGACACCTTAACTTCAGTTGGGGAGGGAATCAGAACCAAGGTGGGCCAAGTAACCAATTAGAATACAACTCGGGGAATCGAGGAAACCCTCCACCTTTTCACCGATAATCAGAATAACAGAGACAGTCGAACCAACAACCTTCATCTTCAAAACACCTCTAGCATTCAATTGGAGGCCCCTGCTCAAGCAATTACATGATAAAAAACGATGTGGTGATGCAAGCGCATGCGTCTTCAATTAGAAATTTAGAGATTCAAGTGGGGTAAGCTGGGCATCCAGTTACGTAATAGAACACCTGGAACGTTTCGAATTGCCCCTGGTTCTCACGGGAAAGGAGCAATGTCCCTGAGACATTAGGCAGCAAAGCTGGACTGCCTGCAGAGGTGTGGATTGCGTTCATCAAGAGAAAATTGTCTTCCGTCCAATCTCAATTCCTATGTTTACTTGCTTTTTGAATTATTGGCTTTATGAATTGTCATTTATCGCTTCATTTAATTTGTTTTTATGACTTTACAAATTTATGCTTCATTTAATTCTCTTGCGTTTATTTCCGTGTTCTTTCTGATTCCTACTTTTCCGTCATAAATGTGTATTCTTAAATATTGTGAATGATTGATTAATCAGAAGAAAATACTACCGCAATGTCCAGTGACTACTTGATGGAAAAAACAATTTAATAAAACAATCAACACTCAGTATGCATTACGATGATGGGTGTATCTTGTACCCACAAGAACACTTTGCGTTCATCCAACTCAAATGCATTGCGTTGAGGGTGTGGTTGCGCTCGTATGTGTTCTTCTGCCCGTCCTTTAGCAAAAATGCACTATGTTGAGGTAGTGTTGCGCTGGTAAATACCGTGAGCCCGCCTCCCAAAAATGCGTTGAGTTAAGGGGTGTGTTGTGGGATTACATGCGTTGTTGCTCGTCCTCTGCAAATATGTATTTGCTTGATGACTCATTGCATTAATTCTTCACCTTGCGCCCATTTCGAATAAAACACTAAAGTAATTCATTTTGCAAAACTGAGAAGTCCGAATCGTTCGTCTTCCAAGGAAATGATGATCTACGTAGATGAAAGGATGTCCCTTCTCTAATGCTTCATAAATGTGAGGAGTGCAAACGACAGGCTTTTTGAGTAGCTCAAGGCCTGTCCACTGCAGAATTCACGTTGGGCCCATCAAGGTGCCCAACCTATAAATTCCATCTCCTCCGTCTGTGCAGTCCATTTGATTTCATTTCAAACAAAAACCCTAGAGCACTCTACATACCAGATTGTTTCCCTCTTCCTAAAACCCTAAAGAATTCCAGTTTTCTTTACTCCGGTTCGCATGGCATGATCCAATTCTTCCCAGCCATCTTCTTTCACCACTCATTCAAACCCTCGGGAAACCCCACTCTTCATTGCGAGACGGATGGGCATATTCCTTTGCTAACCAGCCGTCGTACTCATCAGCCCCAGCCACACACCGTTTCCTCTTGGAGTCCACCGGAAAACCCCGGCGAAATCCCTTTAGAAGTCCAGGCCACTCCAATTCAAAAGCGGGCAAAGTTTCTGAAGCACCCCACTCTCAACATTCACCTCTAGAGAGTGAAAAGAAGAGGATAGGATGATAAGAAGGTTTGGGAGCTATTCTCAGGCAACTTAGGACAAACGTGAGTAGACCTGCCTCGAAGCTGGGGTTGTTTGAACCAACCACTGCTTTCGGATGGATATCTGGCGATCGGAGGGAAGAGCAAGGAAGAAGCGCTTTTGGCCATCCTCTTGAATCCTAAGCGAAACTCGCTAATGACAAGAGATCCTAGTGACAAAACAATCTGAGAGGATCAGAGTTATAATGGCTCGCATATTCATTTGCTTGCAGCATTTCCAATCGATGTTGGGCCAGTTTCGGAACGGCAAGAAAAATTCGAGGTTTTTATTGGGCACAATAAGAGGTCAGTATTTTTTCCATCGGACTTATCTCAATTTATGTTATCAATGGGTGTAGGGCATTTGAGAAGAACCAATGCCTTGAAGTTCCACGGGCCTCATAAAACGTCAAAGATTTTTGACGAAGTTGCCTCCTCACAAGATTCCCCATACTAGCCCCAAGCTCCCAGATTGAAAGGCCCATCATTGATAATGTGTCCGCCCAATAGAACCAAAGCAAAGAAAGTAGCGCAAAGAAGGCAAAGGAAAATGGGAAAGTCTAAGACTCATCAACGCAAGAATCAGTGTATCCCCTTGGACCCTTTTGCCTTTGTAATTTGCCCTCTAGCCCTCCCGCACAACCCTTTTCTTCCCTTCCCGGAGCTTTCAACTAAACCTTACTCCCTTGCCCCTGATTCTCTCAATCGCATATCAGTAGCTTCCTCCTCACCTTTAGCATTAATCACCCGCAACTTCCCCTCCCACCGCCGCATGTGTTGATGACCCACACGATTTGGGTGAAGGCACTTCTGCCCAACCCCAAAACGTCGGATGGATGAGGCATCGCAGGCACAACCC
>NC_052349.1:34974302-35030215 GCF_009727055.1 Benincasa hispida | reverse complement strand
ACCGTTGCTTCCTTAGCTGCTGAACTAGCAGATATGCGGTCTCTTCTTGCCCAACAACAACAACTCTTCTCCCAACAACAAGCCTTCTTCGGCCAAAGAATTGATGCGGTAATCGAGAGAGTCGACAATTTACAACGCAGTGCTGCCATGACAAGGCAGGTGTTGATCAATATTCAGCGCAACATTTATACGATCCACCTGCACCAAAGACAACTAGCGAAGTGCAACCATGAGTACTTCAATTTTCTGACAACATATCTTCATGGACCCATGGTACCTCCGCGTCTTCAGTAGCATCTGATTTTTGAAGAAACTTCTCCCGTACCACATCAAAACCCTCTTTTAGAACCTCCTCCTCCTCAATAATCTTTACATTTATTTTTTTGCGGCCATTATGTATTTTTACTTCACTTATTTTTTTTTCTATGCTTATCTAAATTCTTTGATTCTTTGTACAGGCAAAAAAAATTTTGTATTGCGAAATTTTAATTACTTGTATACTTAGTTAATCTTCAATACAACTGAGTAGCAATTCTCTCTATATGTCTGTACCTCTTCTTTATCATCCTTTGTCAACTTTGCGATATTCTTGATCTTTCCTTTTGCATTATTCATTACGCTGCCATAATGTATAATATGCATACACTTAGGAGCATTTCCCATGCCTTGTATTTTCTAACTAACACTTAGTTAATTCGTGGCTATAGCAATATTTTATCTTTTATCTTTCAAAATTCTGCTCAAACCTTCTTTTTGAAATTTTGTCTAAGTGTTTGTCTATTCTGTCCAAACAATGCAATGAGGACCTTGCACATCTTTAAATTTGGGGGTGGGGAAGGTCTGAGCAGATGAGATCAAGTGATACGATCATTAAGAAAAATGTGTTCATCATCTTCAAAAAAAAAATTCATATAAACTCCAATGTTAGCGCAAGGGAAACTTCAAAAACAATCTCAACCTAATAAGAGTTAAGTTGTGAAAAGAGCCTGCTCGTAGATGGATGTTCGCATGACACCCGTGGGAGCAAGCCAAAATGAAGGTGGGTTTCCAAGAACAACGCAATATGAAAAGAGAACAAAAATTACAAAAAAAAAACAAAAGAAAAACAAAAGAAACAAGAGACAAATCCTCTGAAATTCATGAGTTAAAGTTGAGATTGGCACACAACCGTAGTTGGATGTTCGCATGACACCCGTAGGAACAAGCAAAAACGAAAGGTGTAACCATGATCAATAGTCTCTAATAAATGATGCAAAGTTTGACCACCGCATCCAGACACATCAATTTATTTTGACAAGAAGAGGTAAACATTCTTTTTAAAAACTAGAAAAGCATTTTTGAGCAAAAATTTGTAGTATAGAAGAATAAAGTAAGGCTTTATTAGGAATGTTCAAGGATAGAAAGAAATTGCGATGTTAAGTAATGTGCCTAGGTGGAGCATTCGGAGCAACCAATCAACGCAAAATTTAGGATAGGAATTGGGCAATATTGCCTTAGTAGAAGATATGATTGAGGACAAGCATATATCTAAATTTGGGGGTGTAATAACTTGTAGAAATACAAGTTATTTATACTGCTTTATTTAGATAGTGCGGCCAAAAGAAAAAAAAGTTGCGTTAATTGTAGAGAAATTAGCTAAGAAATGCAAGAATTACGAATTGTCATCAATACACCCACGGACACCATTGCGATGGTAGAAAAGAATATTTCAAGTCTGTTTTGCAGGAAATCAAGTCACCGTATGCGTTCATGGCTCAAGATAAAAAGAACAACGCATCTACGTCGCATTGCACCAATCATTCATAAATGAATAGATGATCAACACAATGACAGCGCATGCGACAATCAATCAAGAGCTAAGCGATTAACGCAATCTCAACCACATGCAGTAATAAAAAAATAGCACCGGATGCGGGCAAACGATCGAAGATGTAAAGAGTAACGCAATTGCGGAGGATTCTGACGCGTGTACAGCTGACCGTTGTGCATTTCTAAGAAGATTGATTGCGTAACAGAAGTAATATTCACTCCACCATTTCCGGAACTGCCTTAACAATACAGTGGGGTCCACAAGTCAGAGAGTCAAAGCTGAGCCTATAAATAGCTTCGGCCATTCCACTGAGAAGATATACTTGCTATGAGCATATTTTGATATTTGTATATTAAGAGAGAGACTGGTCTGAAGAGCCTGATCGGAGAAGATCTAGGAAGATTTAAGAGACAAGGTCGAGAGGTGAGTCTCAGGGAAAATTCTTTCAATCCCCGCCGTTGAAGCTCTGTACCAAGGTCACTTCTACCGGACGAGCAAGCCCGAGAGGGAAGCTCTTCTCTTCATCCATTCCATACACCGGCAAGCAAATCCACCGTCCAGATCTGTGTCAAGACGTTGGCACTCTTCTGTATTTATTTCTATCTCTTTATCATTAATTGTATTCATCTTCTTAATCTATCATTCACACCATGTATCAGACGTTAAATCTTAGTATTGAATGTCATGATCATTTCCATTTCCATCTTTCTGTCTATTTTCGTTCATCCGTAATTCGCTTTCTCCACGATGTTTTCTTAATCCCTTGGTAATTAACATGAATCTAACAAGTAAATTAATCTGTGTTAAGGAAATAAATGTGTTTAGCTAAAGCATGCTAGACGGCATCTTTACCTGTGAAAGCAGAAGTGAAGATGTCATTCCTCCTATCGAGAGAAGGTTGGAAGAATGCATTAACTAAAGCGAGAAGTACTTCTAGAGATGGAAGCAACCTTACGTTCATTACGTTCATCTCTATTTCACCATAGAGATGTGGGAACACGACCAAGAGGTATACGCTAAAGGAAAGCGGAACCATAGTTATGTCTTTAACGCAATTAATAACTTTTGATGTTTATACTAGTTACCTTTTCTATTTCTGTTTCATACATAAAGACTTGCCACCGCATAACACGATCCTTTGTATAAACTTCACAGTCAGTCTCAAACTCAGTATCATGTATTAGTATCCTGTATCTTGTATCATAATAGCTTAGGTTTATTTTTATCGCACTTTATTTTATTAACGCAACTTTACTTTTCCGCACAATTTTACTTTACCGCAACTTTAAATCCCTGTATAAACATAACTTTTATTAATTGAAAAACTCTCAGTCGCATATATCACGAATGTAACGCATTAACTAAGCAATCCCTGTGTTCGACCTCAGATCACTCCGAGAAACTTGCGGTGGAATTATACTTGGTTTCAACGCAAGGAAACTTATGACAACCATAGCATACTACAAGCATTTCATTAATAACGCATACATCTAGAAGTAGTATCACATAAAATGTGCATGAGCAGCAACACAGCATAAGATTACATTTTGCGTTACAAGTTTATGGCAACATGAGCTTGTAGCACATCATTATGCATGCACATTACATTCATCAAATTTTAAGTCACCAAGGGTATGGAACGACATCTATTAACATATGGAATATCCCCCTCATACTGTGAATGAGTATATCACGGAGAGTCAGTTAACTTATCTAGAAGTTTTGAAAAACATACAACCTATTCAATACATAATGATGAAGAAACTAACATAGAGTGTAATGTTGTTGAAGAAAATGAAATGTTGAATCTTATAAACGATCTATAAGTTGTAGTTGAAAAAAAAAATGCAAATGAAGAATGGATCGAGAATGAAATGTCCTCTAATGGTCAAGAAAAAGATACCACAAACTTATTTGAGGATTTAATGGCTAAAGCTAGTAATAAACTATACCCTAAACATGAGGATTACAGTCTAAGAAAAGAAACTAACAGGTCATGCACAACAAGAAATTACAACATTCTTCAATAGAATTAAGGGATAGAGTATGCGTACATTTGAAGAACATTTTTCACGAATCCCTCGATCAATCTACAAACATCCAAGATAGCATTCGAACACAACGACCGGAACAACATGAACAACAACATGAACACAATGATCACGAACACAATCGAGTCCGACTAGATTCACAAACTGAGTGAGAACACCACCACAATGGTTACCTTGGTATTCTTGGTGTTAGAATCCAGAAGTTGTGGGCTTTGTATGATCTTGGCTTGAGGAAGAGACTGGAGGACAACGATCGTGTAGACGATCGAGCAAGTGGGAGATAGAAAGTTGTCTATCGTATAGACGATGTGCTAGATCGTTTTATAAATGGCAACCTATCTTATAGACTTAGCCACGCGATCGTGTAGCTACGATCAGCTGAATGACTATCGTATAGTCAAAGCTCCACAATCGTTTAAGTCTCTGCACAACTATCGCTTAGTGAAACTCTTTCACTTGATAGCTTTTCTCTGTGAGTTCTTTCTGAATGAGGCAACTTCTAATTTTAGGAAAATATTTTTTCTTTTATCTCACAGTTACCATAAAACCACCAATAACCTCCCACTCAATCGGTTATTAGAGAAAAATATATTAATTATCATATAATTAATATATTATCAATAAATATGATAACCAACTTACCATATTATAATTATAACCTATAGTTGTAATATTTCATCTCATGAAACATACAAACCATAGTTCTTTTTCTATTTTATAGTACTTAATGTAAATCATATTTATATTAATTCCTCCACTTGATGTATCTCATACATCATACCAATTCTATCATATATAATTGAATTTTTTCTAGTTAATTTGAACACTTCAAACTAACTCCGATAACTGATTCTCAACTTGAATTCATTGAGCTACCAAGAGGACCTTATGGACCTGTAGTTTGAAGCTCCACAGTACATGAATAACTGACTAAACTCTTTAGTCACGAGATTCACCATCCATTAACTATCGGGTACTCTACTAAAGATCGATAGCTGCAGTCTCCTCACTACATATATATTTTTGTGTCCATATCAATCAATCAATACTGCGATAACCCTTCAGCGATCGCTCATAATTACAGTTAAGCCAAATTACCGTTTTGCCCCTATAGTTACATCTAACTCCTTAAGTACCACTGATTCTCTAATGAATAATAAGGTGTAGTCCTACTATGATTGTGTCCTCTCTTCCAAAGAAAGGATATGGCCACTATGTTCAAGACCCGGAATCAGCTCTTAAGGGAGCAATCTATATACTTACCCCTACTTCGGGGAATGAGTGAATTTCTTCTTGTGTAACTAATTTTCTAGCCCCCCAATCAGACAAATCCCAAAAGGGTAAACTTGTTGAGTTGGCAATCTAGCCACTCTTACCCATACTAATCAAAGGACCACCCTCAAAGGTAGAAGTTCCCAAAACACTCAAGATTAAGGTCATGTCACCTATGGTCGATTAAATGAGATGTAAGTCTCAATATTCAACGACATTATATAAAGAGACTAATCATCTCGTGGTTTAGTCTTATACGAACTCTTTGTATATCACACCCCCGCTCACATGTCTCTACATGAATGGTCATGATCAAACCATTTGTAGTAGTTCACAACACTTGTAAACCTCTACAAAGCGAGTCGTATCCGTAGTATCACCAGGATAAGGTATCCCTTCTTTATCCTTATACTACAGACCTTTTAGGTTATTACTTAAGGCATGATCCACTTATATATCTCATACACATGCTTAAGTTTATATACAATAACCACGGACCTTTGTTTATTCGATATGAGTAAATGAAAGTAAAATAACTCTTATTTTATTAATAACAATGTGTACAAAGTTTACAAACTATGAGACTTCGAGAGAATTAGGACATCAATCTCAACAGTTAATGCATATTAAAGTTCTAAACGGCTAGAGTAATAAATCGTTTGACTTGTTAGAATTGTTAAAAGCAGTGTTTCCAGTCGGCACCACTATACCTACTTCCTTTTATGAAGCTAAGTGAAAATTGTGTGACTTAGGCCTAGATTATGAGTCTATTCATGGATGAAAAAACGATTGTGTATTGTATTGGAAAGAATTTGTAGATTTACAATAATGCCTAGTTTGTGGTGAGTCTGGGTACAAAGTTAATGATGGCAAGGTTAGAAAAATCCCACATAAGGTATTACGTCATTTTTCATTTATACCAAGGTAAAAACAATTATTTGCATCGAAAGAAGGGGCCTCTGACATGAGATGGCATAAAGATAAGTGAGTTGAAATAGATGATGTGTTACGATATCCAACTAATGCAGAGGGGTGGAAACATTTTGATCATGAATTCCCTCATTTTCCTTTAGATCCCTGAAATGTTCATTTAGGATTAGCTTCATATGGGTTTAATCCGATTGGAAATATGAGTACTTCATATAGTATATGGCCCGTGGTGTTAATCCCTTATAATTTTCCACCTTGGAAATGCATGAAAGAGACAAACTTTTTCATGTATTTGCTCATACCTGGTCCAAAATCTCCTGGAAAGGAAATTGATGTTTACTTGCAGCCGTTAATTAAATATTTCAAAGAATTATAGACTATTGGTGTGCAAACTTATGATTGTGTTATCGGTGGATTTTTCAACTGTATGCGACCTTATTGTGGACTATTGATGATGTAATTTATATCACCAAAACTTAGTGACGTAAAATTAAGGTGAACGCAATATGCGATGTATGTCTTAGGTTATGCGTTTATACTCATGCGTCGATGGTCATGCGTTGGAAAGAAAATATGCGATTACGAATGTATGTGATGACCATGCGTTCCTGTCACAAGTTTTCTTACTTTCGCGCCAAGTATAACGCGAACGCAAGTTTCTTGAATGATCCAAGGTCGAACACAAGGACTTATAGCTAAATCTTATGCAGTGATGTGTTTGTGGCGGATGAATAAAAGAATGATGGGGTTGGGGGGGGTATAAGCTAATAAACTACTCCTACTCCTAACTAACAGACAAAAAAGTGGAACTATGAATGAGAGGTAGAGACGGAAATTGTTGACGCGTAATAAAATGCATGAAAAAGTAGATAAAATATGAAGATGTCTTCATCGCAACCCTAAGCTTGACCGCAACCCTAGCCAGCGCAAACTATGTGATCATGCTACACACACTAATGCCTAATTCTAGGACGCATGCGATGTCTATGTGATAGTGCCGAGAAGCCTATTTCTAAACCTCCATAACCCGCTTACGTGCTATTGTTGCATAAGCGTGATAGCCGCATACCACCGTATCCTACTTTTGAACGCATGCAATATCTTATTCGTAGGGTGCATACGCTATGTAATAGGAAATAGAGCTTATCTCTAAGTTCCCCATTCTTTCTTATGTGTTCCAATCCGCTCTCCCAAGACTTAGATTTGGTTTTTAGACTACTCTCCCAAGTATGCCTAAGTGATAAATGATGCGCTCATAAGAAAAGGTAATCGCATAAACCTGGCTGACGTAAGATTATTCCTATCTCTAGTGAACACTTGCTTATATTGCTTAATGCGACCAACCACTTACCCTCCCGGACAGTTGGTTGTTGTTGACTTTACTCATAGAAAAACATTGTGTCCCCCTATAGACAGGCGTTGCTACAGCTTCACACTAAGCAAATAAGGTTTTCAACACTCACACAACGCACACCTCCCGGTGGTTTGCTACATGCTTCATATTCCTATGACGCATGATTAAGTATGCGATACTCTTACAGACTCACTAAGTGATGCAATGAAAGTTAAGGATGCTAAGTAAAAGAAGATGGAGATGGAATCGAAGGAAAATATAGAAATGCATTGATCACAAAATGTATTAATTCCTTAAGCCAAAATGTAATCAATACAATATAAGAAAAGAAGAGAAATGGAAAGACCAGCTGGAAGCAATGTCTTTCTTCCAGCAGATGTGTGTCAAGGCTACCGGTGGTGCCATGGAGGGGTGGTAGAGCTGACTCTTTCGAGATCTAACTCCGGTGAAGGCTCCGGTCGTCACTCGAAATGGATGAAGGAGATGAAGAACTCTCAAGCTTTCTTCTAACACTTTGGTCTGGATCACAAGGATCCACCCGAAGGTAGAAACTTGGATCCCTCGGGTGGAGATCCTTAGATGATTTGAAATTCTGATCAGTGGCTTCAATTTATAGAGCTTGATCGCCGACAGCATTAATGGACCTGCTCTGAATCTGACACTTCGCGGCGCGATGGTCCTTTTCTGAATCTCTTCTGCTAACAGCGTGCTAGGTGAAATGTCAACATCATCTTTTGATTCTCCTGAGATATGCGTTCATGTTGCATTCCACCAACTTTGCGTTCATCCCTCTATTTTTCATTGGGTAGCTGCAATCTTGCGATGACCGCATTCGCTTGACGACCGCAACTTCTACGCGATGGACACATGCGGTTGATAGCTACAATATCCATGTGTCGAATGACGCCTTTGCGATGGATAAATTCTCCATATGCGGTCGTTTTTGCGATAGCCTGGCATCCGCGTATGCGTCTGCTTCCTACGTACAAAGATAGACAATTGAACGCATAATAACGCATAATAGTGGGTTAGTTGAGATTATTAATGCCGATCGACGCAAACTCATTTTATCATGAATTCCTAACATATGCACCGCTATTCTACTTAACAACCCTCATTTTAATTCTAAATAAAAGACCTAAGATGACGTTTATTTTTGCCCATCATCAACTATTAATGACTTCCCTGCATACAGTGACTTTTCTGTGTGGAGTATAAAATGTTATCAAGCATATTCCATATACAAAGAAGATAAATTGTCTTTCGGGATAAGAGGAAAAATAGCATTCATGAGATATTGACGTTATCTTCTAGAGAATTATAGTTGGCATAGAAGTAGGCAACATGACGAAAAAGTTGAAACGTAGATTGCCTCCAGTCGTAATGAATGAAGAAGAGATCTTACAACAAATAAATATATTTTTTTTAGCAAACATCCATCGAAACAAGATAAGAAAAGAAAACGAATTCTAAACTAGACTAAGAAAAATATTTTTTTTCCAACTTTCATATTGGTCCAGACTATTATTACGAAATAAATTGGATGTAATGCATATTGAAAAAAATATGTGCGACAACTTGGTAGGCATATTGTTAAATATTGAAGGAAAAACAAAGGATATAACAAATGCTCGGTTAGACCTACAAGATTTGAAGATAAGAAAGGACTTACACTTAATACATATCGAATACAGATTTGTAAAGCCACATGCAACATACACATTAACTAATAGCGAACGGATTGCGTTTTGTAAGTTTTTGAAATCAGTGAAATTTCCTGATGGATTCATATCTAATATATCATGATGTGTGAAAGACAAAGATGGAAAAATATCGAGGCTAAAAAGACACGACTGCCATGTTTTTCTTTATAGACTGCTCCCTATTGGTATTCAAGCATACCTACTGAAGAACATGACCACTACTATTATTGAATTATGTGCATTCTTTCGTGAGTTATGTGCAAAAACAATACATGTAAGTGATTTGAACTGACTACAAGCAGACATTATAATCATACTTTGTAAGTTGGAGAAAATATTCCCACCTGCCTTCTTTGATGTAATGGTACACCTTGCTGTTCATCTACCATATGAAACCAAAGTGATGGGTTCAAGTTAGTTACAGTTGGATGTATTCTACTGAAAGAAATTTACAAACATTAAAACAATTTCTGCCAAACAAAGCATGTCCTAAGGAGTCTATAGCAGAAGCATATGTAATGAATGAATTATGGAACTTTATTCGTAATATCTAAGTGAAATTGAAACGAGATTCAATAGAGGTGAACGAAATGATGATAACAATCTCGATCATGAGATATTTGGTGAATTTGAATTATTTAGGCAAAGGATACGACCATTAGGGACGTCAACTTTATGCACACTATCAGCGGGGAAAAACATATTGCATATTGGTACATTCTCAACAATTATAAAGAAATAACATATTATCACAAGTACATTTCAAATTTTATAATTTTCTAACTTCTAAGATAAATTCTTTGATATAACTTTCTAATGATCAATTCTAGGCAACACTTGAGGTTAATTCTTCGTGAAGCTCAAAGCACGTCTAACTTATATATAAGATATCAACACAAATTTTTCGATTGGTTCAAATCTCAGGTATACATAGTATTGGAAGTTGAGAGGTAATTCATTTTTTATAGTCATTTTTAACATATAATGAATTATCAGGTTCTACAATTACATGAGAGAGAAGATCTCTCTGATGATTTCTTATCATTTGCAATGGGACCTTCGTCTGAGGTGCGCTCTTACAATGGATGCATTGTTAATGGGGTATGATTTCATATTGTAGAGCGTGATAATGGTCAAGCTACACAAAATAGTAGAGTCCTGGTGGTTGGGGAGATCAGTGGGAATGGAAGTGTTTTTATACCAATTTCTATGGTGTCATAGACGAAGTATTAAATTTCCAATATGCGAATAGAATATGTGTTTTATGTTCAAGTGTAAATGATTTGACACGGATCACAACAAAAGTAATAGGACACACGTGGATTTAGGATACAATCAATTAACATATTTCGCTTTCGGTATGTTAATAAGCCTTTCATTTTTGCTATCTAAGCACAAAAAGTCTTTTACCTCAACGACATAAAATATGATAGCAACTGAAAAGTTGTTCAAGTAGTCCAAAATAAGTGAATAAGATATGTACTAGAAGTGGAGGATGTTGAAAATGAATAACTGGATTTACTAGAAATTGTCGGTAGAGTTCGAGTGAATGAATCTATTAAGGAGGTTACTTTATGCAAAGTTGGCGTTGATCCTACAATTGTGGAATGACCAATTATTCGGCATGTTGATGATGACTTCATAAACGATGATGAAGAGCAATTATCTCCCAATAACAGTTCAAGTGCTAACGAAAATTTTAATTTAGATGACGATGATGGCTAATCATGTATCTGCTCAATTCTCTTTCTTTTTTACACATTTTTAATATTGATTTTATATTGTTTTGTCTTTTTGTATTTATATAAATACGATGTCAACATCTAATAGGTAACATGAGGTAGAGGAAGAATTCCATGTGCAAGAGATATATCTAAGGCAACACGAGATCTTCTGTGGGTTACACTTCAGGTTAGTATTCATACACATCTTCTGTTGACTGAAATATGTCCTAAACTTTTTTGAATTTTTATTTCTCAGATAGTAACTCTTCATCCCCTCGAAGGAAATTCAATCATTCACGGAACATTGAGTTGAAAAAATACGAAAATATGGGAGAATTCCAATCGTGATCAAAGAATGGGAGAAGAAGTTGATTTGTCAACATTCTGTTTGATTTAGTAATGTGATTGGTGTCGCTGTCAGATCTACATTTCCAGTACGATGTCGCACTTTCGTTGATGTTCCAAAAGAATTTGTAGAATTGACTAAGTGTCAATTGTTGATAAGTTTATAATTTTGTTCTTTTAGATTGTCATAAACATCATATATGCTAATGATTCCTTAATTCTTTTGTAGCCTCATTTCATGCTTGATTTATTTTATCAAACTCTTAATAATTTTATCCAAGATCAAATGCAAAACTCGTTCAAATAATTCATAGCAGATTTGTACAGACATTACAGGAAATGTAGTAACCCTCAGCAAACACGTGTCAACCTGCCTAGCTGGCTTAAAAATAGACCAAAAGATTGGCATTTTTTGTTTTACCGTTTTCAGAGTGTAGAATTTTAGATTATAATAATTGAGGATATCTATCATTTACTAATATGGAATATCTTTTTTTTCTTCGAATGTAGGAAATTTCGGAGACGAATAGGAATAATAAAAATAAATTACCGTTTGACCACATAGGCGGATCAAAGTTGTTCATACAAACGCAATCTGAGCTGCAGGAAAAACAAGGTCGAGAAGTAGGAAGTGTTGACCTATTTAAGGAAACACTCTAAAGGTAGCAAGTTCGTAAATTAGACAACTGGGGATGCAGTTGTAAGCAATTTTGTTTTATTTTCATTTTGTTTTTCATTTGTAAGTTCAGTCACTCGTAGTTATACACTTAATTAATATGTGCAAAAATCAAATGTTAGAATTACATCCAACCCTACCCCATAAGGTTTTCAACCACTAACAGGGGACGAAACTTGTGAGATGGTTTTGGGTAGTCGACTCGGTCATGTAGAAGGCCTAAGTTGGGGCCCTAAACCTAAGTCAATAAGGGGTAATAGCTCATCGAGTTCGTCATATACTCAATGAATGGAAAGTATGGAGGCAAGGGAATTGAAAGCCAATGTCGAATAGTCTAAATCGAGGATTAAGGAACTTAAAGACGTTAAATAAACAAATGAGAGAGGATCATGCAAGACAAATGGAAGAAATAAAAAAGAAGATTGAAGATATGATACGATCACAGAGAGAAGGATGATCGAACTAGGTATGATTACTTCATTATTAGTTGGCTAATATGTTGCTATCCTGCAGTTATGATAGCAAAGTAGTTATGTCCTACTAGTAGCTTTATGATAATGAATTGTTGGCTATCTGTGAAGGGTTGTCGCACTGCTGATTGGTTAAGATGGACACATAATATATCTGTAGTGAGGAGAGTTCAGTTATCAGTCTTTAGTGGAGTGCTTGGCAATTAACGGATGGTGGATCCCGTAACTAAAGAGTTTAGTCAGTTATTCACGTACCGTTGGAGCTTCAAATCTACAGGTAATGAGGTCCCCTTGGTAGCTTGGATTCTGTTGAGGATCAGTTCTTGGTGTTAATTTGAAACATCATATTTGACACTGCTGTCAAGTCGTATGGCTTTGACCAGAACGTTGATGAGCTTTCTATTTACAAGAAGATCATCAATAGTTCAGTAGCTTTCCTGGTATTGTATGTGGATGATATTCTACTCATTGGGAATGATGTAGGATATCTGACTGACATTAAGAGTTGGCTAGCTACCCAGTTCTAAATGAAAGATTTGGGAGAGGCACAGTATGTTCTCAGGATCCAGATCATTCAAAATCGCAAGAACAACGGTTAGCCCTATCTCAGGCATCGTACATTGATCAAATGTTGATCAAGTACAGGATGTAGGATTGCAAGAGGGGTTTGTTACCTTTCAAGCATGGAATCGTTCTATCTAAGGATCAATGTCCTAAGACACCTCAAGAAGTTGAGGAGATGAGACGGATTCCATATGCTTCTGCTGTAGAAAGCTTAATGTATGCAATGTTGTATACTCGATCCGACATTTATTATGCAGTAGGGATTGTCGGTCGATATCAATCCAATCCAGGATTTGATCACTGGACGGCGGTCAAGACGATCCTCGAGTATCTTCGAAGAAGAACGAGGGACTACATACTTATGTATAGAGATAAGGATCTAATCCTTACAGGATACACGGACTCTTGACCTTCAAACTGATCGAGATTCTCACAAATCAACATGGTGGGGTCAGTGTTTACTCTGAATGGAGGGGTTGTAGTTTGGTGAAGCATCAAGCAAGGATGCATCACGAACTCCACTATGGAAGTCAAATACGTAGCGACTTGTGAAGCAGCTAAAGAGGTTGTTTAGGTGAGGAAGTTCCTTACTGATATGGAAGTTATTCCAAATATGGATTTATCAATCACACTGTATTGTGATAACAGCAGGGCTGTGGCAACTTCGAAGGAACCTCGGAGTCATCGTCAAGGTAAGCACATAGAATGGAAATATCACCTGATCAGGGAGATTGTGTGTCACGGTGATGTGATAGTCCAGTAGATTGCATCGGAGCACAACATTGTTGATCCCTTTACAAAGGCCCTCACAGCTAGAGTGTTTGAGGGTCACCTGGAGAATCTGGGTCTACGGGACATGCAGCATCTTGTCTAGGGCAAATAGGAGATGATACTGGGGTATGTCCTAGTTTATTATATATTTTACATTTTTATATTGTATTGTACATTAGTCTCCTGAGTCATTAGGACAAGTGGGAGATTGTTGAGATTGGTGTCCTAATTCTCCCGGAGTCTCATTTTTTTGTAAAGATACACATTGTTCAATGAATAAAATAAGTGTTATTTCATTCTGACATTTACTCATATCCAATAAACAAAGCTCCTTGGTTATCTTATGTAAACTTAAGTATGTATATGTGATATACAAGTGGATCATGCCTTAAGTGATAACCTAAATTAGTTTGTAGTATAAGGATGAAGGTGGGATACCTGATCCTAGTGACAACACAGATACAACCCGCTTTGTAGAGGTTTGCAAGTGTTGTAAACTACTACAGATGGTAGATCCTGACCATTCGTGTGGAGACATGGAATGGGGTGTCCTATACAAAAAGTTTGTATAAGACCTAGACCATGAGATGACTAGACTAGATATATAACGCCATTAATACTAGAGACTTACATCTCACCTAAACGGCCATAGGTGACACGACCTCAATCCTGAGTGTTTTGTGAACTCCTGCCTTTGAGGACACAAGATGGAATTCACTCCTTTCCCGAAGCAGGGATAAGTAAAGAGATTGCTTTCTTAAGGGCTGATTCCGGGGCTTGAACATAGTGGCAACAACTTCTCTTTGGAAGAGAAGACTCAGTCATAATAGAACTATGAGTTATGTAGAAGGATCAGTGGTACTTAAGGAGACAGATGTAACTACAAGGGCATAACAGTTATTGGCCCAACTGTACTTACGAGCAATCTGTGAAGGGTTGTCGCACTGCTGATTGGTTAAGATGAACACATAATATATCTGTAGTAAGGAGAGTTCAGCTGTAGTCTTTAGTGGAGTGTCTGGCAATTAACGGATGGTGGATCCCGTGACTAAAGAGTTTAGTCAGTTATTCACGTACCGTTGGAGCTTCGGATCTACAGGTCCATGAGGTCTCCTAGGTAGCTTGGATTCTGTTGAGGATCAATTCTTGGTGTTAGTTTGAAATGTTTAAATTGACAAGAGATATTTTTATTATATATGATATAATCGGTATGATGTATAAGATACATCTATTGGAGGATTGATGTAAATGAGATTTACATTAAGTACTATGGAATAGAAAAAGAACTATGGTTTATATGTTTCATGAGATGAAATATTAAAACTATAGGTTATAAATATAGTATGATAAGTTGGTTATCATTTATGTTTATAATAATATTAATTATTAGATAATTAATACTTTTCTTTTAAATAACCAAAGTAGTAGGTGGTTATTGGATCATGGTAACCGTGAGTTTAAAAGGAAAGTGGTTTCCTATTTAAAAAAAGTTTTTTTTACAAAAGTTTGAAAAGGATTTTGAGTTTTCTCTCCGCCAAAAGAAAGTCACGTAAGTCGTCAAGTAAATACAGATTTACTAAACGACGGTTGGGCGAGCAAAACGATCGTGCAGTGTTTACTGAACGATCGCATAGTTTTATCTAAACGATTGTGCATCGACCTATACGATAGGTTTCTGCCATCTCCCACTTGCCCAGTCGTGTACGCGATCGTTGTTTTCTCCATTTTTCTGCTTCATACCAAGTCCGAACAAAGCCCACCCTCAGGATTCTCACATCGAGAATATCAAGGTCACTTTGTTGGTGGTGTCAGACTCAACTTGACATCTCAAGGTTTTCTAGAGGTCGTTCGTGGTGTTGTGGAGGCCGTTCGTGTTGTGGAGGAATTCGTGACCGAGGAGATCGTTGAGGATGAGCGTGAAGTGTTCATGTTGTGTTACTACAGTGTTGCAGTCATGTAGATCGAGCGCTCGTGGTTGCTGTTGTTTGATAAGAGTGCGCATCGGAGCGTGGAGACGCTTCTGCCTATGTGTGTAGAGTTTTTCCCTTTGTACATTTGGTATTTGTTCATGCTGTAATTTCTAGAATATTTTGCATAACCGTTTGTTTGAAGTCGACTGTAAATGATTTGTTGATTCATGATTGTAATTTGAAATAGTCTTGTTCCGCTGCTCATGGAAATTGGGATTTTGATTTCCTTCATGGGATGGGTTGAATTTTATTAATCGAAAAGAACCTAAGTATAAATCTACCCAAAATAGAACACTTCAATGGCAGTTTAATAATTTCTATATGATAGAGTTATTAGAAAACTTCAATGGGAGATTAATAACATATAAGATACGTTATTTTTAGCTCTCACGTCTCTAAGAGTTCACAATCCATATTTAAGCGGTACTTCATGTAACCCTGTAAATGACCTCCATTAGGAAAGTACTTTTTAGCTTAAATCTAGATTTTGGTGAATAAGAGGAAGTTCTTCAAATATAAGTCTATCATATGCTATATAGATTTCAACTACCACGTCACCACATAGTTTACACTATGAGATTCATATGACGCTTTATGTCACCTTGGAAGTGACCTCCATTCGAAAAGTGTTTAGTATGAGTCAATATCAAGGTAAATTGAGGAAGTAGTTCATAGTAAGTGGGTAAAGGATATGTGTCAATATATCCTACAGTCTCCTCCATTAGTCTGAACTGTGAGATTCCTATGTTATGCCTGCTGGTTTGCTTTAGGCGGCCCTTTGCTAGTTGTTTAGCGACGACTATCCCCTCGGAGGGTTGTAACATAGGATTTGGAACAACATAGGCTTCAGTAAAATGAATAGGGTCTTATAGTTTCGTTTTGGATGTTGTCTTCTATTTCGGATGTAAATTCATATCGTCCTATAGGATCTGAAAATGGCGGGTCACACTTACAAAAATTACTAAGTTGTTAGTAAAGTTCTTGACTGAAAACGATAACTAAACGACTATAGGAATAAGAGTTATTCTGGGAATAGTGTTTGGTCAAAATTGTTTGTTTTAGTGAAGGAGTATCTGATTGTCCCTCGGTAGAACATATTCTAACTCACTAAAATATCGTTGCAAATAAATAATGGTTATGTGTACATTATTGTTTTTGCTAAAATTTGATTTTGGATTTAGTTACAATTTGCTAATTAGAATTTGTTTGAATTTTATCAGCATGTCGAATTTTGTAATACTCGCTTTCGATGTACATAACAGTAAAATCAAATCAACAAACAAATTACTAGCGGTGGATATACCAAAAGAGTTTTAACAGAGGATTGTCCTCTATCTCCCAACTCATCTAAAATTATGAATTATGTAAATGAGGATGCTGAATTCGAACAACAAGATAAATATGATTTATTTGTTATCGAAGCATGTTTAGTGGAAAACGATAAAATCTGGATAATTGATTCAGGTGCCGTTAATCATGTATGTACTATCTCACTGGAAACAAGTTCCTGGAGACAGTTGAGAGAAGGTGAAATAATCTTTAAGGTAGGGACCGGGGAGATTGTTTCAGCCAAAGCAGTGGGAGATACGAAGTTATTTATAGGAGATAAGTACATTTATTTGAAAAATGTATATTATATTCCTTCTATGAAAAGGAATCTAATATCTGTCTCATGTTTGCTAGAACAAAATTATAAAGTTTACTTCAAAAATGGTGAAGTGTTCATCAAAATGGGTAATAAATAAATTTGCTCTGCAAAATTAGAAAATAACTTGTACATGTTAAAACCAACAGAGGTCAAAGTTGTTTTGAACATAGAGATGTTTAAAACTGTTGGGACTCATAAGAAGAGGAAGATTTCTCTAAATGCCTATCTTTGGCACTTGAGAATGGGTCACATAAATCTCAACAAGATTGAGAGATTGGTTAAGAACGGTCATCTAAATAAGTTGGAGGGTAAAATGACAAAAGAACTTTTTCTGGAAATGGTCTTAGAGCCAAAGAACCCCTAAAGCTGATTCACTCAGACCTTTGTGGGCCTCTAAATGTTAGAGCAAGAAAAGGGTATGAATATTTCATCAGTTTTTATAGATGATTATTTCAGGTATGGACATGTTTACCTAATGCACCAAAAGTCTGAAACTTTTGAAAAGTTCAAAGACTATAAGGCTGAGGTTAAGAACCAATTAGGTAAAAATATTAAAACACTTCGATCGAATAAAGGTGGTGAGTATATGGATACAAAATTCTAGAACTATTTGATAGAACATGGATTTCTTTCTCAACTCACAGCCCCTGACACACCTCAGCAGAACAATGTGGCAAAGAAGAGAAATAGAACCTTGTTGGACATGGTTCGTTCCATGATAAGTTACACTCAGTTACCAAATTCTTTTTGGGGACACGTAGTTGAGACTGCGGTGTATATTTTTAACCTGGTTCCCTCGAAAAGTGATTCTGAAGCACCTTATGAGCTCTGGAGAGGACGTAGAGGAAATCTATATTATTTCAGGATTTGGGGTTGTCCAACATATGTGTTGGTGCAAAATCCTAAAAAGCTAAAACACTGTTCAAAAGTATGTCTATTTGTAGGCTACCCAAAAGAAACAAAAGGTGGTTTCTTTTATGATCCTCGGGAAGATAAAGTGTTTGTATCGACAAATGCAATCTTCCTGGAGGAAGATTATATAAAGAACCATCAACTTCGCAGTAAGCTAGTAATAGAAGAAATGTCTAGAGAAACAACAAATGTATCAACAAGAGTTGTTGATCGAGTAGGTCCTTCAACAAGGGTTGTTGATAGAGCAGGTCCATCAACGAGAGTTGATGAAATTGATATTTCACATACTTCTCAAGAGTTGAGAATGCCTCGTCGTAGTGGGAGGGTTGTGCAATAGCTTGACCGGTACATGGGTTTAACTGAAACTCAAGTCATCATACCAGATGATGGTTTAGAGGATCCATTGTCTTTTAATCAAACAATGAACAATGTGAACAAAGACTAATGGATTAAAGCCATGGACCTTGAAATGGAATCTATATATTTCAATTATGTCTGGGATCTTGTAGATCAACCAAAAGGGGTAAATTACATTGGTTGCAAGTGGATCTATAAGAGAAAACGAGACAAAGCTGCTAGGTATAGACCTACAAAGCTAGACTTGTGGCAAACAAAAAGAGGGGTTAGATTTTGAAGAAACCTTCTCTCCAGTTGCCATGATAAAGTCTATTAGAATACTCTTGTCCATAGCCACATTTTATGATTATGAAATATGAAAAATGGATGTCAAGACAGCTTTTCTGAATTGCTATCTTGAAGAGATTATCTATATGTCTCAACCAGAAGGGTTTATATAGCAGGGTCAAGAGCAAAAATTTTGCAAGCTTAATCGATCCATTTATGGATTAAAAAAGGCTTCTAGATCCTGGAATATGAGATTTAACGCTGCGATCAAATCTTATAGCTTTGAACAAAATATTGACAAACCCTGTATCTACAAGAAAATCGTCAACAAAACTGCCGCTTTTCTGGTGTTGTATGTTGATGATATTCTACTCATTGGGAATGAGATAGAATATCTAGCTGACGTTCAGAGATGGCTGGTTTCACAATTCCAAATGAAAGATTTCGGAGAAGCATAGTATGTTCTTGGAATCCAAATAGTTCGGAATCGCAACAACAGAACATTAGCATTATCTCAAGCATCTTATATAGACAAGATGTTGTCTAGGTATAAATGCAAAATTCCAAGAAAGGATCTTTACCTTTCAGGCATGGAATTCACTTGTCTAAGGAACAGAGTCCTAAGACACCTCAAGAGGTTAAGGAGATGAATCAAATTCCATATGCATCTATAGTTTGGGGTTTAATGTATGCAATGTTGTATACTCATCCCGATATATGCTATGCCGTAGGAATTGTCAGCAGGTTTCAGTCCAATTCTGGTCATGACCATTGGACTACTGTTAAAAACATTCTCAAGTATCTTTGAAGAACGAGAGATTATATGCTCGTGTATGGTCCTAAGGATATGATCCTTACAGATATACTAATTCTGACTTTCAGACCGATATTGATTCGAGGAAATCAACTTCAGAGTCAGTATCCACTCTTAACGAAGGAGAGTTGTGTGGAGGAGCGTCAAGCAGAGTTGTATTGCGGACTCCACAATGGAAGTTGAGTATGTTGTTGTAAGTGAATCAACAAAAGAAACATAGTTGATCCATTTACGAAGGCCCTCTCGGCTAAAGTGTTCAAAGGTTACCTAGTAGGACTAGGTCTACGAGTTTTGTATCACTAGGGCAAGTGGGAGAATTGATGGGTATTGTGATGCCCTAGTGTATTTGTACATTTTATTCTCTCCATGTAAACTTAACATTGTATATATTTGTATATATTGATCCACTGGAGTTTTAGTATAAGTTGGAGTATTGTTGGGTTTTATGTCCTAAAAACTTGCAGTTTGTAAAATGATAAACATTTTCTATTATCAATATACTTGTTATTGATCTCATAAATTGTATGAAAGTCTAAATCCAATAAACTAAAACCCATGACTATTGTATGAGTACTTGAACTTTATGTGGAGACATAAAAGTGGATCAGGTTCGAGTAAATAGTCAAAATGATCTATGGTACATGAATGAGGTTGGGTACCTTATTCTAGTAACACCATTGGATGCGGCCTACTTTGTAGTTGTTACAAAGAGTTGTAAAGTGCTACATACGATGTGATCCTAATTTGTACATATTATAATATGAGGAGTGGGGGTGTCCTATGCAATGAGTTTGCATAAGATCAGGACCAATAAATAAGTCACTCTTACTTTATAACGTTGTTTACTGTTTAAGACTGACTATTTCACCTAGATGACCTAGGTAACTCGATCTTAATCCTGAGCTAACTATGAACTCCTGTTTGTTCGAGATTGCCCTTAGATTTGCATAGTTGAGGGTTGGCTCAACAGTGCCGGCTCAATAAGACTCCCATTTCAGGGGTAAGACCGGATAGATAGCTAGAGACATAGGGTGCAAGACGAAGTTCATGCCTACCCGATTTAGGGATAGAAGAAAGGTTGTTCTCTCAAGTACTGAATCTAGGTTTTGAACAAAGGGTCTCACCCTCTTACTAGGCTGAGAGAGTTTGGTTTAGTGATTGGATCACAAACCAGTTGTTCATTAGAGGATCAGTAGGGACTTGAGGAATAAGACGTAATCTCAGGGTAAAACAGATATTTGACCCAGCCGTTATTACGAACAACCTGTGAATGGTCGACTTGCTGATTATGGTTAAATCATGTGGACATAATATATCTACAGTGAGAGGAGTGCAATTATGGGCTTTAGTGGAATGACCCATTAGTTAACGAATGGAGATTAATTTGATCTAATGAGTTTAGTCAATTAATCTTGGATCGTTGGAGCCCATGATCTGTAGGTCCACAAGGTCCCCCTACTAACTCGTAATGGACTAACTTTAGAATAGTGTGATAAGTAAATTTGAAACGTTCAAATTAGAATTAAGGGAACTAGTAATTATATGAGATATAATTATGTTTAATTTTAGAACTAAACCGAATAGGAGAATTTATATATTTAAATATGATTTAAATATATAAAGATGGATATGTGTTAAAATTAATTTATGAAATTAATTAATTTTTCATTTTTAAAATCAAATAGATTTTTTAAATAAAATTTTGAATTTTAGTTAAAATTGGAAAAATTGGAAAACAAAAACACAAAATGGAAAAATGGATTTTTCCATTATCCATCACCAAGTAGCTCACACATATTGCATTGTCTTGGCCTTGTCTTCTCCAAGCATGAGTTGAAACTCATGCAGCTCTTCTCTTTGCATGTTGATCTGCATTATAATGAGAAGATTGGAGTGAAAATCGGGCATGCAATCAAAAGAGTTTTGAGAGAAAAACTGGTTTGAAGAAAGGTTCTTCAACAAGGTTGCTGCAATGAGCTTTTCTCCTTCATCCCTTGATTCAAGCTTGTTTTGAGTCCCACAACTAAATCTAGAGCACCAAGAGAATAGTATGGAAGATCTTGAAGTGGTCTACAACAAGATATGGAGAAGATAGCAGCTAGAGATGGAGCTTTGGAGAAGTTCTACAAGAGGTATGTCTTGAAACTCACTTTTTCTGCAAAAACTTGTTTTATATTTTGCCAAAATTAGTGAATTTGAATGCTTAGATGATCCTTGTGCTTCCGCTGCTATTGATACAATCCAACACAAAAAAGCACAGCCTCAAACGTGGTTCCAGTTTCTTAGGATTAGTCTCAAGCATATGTGCTGGGCAACCCCAGATGCGAAAGTGACGTGAACTGGCTTTACACCCATTCCACAACTCTAAAGGTGTTTTGGCAACACTCTTGGAGGGAACACAATTCAGGATGTAAGTTGCATTCTCTACTCCAAAACCCCAAAACGAGTTCGGTAAGGAAACGTAACTCATCATTGACTGAACCATGTCCAACAGGGTTCGATTTCTCCTCTTTGATACACCATTTTGCTGAGGGGTACCAAGTGCTGAGTGATGGGAAACTATTCCATGTTCTATCATATAGTTCTAGAACTCAGAATCCAAAAACTCTTCACCTCAATCAGATCGAAGCGTCTTAATCGTTTTACTTAATGCATTTTCAACTTCAACCTTGAACTCTTTGAACTTTTCAAAGGATTTAGACTTATGTTGCATTAAATAAACATACCTATACCTCGAATAATCATCAGTAAAAGTGATGAAATATTCATAGCCTCCCCTGGCTCGCACATTCATCGGACCACAAAAGTCTGAATGCACTACTCTAGAGGCTCTTTGGTCCTATAACCTTTTCCAATAAAAGGTCTTTTAGTCATTTTGCCTTCAATGCATGACTCGCACACAAGTAAAGAATTCTCTTCTAACTCGTTTAGAAGTTCATTCTTCACTAGCCCTCAATCCTATTGAGATTGATGTGCCCTAAACATAGGTATCAAAGTTGGGCATTTTCTTTAGGAGAAACTTTAAGTCGTTTGTTTTGAGTTACAGCAGTTTTAAACACCTATATGTTATGAAGGGAATTTGTTTCTAATGGCCTTAGCACATACAAACTATTTTCCAGTTGAGCCGAACATATATCAATACCATTTTTCATAATAAACACTTTATTAATAGAAAAATGAAGTGTGCAATTACATTCAAGCAAAGACTTTACAGAAATTAAGTTCCTCTTTAACTGGAGAACTACATATATATCATTCAAAATGATAAACCTATTTTGTAAAGTCAACCGGAGACCTCTCACTGCCATAGCTGAGACGACGTGCCCAGTTTCAACTCGCATCGACATCTCATCAGCACAAAGCTGCCACTAGGAACTAATTTCCTGAAATGAAGAAAAAACATGGTTAGTGGCCCCAGAGTCAATAATCCAGACAAAATCATCATTTTCCACGAAACAAGTCTCCAAAACCAGTAAATCGTATTTACCTTGCTTGGCCTTCTTCTTCTCAGCCAAATAACGTGGGCAGTTCCACTTCTAGTGCCCGTTCTGGTTGCAGTGGAAACATTTTCCCTTTTCAACACGCAATACTTGCCTACCCGGCAGAGTGGTAAGTTGTGGGTTAGCAGGCGCCTTCCTCTTACGACCTTTCTTCTTCTTCCACTTGCTGGTGTCGGAAGAAGAAGGTATAGACTTAGTTCTTGTGGTCGAACCTTTATGGAACTTTCTAGATGATGAAGCAATATTTTCCTTACCAACCTTTTTCTCCTTGCTTTTGAGAAAATATTGGAAAGCCTATAACTCATTCAGTAGAGTTGTAAGGTTGTAATCAACCCTGTTCAGAACAACATTACTTATAAAATGAAGGAAGCTTTCTGGTAATGACTCCAGAATTATGCTAACCTGGTTGGCCTCATCAATGCTCGACCTGTTCACCTCCACCATGTTGAAGTGGACCATCATGTTCAGAACATGTTCACAAACAAATATACCCTCCTTCATTTTGGAGTTGAAGATGAACTTAAGAGCGTCGTGCCTGAGCTGCGCAGACGGTTGTCCGAACATTCTCATCAGGGACTCCATGATCTCGCGTGCAGTGATCATGGGCTCATGCTTCTTGGCCAAAACATCATTAAGGTTGGCCAAGATATACGCTCGGGCCTGCTCATTCGCCCGTGTTCAATGCTCGTACGCCTCTCGAACATTTCGAGCGGCGTTGGGAGGCCGAATAGGCAGACAATCCTCCATGAGGATGAACCTTAGGTCATCGATCATAAGTATTGTGTCTATCGTGTTTTTCCAACTAGCGTAGTTCTCACCAGTCAATTTATCAGTGACTAATAATGCAAGAGTACGGTAGTCATATAAAATAGTTGTTGAAAAAAGAACAAACTTAATAAGTCTACTTGCATTACCACTTTTAACACCAATTAAGCTTTAGCAAAATAGTTCTATTGTACCCTAAGTGACATCTATTTTGCAATGAAGCCTCGATGAATCAGGACAAAAGTCACTGTAGGGTGATCAAGTGTCCCTTCACTGGAATGAGACAATCTCAACCATTAGACAAAAACAACTCCTTGTAACTGAATCTAACAATCACCATTATTCGGTCCAGAATTTGTTAACATCCTTAACAATTCCATGTAAGTGTAACCCCTCATTTTAGGCCCTAGAGTCCCACTCTAATGCACCCACCGTAGGAACAAAGCAGAGGACAAGAGACTAAAGCAACCCTATCCATTTCTGGAGATCGGATAAAGAGTTATGCAAATACAGTCATCCTTTAGGGGGACAATCCCAGGGTGCCTCGAGGCGATGCACAAAAACTTTATCCAACCTAATAAGAGAGACCAAGGGATATGTTATCACACGTTCCGCTCCCACTTACTATGAACATTCTCTCCATTCACCTTGGTATTGACCTACCCAAATGTCATACTTTAGAGGAACACTCCTAGGGTGCCTTGAGGCCGAAGATAGATCTCACGGTGTGAATTTTTAAGGAGAAACATGTAGAGGTAAAGTGAAGTATCATATACCCCAATTACCTCCTACTGAATGTTCTACCTAAGGATTCATTAACTTAGTAAATCCGACTAATTTTAACTAAGTAGTTATTTAATTTTCTCAAAAACAACATTTGCTTTTAATGATTAAACAAGTTCGATTCAAGTCTTACTAAACATTTTAACATACTTTCATCAAATTTGCATGCATGCAACAAATCTATCTAATTCACCTTTCCAGGTAGGTTCCCAGGTAGGGGTGCGACGTTTCCATCGACTTAAGTACCTCAGTCTAGCCAGAACCAGCCTTAGCCAAAAGGTCTCTTATAGATAGATTTGGTACATATTTAATATTTTATTAGTCAATTTAATCCTATTAAACCGAATTAAAAGATTAAACTTAGGTTCTTATCTCATTAAAACCATGATTTTAGGTCTATCTCCATCAAATTTTAAAACACTTTTAAAACATGATTAAAGCCTAAGTTTGCATGCAACTTTTTCTTATTGATTTTAATTCTAATTTCATTAATTATAACTCTTATAAAAAAAACGAAACAATTAAAACCAACCACATTGTTAAGCTAAACATTCACAAGTTATTTATAACTTTTATAAATAAACCTAAGTGTCATGCTTCATGCAATGTTCATTAATTACTATTATATAACTTTTATATAACAAGTAATGAACTAAGCATACATGCTAACATACATCCTTATATTATAACATTTATAATAAAGATGATGCATGAATATGCTTTGATGCATGCATATATTATAACTCTTATATTATATGATGCATGAGTATGCTTTAATATAATTTAATCATGCAAACTACTATATTATAACACTTATAATATAAAGATGATGCATGAATAAATGCATAACCTATGGTGGGTTTTAAAACTATATGACATACATTATGACATATAAGTAAACATATATCACATGTACATTCATTAAAAATTGATGGATCGAGATAATATGCCTCAAAACCGGAAAACTAAAAGCTAACTATTACAAAAGAATTCAAGCCAACCAGTTCAAATAGCCGAACTAGGTCTTGAACTGCCCGAGCAAAGCCTCGTCACTTGATCGTGTAGCATCTCCATCAGATCGTCGAGTAACACACATCGAGTATAAACGATCGTGTAGCGTTAATCGTGTGGCTAAGGACTATACGATGAGTATGAAAGTCCACGAGATCGTGTAGCGCATATCAAGTAACACGTGCCATGCGATCGTTCAGCCAACGACTATGCGAGGAGCATGATTGGCTACACGATCAAATAGCAAGCGTCGACTATAGTATACCAAGTGATCATGTAGCTAGTGACTATGTGATGAGCATGCTAGCCTACATGATGGTTTAACGCACATGCCATGCATCGAGTATCATATACTTTGCGATAGTTTACCCTGAGCGTCTATGCGATCAATTAGCCAATGCAACACGATCGAGTAAACTCTTTACTCGATCACGTAGCATTAGTTATGCGATCGTTTAGCAAATACTACACGATCAAGTAGAACATTTCTACATGATCGCATAGCTAAATCTAAATGATCGTTTAACTTAAGCCGCATGATGCGAATAATGATTCGTCTTCTTCCTCAAAGCGAGCAGCAACCCCTTGCGTCTGAAGCTTCATCATAAACGACTCAAACAAACAAAAAAAACAAATACATACTCGATTGCAAGTTAATAATGCCCAAAAACACAATGGCCCTTACAAATTAACTTTTGTAAAAGTAAAGAAAGCTTAAACAGAAAGGCAATTATTCCGTAAACATCCATCAACAACATCCACAACCACACTTAACACTTAAACGCATTGCAGAATACTTAAAACCCACCAAGACTATAAATGACAGTCAATACAACAGGGATTTGGAAATCAAAACAACTGGTCCTAATACCAGTTGAAGAAACTCTAAATATAGAGGACTTATAAGTGGAAGCAGATCGTTCCAAACTTCATTGTGAAAAAACACATACATTTACAATCATACAGAAACAATTATGCATTAAAGATAAATTACAGCATGTTTATTATCAAAGAAAAAGGATGAGAGAGACAATACCTTTGAAGAATTCTTTCTTCACGTATATTCCTCGAACAAACTCGAATGCAACGAGCAATTGGAACTTCCTCGAACACCAGCGAGTAAAACTCAATCCTCGATTAGAACTAGACACCATCACAACATTATCTTGATATTCTTGGTGTGAAAATCTAGAAGTTGTGGGCTCTGGCTAATTTTGGATTGAGGGAAGGATTGGAGTGAAGGAGGAAGAACGATCGAGTATTGGACAGAAGTATCGTGTAGAAGATATAAGTCTATCACATAGACTCGACTCTCAATCGTTTAGACTCTCTAAGGCTATTGTGTAGTAAAAATCCTTTTACTTGATAGTGTAGCTTATCAGTCGTGTTTTTGTCGTACGATGAGAAAAACTATTTTTCTTTTTTTTATCTCACTTATCTATAATAACTGTATAACCACCCACTAAGGGTGGTTATTAGAGGAAAAAAATTAATTATCTTATAATTAATAAATTATAAATAAATACAATAACTAACTTATCATATTATATTTATAACCTATAGTTTTAATATTTCATCATATACAATACATAAACCATAGTTGTTTTTCTCTTTTTATGGCAATTAATAGAAATCATATTTATATTAAATTCCTCCAATCAAATAATGTATCAAATACATCATATCAATTATACCATATATAATTGAATTAATTTAATTATATCATATATAATCAAATTCCCTCTTGTTAATTTGAACATTTCAAACTAACCCAAAAATTGATTCTCAACTTGAATCCATTAAGCTACCAAAAGAGGACCTTATGGACCTATAGCTTGAAGCTCTAACGGTACGTGAATAACTAACTAAATTCTTTAATCACGATATCCACCATCCGTTAACTGTTGGGCACTCCACTAAAGATCGACAACTGCACTCTTCGAACTATAGATATATTTTTATGTCCATTGGATATAACCAAACAAAAGAACAATGACTCTTCACAAATTGCTCGTAAGTATAGCTGGGCTAAATTACCGTTTTTTTCCTGTAGTTACATCTAACTCCTTAAGTACCACTGATCCCTCTAATGAACAATAGATCATAGTTCCATTATGACTAAACTCTTCTCAGGCCAAGAAAAGGTGTGGTGTCACATTGTTCAAGCCCCAAAATCAACCTTTAAGGGAGAAATTTATCTATTTACCCCTGTTTCGCGGAAGGAGTGAATTCCATCTTGTGTAGCTGAGTTCCCAGTTCCCCAATCAGACGAATCCCGAAAATGGTAGGCTTGTTAAGTCGGTAATCTAGCCACTCTCACCCATGCAAATCAAAGGATCGTCCTCATAGGCAGGAGTTCACAACTCACTCAGGATTAAGGTCATGTTACCTATGGTCATCCTAATGAAATGAAAGTCTCAATTATGAACGGCATTATATAAGAGACTAAACATTTCGTGATCCGATCTTATATAAACTCCTTTGTATAGAATATCCCCACTTGCATGTCTAATACATGAATGATCATGATCAGATCATTTGTAGCACTTTACAACATTTGTAACACCTACAAAGTAGGCCACACTCGTAGTGTCACCAGGATAAGGTATCTCTCCTTAATCCATATACTACAGACCATTTAGGTTATCACTTAAAACACGATCCACTTGTATGTCTCCACATACATGTTTAAGTTACAACGATAACCATAGATCTTAGTTTATTGGTTTGTGGTTAAAGCAATGAAAATATAAAATTTTTCATAAACTAAAGTGAATAAAATATCATATATTATAAATCACAAAATGTTTGCTCATACAAGTGTTTACAAACTACAGGACCCTGCAAGATTTAGGGCATCAACCCCAACACTCCCGACGGCTGGAAAGCCGTTGAGAGTTCAAATTCAGAAACTCAATTTTTGAATTGAACTCTCGACAGCTAGATCTAAGAACTCTTGACGATGTCTATACATGCGTCGATAGTCTAAACTACCGACGCTGTATATCAAACGTCGAGAGTTTACATTAGCTCCCGACGATATATCCCAACCAAACTCCTGACAACTAGTTTGTCGTTAGGAGTGGATCTCTCGATGCATTTTTTTTTTACCATTTCCTCGCGATTTTAAGTGTCAGAAAATGGGTGTAATCTTGTAGTGTGGGTTCATAGATTTTATAGTTGATGGAGTTATAGATATAGTATAATTGTTGAAGCTTTCAATTATTAAATTATGACCTAACCAATTAGAAAAAATAAACGAGTCTTTTTCATGATTTCTCTCCCCCGAATTATATTTGAATTTATATTTTATTATCAAATTAGATTTTATCTAACTAATTTTTAAATTAATAATAATAAACAAAAAATTTCTGATTTGTCTCTCTAATTTATATTCGAATTTATCTTTTAGTATCAAATTTGATTTTATTTATCTAACTTTCAAATTATTATTAGATTTTATCTAACTAGTTTTTGAATTAATCACAAGAAACAAAAACCTCCTGATTTTTCTCTCCAATTTATATTTAAAATTATATTTGGTTATCAAATTTGATTTTATGGGTTGGGTTAATTTATGGTTCACCTAAAATGATCCAAACCAACTCAAATTTATTATTAACTTTAAAATGTATATATATATTTTTACGTAGGATACAATTATATATCCATATATTTACTTTAGTTTTTATTTAATTTCTTTATATTTTGAAAAAGTTATTTTACAACAACTCCTAAAAATAGTTTTTTTAGCACTTTAGAAAAAAAATCATTATATAAATTGAAATTGAAATTTATTATTAAGTAAATATATGAGAATAATTAAACCAAATATTTACGTATTAACATTTTACTTCTTTTTAGTATAAAAATTTAAATAAATGACTCAAGTAACCCGAACCAACCCAATCCAAATGTCTCATGGTTGAGTTCATTTTTGGGCTAACGAGAAGAACAGCAGATTTTAACTTTTCATTTGTAAAAATAGAAAATCATCATTTCATTCACAAAAATGCCAAAACAAATTAAAAATAAAAAATAACCAAATTTGTAAAAGTCTAAACTACCCCCAGCCATACAAATGTGATTGCAATTGACTTATTAAGAAATATTCGTAATTACATTGAAATTAAAACTAACATCTAGAGACTAGTCACTACACCGACGGCTCCTCCACCAACAATGGTGCAGTCGTGAATAGAATCACTGTCTCTGAATCTATCATCGAACCATATTTTCTTCCACTCTACTCAATGTTCTGAAAGTCCAGATGGGGGAATTATTTTCTTCCACTCTACTCAAAGTTTTAAAAGTCCAGATAGGGGAATTTTAGGATTAAAGAAAAACTAATTACACAGTAATTCGGATGAAGGTTTTGTAGTCATCAAAGATCTTTTGAAAGTTTTTGGCGATACTTCCAATGAGATATTTATGTGACCTATAAATACAGTGTAATTAGTTTCCAAACTACACCCAACAAATACACTGAACTTAAAAACAAATACACTGCAATTGAAAATCACTCAATCAAACCATTTACATCATTGTTGAACTTACCCAAAATTTTGTAACAATACTTTTTCTTGGTTCTAGATCAAAATATTAGTTTAGAAAGTGAGGGTTGGACTAATAAAAATTTTATCTAAATAATTGCATTCGTGAAGAAAGAAACTGATTTAGATTAGAGTGTGAAAATCTCAATTAAAAATCGTCAATTGAAATTACTAACCAATTATAATATGGTGTTGATGTCAATTGTGGGGATCTGATGAATAGAAGATAAACAAACAATATTTGAGGATGGTACATCCTTCCTTGATCGAATCAGTCAAGGTGGATATAAGACCCCCAAGGCAAACAGGTTAATACCAAGGCGCTATATGCTTGGCCTACCTTTTCACAATGGCTCAATAGGAATCACTTTGGAAAGAAGAGACTCTGTGACTTAAACTATTGGCCATCCCGATACATTGTTATCGAGAAATAATACATTTAGAAGTTGGAAAACCTTAGGTTGGATTAGATCGACAAGATTTTTAAAAGATGTGTTTGAAGCAACAGAAACTTCTATAAATCAGAAGTCATGATAGTAGTTATTTTCATCTCACTTACCATTGAACAAAACTCTTAATCATTTAACAGTCATAAGAAGAAAACGTCGAGAGGATGAAGAAAGCTAGGGCTAGGTGTTGTATTCTAATATTTTATGTTTGAAACAAAAGGATAATAAATATAATGTTCAAAAGTATTTTAAAACTTTAAATCTTGATTAAGTTTAATAGAAAGTATAATAAAAATAATAAATTTCAATTGGGCTAATTAATATATATGATAATTTAAATTTCAAACGAAGATTTAAAATTAGTTGTTGTAGAAGATTTGAAAATTCAAAATAAGTATTAAATTTGATACATAAATTCATAACAACGGCTAAAATTGCGAGATTTAAGGATGATTATCCGCTTGAAATAATCAAGTTACTTGGCATTGAAAGTCTGCTAGAATATATAGTTGAATTAATTACAGTCTCATTAATATAGATGTCGAATTAATTACACTGCAATTAAAAGAGACGATAAAGGCATTTTAGGATTTCCAAAAGTTTGACTCACGTGATTTCCATGCGTTTTGCTATAATTCAAAACTACTCCGCCTTTTTCTATTTTTCCAAATGATAGTGTAATTATTGCTATTTACCTTATTATTCCTTCTTTTTTTAATAAGGATTATTGGGCTAGTTGCATAAATGGAATTCAAACCCAAAATAATAGAATATGTTGTAAAATGATAAAATAATTGTCTATATAGAACAAAAAAATGGTAAAAGACCAAAAAACCCATACCTAATCACCATTTTGTATGTTGCTTCTTGGTTTTCTCAAATTGAAAGATATTACTGATAGCGTCTATGAGTGATAGCTTTCAATTTAAGAAGTGTGTTATCTGTAGCTATCACTATCAATGGTTACTTTTCGATTTAAGAAGTGTGCTATCAATTGCTATCAGCGATAGTTTTCAATTTGAGAAGTGTGCTATTAGTTGCTATCGCTGATAGCTGCAACTAGTGATACTGCTATCAGTGATAACTTTCAATTTAAGAAATGTACTATCAGTTGCTATGACTAATAGCTGCTATCAGTTATTATCAATGATGTTGTTATTGGTGAATATTACTGATAGTTGTTATTAGTGATGTTGTTATTAGTTATAACTTTTAATTTGAGAAATAGGCTATCAATTGCTATCATTGATATGTTTCTATCAATGATAGCAATTGATAGCATATTTCTCAAATTGATAGCCTATGTTTCTATCAATGATAGCCAAATAGTGGCTATTGCTAATATGATTCTATTAATGGTAATGTTTTGATGCTTTTTGTTGTTTTGATATCATGTTATACTTGTTTGTAAATAATTGAGGTCTCTTGATTAATTTGTTGATATATGTAGTGTGCCTATATGTCGTTATTGATGCATGTAGGTATATAATGATATCTTTCTACATTGATAGTCATAAAGGATATCATTGATAGCAGTTGTCAGTGATATTTTCTATTGCAAATGATATCATTGATAGTATTTATGTATTATGTAATGTTTGGAGAGATGAGGAGATTGGGGAGATGGACGCAAAAACTAGAGAAATGAACGAAAAATTTAAAAAAAAAAAAAAAAAAACTAGAAGAAGGGAAATTAAAAAAATTTTAAAAAAATCGGAGAAGGAAAAATTAAAAAATTAAAAAGTTTGAGAAATGAAAGAAAATTAAAAAATAAAAATAAACCAAAGAAAATAAAGAAATTAAAAACATCGGAGAAAGGAAAGAAAATTAAAAAAAAAAAAAATAGAGAATCAAAATAAAATAAAATAAAATAAAAAAGAAAGGGAAAGAGAAAGGGAAAGAAAATTTTTTAAAAAAAATGAAGAAGAAGAAGAAAGGAAAGAAAAAACTGGAAAAATGAAAGAAAATAAAAAAGGAAGAGGAAGAAGGCATGCAACAAAATAAATGAGAACAATATGGAAAAGAAAAAAATTCAAAAATTGACTAATCAATACTTTCATATTTACAAATATTTTGAAGATGTAGTATATTATTTTATCCATTATAAATATCCAAGATTATTTGAGTTGAAAGAAATTTACAGTCCCAACTTAGTCAACACCTTCCATTAACATATAATATATTTAATGGCCCTGATTCTGGATATAAGTGGAAATATTGTTTAGTGGGCTGGGCTTTGTAATGAGTCAGTTTGAATAACATTGAATATTGTCCCTTTAGAATATAACAACAAATGTATAAAAATGAGCTTCATTGTTTGTCAAATATATCCTTTTACTTTAAGCCTACTGCATCTCATTTCAATTTATGCAATCCTAACTATATACCAGAAAAGGAAAAAAAAAAAATACAATATTATAACATTACCATCTCAAAGTGACATTATAACTAATAAAAATTATTTATTTTTGTTGCACTTGAAAACACATTTTTACAAGCAATTACAATATCATTCAAAACATTCTTATATTTTGTTCTTGGGCCCAAGTTCGGTATGTACTCAAAACTGATCTATATTTGATAAAGTATTAACATCATTAATCAATCAACAAAATTTGGTTTAACTTTTCAAATCGAAAATAGTTTAGTAGATAATACATGTCTTTCATCACATAGGGTTAATGGTTTGATCCCACTCATAATATTCTATTTATTTGACCCTTCAATTACTCGAAGATTTAAATTATCTATAATTTCAAACTTGAAATATACTCTCAAACATGGCTTAAACCTATTTAATTTCTTCTTGCTTCTAAAATCTTCAAAGTGAAAATATTAAAAATGGTAGTAGAATTGGATATTGATAAAAGTTTGTAGTTGACATAGTATAATAACAGAGAAAGAGGACATGAAATACTCGGACAGAGGATATATTTTAATATATATATATATACAGAGAAACATTATTTGATGATATAAAAACTAAAAGACAGTCTGTTATATACAAAAAATTTGAAATTTTGAAGAGAGAGAGAGAGAGAGAGAGAATATGTGTTTGTCTGTATCGATAAGAGAAAAAAACAGAGCACAAAAGCAGAAGCAGTGGGCGCCACGGAATACTGTGTTTCTTGACGTTGTAATTTCACATGCTGGGTGTGTCACTTCCAAGGACATGGATGCTCTGCTTTGGTTGCACCTTTATTATAATTTTCTTTTTATTTTTTGCTGCTCATTTTTCTAATGTATGAAACTTCATTTCATGAACTACAACAATGCAATATCTGTTCACAAACAGAGACTGGGAAAAGGGCGGTTTATACGAAGAAGGGGACTAAGCATTTGGATCATTTTCATCCAATGATATAATTGACATCTAGTTCAAATAAGAAGGATAAAGCCAAGAAAACAGCATGGTACAACTTGAAAGTGGCGATTTAGCATCAAAATAGTCTAAAAAAGGGATTGACTTGTACCTTGGCTTGAGTCCGTGTGCTCGACCTCAGCCAAGGCCTTGCCTTACCTATGTACATAGTTTCAACAAATTTTTTGGACCAATCCAAAAATTCGAATTGGTTAGGTGACTATCCGAATGACCCAAATAAGGTCTCTAACCCAATCCTTAAAATTCGGGCTGGGTTGTCGGACTATTTATTATTTATTTTTTTAATTTTAATTGTATTTTTTATTAACAAAATAATACTTAAATGTGTGTGCAACACATATTAATAATTAAAATTTTATAAAATTCAAATATTAAATATCAAAATTCGAGGTATATATTACAAACTTCATACAAACATCATAAAAATATATAGAAAAATTATTCTTTTGGTCCTCGAGTTTTAGAAAATATGTGTGTTTAGTCCATGAATTTCTTTTTAGTCCTTAGGTTTATAAGAATAAACTCATTTCGTCACTGAGTTTTCAAAATAAATCTTTTTAATACCCGAATTTTTAAAAATAGGTTTAAAAAGTCTCTTAAACAACTTTATACTATTATTTTGAATTATTATATTACATTTCAAATTAGAATAATGATTTTTAAAAATCACATTCTCTCTAAGACTATTTTTTCTAATTTTAAATATCATATAATTATTTTTAAAAAATCAAACAGAAATACTTCAAGGACCTTTTAAACCTATTTTTATAAACCTGGGACTAAAAATGTATATTTTGAAAATTCAATGACTAAATAGATCTATTTTTATAAACTTTTGGACTAAAAAGATATATTTTGAAAACTAAACCATGGACCTTTTTATAAACTTAAGGACTAAAAAGATACAATTTTAAAACTCATAGACCAAATGCACATGTTCTTCAAAACTTGGAGTCTAAAAAGGTAATTTTTCAAATATATATGATTTATAAGTTATAATATATATATTTGATAATATTAGAAACCAATCCAAATTTTTAAGAATGTAACCCGAATACAACCCAACCTGAAGAAAATATAAAAAATTCAATTCAACCCAATCCGAAAATAAAACTAACCCAACCCAACCCAACCATTACAATTTAGGTTGGATAGTTCGGGTTGTTCGGGCGATTGGGTCATTTGAACATCCCTACTTATCAATTGGGCATGCTTCATGCATAATCTGGTCTGAGAGATCATTTGAGGATCGGAATATGGCTTAAGGAAGACGTTCGGCTTTAGCCAAGGCTGATGTTGACCTAGCCAAACATGAAACTAGACACGCCCCTTAGTCCGATAGGCAATATAATTAACTTGAAGTGACTTCATAACCATGGAAACAACTTAGGTCAACTTCCTCTATAAATATGTGAGCACTGGTGTGCATATTTCTTCTTTTGTAGGCACTTCTTCTCCTCTTCAAATAAATTTATGGTTGGTGTCATGTGAAAGTAAGATGTATTTTCCCAGTCCAAAATTTAATATCCAAAATTATTATTAAAAAAAAACTAACATTGTCATTTCTTTAAGAGTATTTTTATCATTTGTAAAGTTGCACTCTCCATCTTTCATAAAAAATTTCAAAATTAACTTTTGACTAGATAACCGTTAGAATATTAGATGAAAATTTTAGACTTATAATACATTGTTGGTGATTCGAAACATAAATTAGGACTACCACATTCATTTCAAGTCATAATTTTCATAAAAAAGTCTAAAAGATATGTTTTAATGGTAGCTTTAAAACATCTATGGAACATGTTTTAAAGAAAGGACCATGCTAAGGATTTTTTTTTAAGCAATTTAACATTTTCTTTCTATGAGCCTTTTTCTATCTCAATTGAGTCTATGTGAGAAAAGGGGGATTTTTTAGTTTCATGGTCCTTTCGACCCTGCTTTACTATGTATAATTCACACATACACACGTAGAGAAGGCAGTCTTTTTTCTCATAGACTTATAATATAATGTTTCTTAAGGAGATTGAGATAATGGATCTTTAAATTTTGGGCTTCTTGCATATTTGATAAAATAAATTTAAAAAATTATATCTATAGTCCAGATTTATTACTTTTGAAAAAATAGCAAAAAAAAAAAGTTCAATTCATGTGATACACTTATACATATGATATATATGATACACTTGATACACTACTAGTATACGTCTGATACACTTGATACACTACTAGTATATGTCTGATACACTTGTTACACTATTGATACACACTTAATACAGTTGATGTACTATTGATACACGGTTAAAAATAACCAGTTATTTAAGTGTTTAAAAAAAAAATCATAAAAATGATTTTAAAAACACTTTTTCTCTAGTTATTCAAAACATGACCAAATTGTCAAAATGAGTAATACTAAATTGAGTGTAGTTTTAGATTGAATCTTGTTGGCCTATTGTACCTTTGTACTTAAAAATGAAAAAAACAACATCATTTAAAAATGAAAAAACTACAAAAAGAATAAAAAATATAGCAAATTTAAAATTTAAAGTGAGTAATAACTCATATTGCTACAAATAAAAAAAAATACAAAAAAGTATACATATCAAAGGAAAAATATATATAACTAATATATTAAATGTGGTATAGTTGGATATACAGAAAAAGTGAATATATTAAAAGGGTAAAATTGGAATAAGGAATAAATAAAAAAAATTAATTTAAAAATTTAAGTATATCTATAATTTTTCCTATGGTGAAAGCTCGCTTCTAATTGTACCTTCTGTATTTGCCCACCATTACAAATTTCCTTGTTTCTGTGGGTCGTTTTTATTCTTTCTTTTGAAAAAGTGGTATTTTTCTCTCTGATATAGAATTATAACTATAATGCTGGAGAGAGAGAGGAGAATAAAATAGGATTTTTCTGATATGGGTCTTTTTCTCTCTGGTATAGTATAATACTACAGAGAGCAAGAGACAGAGATAGGAAGAAAGAGGGAGTTTTGATTATCTCTCTCTCTCGGGTCCTTTTAATAATTACAAATTACAGAGAGAGGTGGGGCTTGGGAGAGAGAAGAGGAAAGGGATATGTATAGTTTGGTCTTTTTCTCTCTGTTTTATATTATTATCAAACTGTTTTTGACCCATTTGTCTGTGCTACCGTCTGTTTATCAATCATGTTTTGAGTTTTAACTTCAAAATGAAGTTATTAATGAATAATTTGGTATCATTTTCAGTAATGATGGACTTGATTATGGAAAAAAACCTTTGAGTGTAAAAGTTGGTTTTTTTTATGAGAATCTTCAGCTAAGATACAAGAATTTCATGTTTTCCTTAGGATAATGTGTACTCTGCTTTGTAAAATTGCCATTTCCTTTTGTTTTGGCATCATCCCAAATCTGGATTTTAAACTGCAGTTGCAGACCATTAATGGCGATTATTAAAGCCATTATGAAGTATAAAGTTACAATAATTGAACATGAAAGCAAATAATGTCTGTATTTCTGTTTAGAATGTCATAAATTAATGAGAAATAATAAGTCGTATTGTGTCAACAACTTCAAATTTTTTTTTTTCTAATAAATGCACTGTGAAGATTGTTTGGTTAGCGATTTTTTACGTCATTTGTTCATAGAAGTGGGATTTCTTGAAGCAAAAACCCACAAGTTGCAATGTGTGCAACAAAGAAACAATGATGAATTTGATTCTCTAGTCTGTCTTCTTTAGGCAACTTTGCTTCTGTAATCTTCTTCTTCCAACACTCAAATTTTAAATTTCCTTTTATTTTTACCCTTTTTATAATTGTCAGTGGCACTGCCATGGGTTTTTGGGTCCTACTGTATTCCATGGGAGATGTAACCAAAAATCGTATAGCAAATTGTGAGGAACAGATTTGAAACACTCTCTCTCACGCGCTTGAACCATTGATTAGTTTCTCACTTTCCCTTTTTGATGCTTCTTAAAATGTGCTAAAACGGCCGCCGCTCCTTCGCGCCACCGGCTTCTTTGCTAGCTCTGGCGGCGAAAACTTTTAAAGGGTCTCTGTCTGTCTTGATCATGGCCGCCGCCGCACTGAGCAGAGCTTTGTTTCTAATGGGGTTTCTTCTATTTCTTCAACTGCAGCTTCCTGAAACAATGGCGGGTTAGTCTCTTTATCCCATTTGCTTGAATATTCAGACGCAACTCATCTCTGTATCTCTTCCTTTTTCACTGTGATTTGTTTTCTGGAGTCGATTTCTCTGATCTAGTGACAGTTCTTTTGAGAAAAAATGGTGTTCGTTGAAATGGGTTTTTAGTTCCTTTGAGAACAGAGTGAATAGCGATGGAAAAAGGTCAGTGGAATGATTCAGAGTTAAATGGTTCCTTGTTTTCGAAGAAGGTCAGTTTGAAATGTGAATCTGAATGACTTCTGGGATTTTTGTTTACCCTCTATTTGTTGGAGCTTTGAGGTTGCTTTCTTGGGCCTAGGTCTTGTTTGGCTGAGCTTGGTTTTGGTTCTTTTGTTGTTTTTGGATTAAGATGAAAAATGTTTCAGGTTGATTTTGCAGAAGTAAACATTATATTCAAATGGTTAGCTTTTAATTTCTTCTTGTTCTAAAAATTTCACAGATTGTCCCTTGGACTTGAGTGGATCAAACTTTACTTTAGTTGCCTCTATTTGCTCTAACCCCAATGAAAGAGGGAAATGTTGCCGCTATATCAATGCATTTGTTGCAGTTTCTGTTGCTCAGCTTGCAAATGCAACAGGTGAATTGGGAGTTTCTTCAAACTTATCTAGCATTTGCCTGCAATTTATATTTCAAACCATGGGACTCTATGGGGTTCCTAGAAATGCCACTGTTTTCTGTGGGGTTGGAACAAAAATTCCAGTGAACTATGCGTGTAGAGGCCGGGAAACCATCACACAGATGCTGGAATCTCCAAAGTTTACAGATGTCAGCGAAAATTGCAAGTTGCCACTCTCAGAGGAGAGTACTTGTAGGAAGTGTATTAATGCTGGGATTTTATATCTCCGCAATCTGATTGGAAGAGAAGATAATATAACGTTAAATACTTGTCGCGACGCTACGTTTGTTGCACTTGCTAGCCAACTTGATCCTGCTTCAGTTATTGATCTTGCATCCTGCTTCTTTGGAATTCAAGGCCTTAACAAGCCTCCAGGTACGACTATATAAGCAAGCAAATGTGAAATTTGTTTAGTTTCTCTTTGTAAGAGCCATACAGGCTTGGTTCTTTCCTTGCAAAGCTTGCTGTTCCCCTTTTCTGTTTATTACTGCATACACTTTAAGTTCAATAGCTATATCAGTTGCATAATGTATGATGTTCTGTGCCATCTGGCCCCTAGTTCTGCAGTATGTTGTTAACATTGTGTGAGATTACTAGTAAGGGATATTTTGGAGAATATTAGTAGGATACTAGTAAGAGCATAGTGGTAATTAGTTAGTGGTGCATTAGTTATAAATAAGGAAGTTGGGCATCTACGGTGGCGGGATCATTTTGGCATGTCAGTCCTTTGTGGATTAGTGATGGAATAGACATAGCCTCCTCGAAAGGCTATTGATATTGTAATTTTTTCATTGCTATTGCAAAATACAATTATCTTTGATGTTTTCATATATTTTGCGTTTGGGTAACTAACGCATCGTTACACAGGTACGATTATATGTCAGTTGTAAAGTTTTTTAAGATCGTACTTTTAGCAACCTATGAAGGGTGGTATTTGCTTACACAAATAGACTAGACTAACTCTAGTTTTAAACCTAGATCTCCTTTTCTGATAAAAGAGGATATTGGGTGAGTGAATGGTGCACACAGAAGGGGACACTATTTTTCTGCTCATGATTTGTTTGGTCAGATACAAGTTTCCTTAATCCTGGGTGCTGATTTAATTTTCCCCACAAATTCCTCTTCTCCAACATATAGTATAGTATAAAGTGTGATTTTATTTTTCATGCTGTTTTCAGCCCCACCCCCATCTTTGGCTACACCAGATATTTCCCCAAGTCCATCAGCTGCTGAAAGTCCGGGGCCACTGACGCTAGGTGTTGCTGGTGATAAAAGTCAACATCATTCCTACCATCTAACATTAGTAGCGGGTATTGGCATTGCGGTGACTGTCGCTTCTGTATTGATGCTGGTTGTCTTGATTGTGCTGATTCGAAGGAAAAGCCGAGAGCTAAAGGATTCTGATAAGATGGATGCCAACTCTTCAAAATCCTTCCCCTCTCGTCCCATCAAAAAGTATCAGGAAGGTTGGGTGAATTATCTGTACTCCTGTCGGCTTTCGAGTTCTTTGCTTAGCATTAGGAACATACATGTTCAAGCAATCTTTCAGCTGTCTCTTTCTTTTGTGTTTTATGCCCTCTGTTGCCATTGACATCTCGTGCAGGACCTTCAATGTTTAAAAAATTCAGCTATAAGGAGATCAAGAAAGCAACAGATAGTTTTAGTACAACAATTGGTCAAGGAGGATACGGAACTGTTTATAAAGCTCAATTCAGTGATGACTTAGTGGTAGCTGTGAAGAGGATGAACAAAGTCTCCGAGCAGGGGGACGATGAATTTGGCAGAGAAATAGAGCTGCTTGCGAGATTACATCACCGGCATCTTGTTGCTTTAAGGGGCTTTTGTGTTGAAAAGCATGAACGGTAGTTCACTTAATGTTATACTTTTGTGGAAGCATTTAACATCTTGTGACAACAACATGAAATGCTACAATTTTTTTTTACCTCGGCAGGTTTCTTGTGTACGAGTATATGGCTAATGGAAGCTTGAAGGATCATCTTCATGGTATGTCAGTTTCTTTAACAGACTCGATTGTTCTTTCTTTTTTTCCCCTTTGTACTTCTCAAAATAGAAATGATGTTTCATTCTAAAGTATTTTAAACAAGATTAACTGAAATGCAGTTTCTGGAAACTATTGACGAAAACAATCTTCAGGCGATCTTTCAGCAAATTTTTGGTTTCGAGCCTATTGTTACTTATAGGCTCCCTGGTCACATCCTCATTCTAGCCATTCTTTCTTCCATATGGTTGGAAAGGAACGGAATAAATTTAAAATATTTAAAACCCCTTTCAGATAGACTTTGGGATAATATGATTTTTGTAGCACTTTATGCTTTGTCAAGTGTTTAGTCAAATGAATGAGCTTCTTTTTATTATCCTCCCTTGGATTATGTATAAATGAATGCATTCTCACGCTCGTGCAGCTCCTGGCAGGACCCCTTTAAGTTGGCGGACAAGAATCCAAATTGCCATTGATGTCGCCAATGCTTTGGTAGCTTGCTGATATTCCTATTCTCATCAAGAGCTAATGAACTAATAGCTCAACCATCTTCAAAAGCTGTTTTCAGCAACTCTTTTATTGAAGGAAAATCCATTTACCATTCACTTGTACTTCTCCTCTGCAGGAGTATCTTCACTATTATTGTGATCCCCCACTGTGCCATAGAGACATTAAGTCCAGCAACATTTTACTGGATGAGAACTTTGTTGCTAAGGTGACTGAGCAAATTCATCTACAATGACAAATATTGCTCTTTTCTTTTGTTATGTACCGACAACATGGTTGCGGTACCATATTACAAATTTTTATTAGGAATACATACATACGTTTACAACTGAACCGAAGATTTATTCTCGTTACAATCTGCAAATCCAAATGCTTCAACTTATTATAATTCTATCTTATCTTCCAGGTTGCCGATTTTGGCCTTGCACATGCTTCAAAGGGCGGTTCTGTTTTCTTTGAACCTGTAAATACCGATATCCGGGGAACACCAGGTTTGGAAGACAAGGAATTGTTCAACTCGTGTACGGATATTACCATCTCATAAGCTAATAATATCTCAATGCTAATTAATTTTCAGGTTATATGGATCCTGAGTACGTTATCACACAAGAACTTACTGAGAAAAGTGATATATACAGTTATGGCGTGCTACTTCTGGAAATAGTTACTGGCAGACGTGCAATACAAGACGGGAAGAATTTGGTCGAATGGTCCCTGGGGTACATGATTTCAGATTCAAGGATATCTGAACTAGTAGATCCAAGTATCAAGAGTTCTTTTAACTTGGACCAACTTCACACAGTCGTGTCAATAGTGAGATGGTGCACTGAGGGAGAAGGCAGGGCGAGGCCATCGATTAAACAGGTGCTTCGAATATTGTACGAGAGTTCGGACCCGATGCATCAAGGGCTTGTAGAGGCTGTGGATGATGAAGAATATGGAGGCATTGAAGGGAGACAGAGCATGAGCAAGAGAAAAATGCATAAAAGTGATGTGATTTTCCACAGTGGAGATGGAAGGTATCTTGCTTCTTCATCAAGCACATCTAGGTCATATTGTAGTAGAAGCTTTTTACTTGAAACTGGTTCACCACAGTCTCCTCCCAATATTTTGTCTGTCCCAGACCAATTGTTTTAGACTTCAGCACTGTATGAGGCATGTTTGACAGTGAAAAAGTATTGGTTTTGTAAGCATGCTTGGTTTTCATTCTTTCCATGGCTACACCTAGAAAAAAGTTGTAAAGAGAGATCGAAACATATTTCACTGCCACGTTTTTGGTTAATGCCAAACCAAAATTCTTAAAAGGATTGAAATATGTTAAGCCATCGTGTATTTTCTTTTATTCTATTGTGTACTGTCATTCTTACTGATAGAGGATGTCAGTGAAAATTGTTGTTAGATACCGAATTCAAACTATGTCAATATTGGAGATATAATGATATAAAATTTTTAGATGGTCGTCATTTACTTCTCTACATGACACTGCAATTAGTATTTAAATTTAGTTAAACCATGATTCAGGAAATGACGATTAACGTGTCTAATAAATCTCTTCTATAAGTGTATTCAACTATCATTTAACCTCCCTTTCATCTATTCTATAAAAAGCAAAATCAACTATCAATGATAAAATCTATTTTATTGTATTCAACTATCATAAGCCTCCCTTTCATCTATTCTATAACTATTCCATAAAGCAAAATCATTCTATATTGATCTACCAAATTTAGTCCCATCATCGTTCAGTATAAATTAAATACAATCACAACTCAAAATATAGAAATAATTTTTTAAAAACTTTGAGAACTAAATAAACCACCATCAAAATTAAGAAATTAAATTCGTAATCTTGCACTTCCATTTGGCATCTGATAAGACCTGAAAGGAAAGAAACAACTCTACAAAAAGAGGAAAGTTATTTTTTTTTTTTTAAAAAAAAGAAATTATCTTGAACCCCAAACAAAATTTAGTATAATATTCTTCTGTGAAAAGATCATATAACGATGAACTTCCTCTCTAAACTAAAGTGCGTGTTGGCCATTATCTCATTTACAAAGGGTTTTTGTAGCCTAATCGAGTCAAACAAGAAATGAAACAACCTTCAAACTACACAAAAATGGCTTCAAATTTGGCACAAGGGTTATCTTCCACGTATCTTCTGAGTTCAGAGTCCCCTTTAAATCTGAAGGTATATAGAGCTTGCCTTTGCGTCAACCCAACTGGGTATATTTTGTACAACCTTAATCCATCTCCTCCTTTTAAGCTTTTAGGCCTCTCCTGCTTCCATATTGGTTCGTGCTTCAGAGAATTGAACTTCGAAATCACTGCTGACGCCAGACCTTCAAGCGTCAGATTACTGGACCTGCAAACTAAGGTCTTACACATTCTATTCTGAGAACTGAAGGGGGCAGAAGACCACTCGGACTGGTTAAGTTCGTATAATTTAGAGTTAAAAATTCGAACCTACATTTGAAAGGCAGTTTACTTAGGAAAACCTTTCTATAACCAATTATTTTCTACCCTTCAAACATAGATTAAACAATATCTAAGTTGCCGAAACGAGCATAGCTTAACTGACATATGAGTGTCTTAGTAACTACGAGGACTGTGGTTCAAATTTCCCAACTCCCAATTATACTAAAAAAAAACAAAACCTAAGTTTTAGATCCCATATTTCATACCTATGGAACAAATTCTTTGCAGATAAGGTCTCACCACACTTCATAGTTTTAAGGGTTTGTTTGGAATGACTTTCTAGAATAATCATTCCAAACAACATTTCCGGAAGAAGAAATAGACAAGTCACGTGATCCAGTAATCTTGAAAAGAGTATATGGATTACCTCAAGAAAATGGACTCTGAATCAAACCTTCCTCTTTCTCTCACATACAAGTGATAAACAGTCTCAGAACCTCTGGTGCATTTACAAGGTCGATTTTTGAATGCTAGACCCTTTTCTTCGGTCTCGTGAATACCTGTTGCCACATGAATACAAAGGCGACATGACGAATGAACTGCTGCCATATCCAATAGTGCCTTGAAAGAATCAGATGGACCCTCATATTTCCACCTAGAATGGGAAAGACCAAATGCACATAGTTGAGAAGGAACATCAGAAATAGACCTGAAATATCTCATTTCTCTAGATGGATTTAAATTTCACCTCAGAGAGTTGTTGAATGCCTCAGGATTTGCTGCAAGGTATTTCATAGAGTTGGCAACTGACTCAACATCTGAAAGTTCCCTGATATGCAAAAGTGAAGCAGGTGAAGGAGCAAACTCTTGAATGTTTGGAGCTCCAATAACCACTGGAACAGCTCCTACAATAACGACAAGAAAAAGAGAAAGGCCACAACTTTCAAAGACAAGGACTGGATTTTAGAACGATAAGTGGAATAATTCCTTACCCAGTACCCGTAAGATAACTTGAAACATAAAATTTGAAAACATGAGCGATTCAAGTAACATGCAAGTATGTAAAAGAGATATGATCACGTAAGACCTAATCATTGAATGAAGCATATGAGGGTAAAAAGGATATATCCAGGAGTCAGTGAAGAGATCCAAATTCCTTACCAGCAACTAGAGACTGGAAAAATTTTTCAGTCACATAATCTTCCTCGTTGGAATTCTCAAAAGCCAAGCTGAACTTGTAGCGCTTCAGAGTCTCCAATTTGTTCACTGCAAAGAGCAAAATAGAAATGTGTATTACAAAACTTTTCACTACGATAAAACTGGTAAAAGTCTAAATCTCTGATCCCTGCAAGTTTATTAGCATATCTACCCAGAAATTCTTTCAATTTATGAGATGACCAGAATATCATAATGTATATTATATTCTCTAAGGGCATACATTTCACAACAAAATGAGCCAAATAACCCACCAAGTATGAAAGCCATGTGTGAATCAAGCGATGAATTTCTTGGCCATTTGGTTTTATTTTATTTTTTAACCAAGAAACAAATAAAGGATTCTTGTTCACTGCAAGTAACAATTTGTTCACTGCAAAGAGCAAAATAGAAATGTGTATTACAAAACTTTTCACTACGATAAAACTGGTAAAAGTCCAAATCTCTGGTCCCTGTAAGTTTATTAGCATATCTACCCAGCAATTCTTTCAATTTATGAGATGACCAGAATATCATAACGTATATTATATTCCCTAAGGGCATACATTTCACAACAAAATGAGCCAAATAACCCACCAAGTATGAAAGCCATGTGTGAATCAAGCGATGAATTTCTTGGCCATTTGTTTTTAAATTAGTTTTTAAACAACAAACAACTCATTAATGTAATGAAAACAAATAAAAGTTTAAAAGATACAACCTCCCAAAAGGAGAGGAATAAAAGTTTTCTACATTGCTGCTTTGCATCCCATTATAGGCTAATTATTTTGGAGGCTTCTGGCTGGTCATAATCGTTTCCTAATACCATTTTCAATATCCTCGCTTCTGTTTTGGTTGATCATCCTTTTGGCAGTACTAAACAAGTTTTATGGTTGGCTATCGTTCGTGCTGTTTTATGGATGCCTTGGGGTGAAAGAAATGGCCGTGTTTTCAGGGATACTTCCTCCTCTTTTGATTATTTTATAGACAGGGTTCTATCTACCCCTTTCGTTTTTTGTAAAACGAAACACCCTTTTGTTCATTATAGCATGTCATTCCTATTGGAGATCTTTATTGTAATTCACCAATAGGTTTGGAGTCTTACTCCTTTATTTCATCAGTCAATAAAATTGTTTCTTGAATAAAAATAAAAATAAATAATAAATAAAAACTATGAAAACCTTTTGACAAAATCTTTCATCCCAAATATCTCCTGCATCTCACACCAGCCAATTAGGTTTTATCAGATGAGACTTATTCTTTCACTTTCTTTCCCTCCAGCGTTCATATGTTCACTATTTTTATTTATTTATTTTGTATCGCAGTTACTTGATGTAAACAATTTTAGTTTCAATTGAAAAATTATCACGTCTTCCAGTTCTACTAAACATCCATCCTATATGATTCGAGTGTGTCAAAATGTGCACCCTCCACATGTTTCGAGCATATCCAAAATAGAACCAAAATAGAAAATCATCGCAAACCAATAGAGTGCATTCATGTCTCAAACAAATAAGTAGAGTTGCATGCTTCCTAGGTCAAACACATTCAGGATTTAAGAGATAGCATCACTTAGAGGCACACGCTTATCACTAATCAGAAGCACATGACAGCAACAATGACTGATGAGCAAAATCCATCAAATAACACTGGAATCAAATTAGACCCAATAAATTATAAAAAATGTCCTCTTTCTTAGTAATAACAATACGATGAGAACTACTCGTAGAGGAAGAAATTGATAATTATGTGACTTAAAACCAAAAGCAGAGTACAAACAAGGTAATCAAAACCTAGCGATTTAACAGATGAATAAAACATTATATTATCTTTGTGGTCATAGGATAATTTTAAATTGCACCTGTGCTTCCATCACGATTTCTGTGACAAGCACCATAGGAATCTATTGTGACATTCAGCTTTTCAAGAGCCTCAAGAGCTTCCAGGCGGAAGTTACGAGCACCACAATTCGAAATGAAAGCAGCTGCAAGGGCACTCTCACTCTTTGCCTGCACTGGAGCCATGATATCATACTCGGCCCAGGAGAAGTATCCAACAGGTACATCTGACGAGAGACTGGTGGTCATTACTATACTGTAGCCATTCCTAAAAAAGCATCAAAGACTATGTTAGAGTTTCTTTTTTTTATTTTGGTTGTGTGGGGGTGGGGGGTGTAGCATACAATTTCTTGATTAAATGAAATATTACAAAAGGTAAAACCCATACAAAGAGATTATAAAAGAGTTCTCCAATTTGTTACTAGAGAATGTAAGTTGTAGCTATTAAAAGGAGCCAAATTTTTACTCCACATAGCAGTAAAAAAAAAGAAGCTTCTAAAACTTCCAGCGGGGAAATTTCTCTGTTTTGACTGCTTACCACAACTAACCACCACATTCCTATAACATTAAACTTACTATTATGCTATATAACAGCCAGGCCAACCATTACATCAGATTTCCAATTATCTCAACCCACGACATACAGAACATTGAACCCTTCTAGCTCTTTTCTTCCTACATAGGTGATCAGACTAGCAGTTTAGCTATATCAATTCCCTCGCCCAATCTTGACCTTAACCAGGAAGTGAAAGTCAGGGTAGCATTCCATATGTCGTCAGAGGACTCACATGAACTGTTCAATTCTTGGCCATTAAATTAGGACCTTAAGGTTAGATGGTCCATGACTGCCAAATTGTATTGCTATTCTTAATTCAGCCCATTTTTTGATAGTTCTCCATCCATTGAGACATAGAAAACATGCCAATGTTACCCCCTCAAAAATTGACTAAGCTTTGAAAGCTTCCTAGCCAATTAACTCGCTATGTTCTTGATAGATCATATCACAAAAGCCTATAAAATATGCATTCCCACCACACCTCCCTTGCTTCCCTTACACTCTTCTCCTCATGGGCAAACTCTTGCATACCACTAGTTCAGCCCTCCAACTCGGGACTATATAGACTTCTTCCGTTACAGTTCTCTTACAAGTTGAGCTCTCAAACCAACCACTCCATCCCTTCCATGAGTTTCTTGATCTCTCTCCATCATGGATAACTTTTGTATCACACTCTAAAAGGAACTGAATGCCCTCTGCATCCCCTCAAAATTCCAACTCCAACTTATCTCCCATATTACTCAATCTTACTTCCCTCCTGCATTTCCATATTCCACCATACCCAAGTTTTCAAAGGCTTGGACTTCTTTTCACATTTCTCTCTCTAACCAGTCTTCCTCCTTCCCATCTCTCCCTTTGATGAAGACTTCTACCAAGAACCAAGCACCATAACCCAATTGCAAACAACTACCTATAAAAGCTCATGAAACCTCTACAAATCCCCAATTTTCTCGATCCATAACATATGACCCTTCTGGCAGCCTTCCTTTTAAGCCCTTTGTTTCCTGTGTAGGTAAATCAAACTGGCAGCCTTCCTCTACCAGATAAGTTTTTCAGGCATTTCATCAGATTGACTGGGGGGAAAAACAGCAAACCGTGCATGGTTTTTGTAATCATACATGACACTAATGCCCAAATATTTTATTGCCTGGGTGTTAAATAAAAAACTATTCATTAAAAAAAATCCCTAGAAATAAATATAGAGGATGTTTCTTACTAAGAAAGGGGAAGTTTTGTACTCCAAACAGCATAATGGTAATATAAGAGATTGTGCTTACCCACCGTCGGGCCTGGGCAATATTGTTATCTGCATAATATAGAGATGATTCCATGGATCGAATAATTGAAGGCATTCCACCCTGGTAATTTAAACCAAAAGCAGCATCCGGATCCTTACTTGGTCTGGCCTGAAATTCACATCCTACAGCACAGGATTTCCTCCCCTATAGAAAACAAATAACTAAAAGGATTTAGAATTTTTTGCAAAAACGTACAAATTAGGATTTTGGAGCTTTAAGTCCCACAGGAAATAAATCTCAGCATGAATGCAGTAAGATAGTCTCCCTGAATTTATACATGAATTAATGAATTTTAGTATATTAATAGCAGGAAGGAGAAATGCTGTGCATGGTATAGATAAATTTCCCTCCGCTTTTCATGGGGCCATCAAACATCACTTTTTGGGTGATTGAAAATATCTAAGAAAGTCATTTCAAAGTATCCTCATATTTATCCTTGAAAATTCAGTGTTTCTTGATGATCACATATGTTAAAGGAGGATTTGCAGGCATTTTACAAAGGGCTAGAGCCTTTAAGAAGTTGAACCAGAATGGCATCGTTCGCAATGTCTATAGGTATACATTATTAGAAACCAACAATGTTTATGAATGGCATTTCATCCCAAATAAGCGAAATGGCAATGAATTAAGATATAGTTTGCCTGTCCTTGCAACTAACGCGGATGAGAGGGGAGAAGGATATGGAAGGACCTTATTGTTGGATTATTATTCGTTTTGATTTTATTCAGGGCCACAAACTAAAGAAGAATCCAACCTTCAAAGGAAATTTGCCTTTCCCAATCCGAGCCACAACCTCCTTTTAGCACAACTCATAGTCTCACACTTTCAGGTTGAACATTCAAGTTCAATTCCTACCAAACATTTGGGCACGAAACTATCTTGATATCAATATCTGAGCTCCTAATATACAAAACCAATGCATGAACTCTCTCTCCACGCATCCAAAAAATAAAGATGTACATCGAAAATTGAACATGGAAAGGAAAATTTGCATATCAAATGATATCGATAGATGCTACGTTACGTGTAGCATTACATGGATTTCCACGTCGATGCAGTACAAAGTCGTAACAGCACATTAAATAACATAGTGATGCAGTACATCAAAATAAAACGCGAGTATATAGGGCATTTTATTATGCAATGACGAGTGAAACATGATGCAGAAGGCGAATAAAGAAAGAAACCTCATCAGAACCAGACACCAATATCGGCTCCTTTTGGAAGTCCCTAGAATACGTCACAGCATCTTCTTTCTCCAACCACTCCTCACACATCCCCAATTCCGAAATCCGATCGCCGTCAATAAACCGGGAATTCAAATCATCAGCTCCGCCGATCAGTGCACGAGAAGGCGGCGAGCGGTAGAACAAATCAGCCCATGAATCGACCATGGCTACATTTTTAGCCACATCAAGACGACCCAGAAAGATGATCTCTGCTATGACGACGAGAGCGATGAACAGAGGCATCGCATTTGACCATTTTTTCTTAGGCGGTATCGGGGCCCCACTGGACACCGGCAACTCCTCGGCGGTGGCCCATGATCGGGACCCTCTTTGATTCGCGGTAATGCTCATCGTTTCAAAACTCAACTCAAATCAAATCTCCTTAATTTGATTTCTAATTCCCAAGAAATTTGTAATCCAGGGAGTTTCGGAAGAGAGAGAGAGGGAGATTTTGACGATAATTTAAGCGTTTGCCTTTTATATGGTTTTCAGTGTCCCGACCAGAAATTATCGAAAGATCGCTATGATATTTGAGGAGAAAATTTCTACTACTTTAATGAATGATGTGGATCCACCAAATAAATAATTAAGAAATTAATAAATTATTTAATGCTATATTTTCAATTTTTTAATTTATTTATTTTTGGCAAAGGCTTGTAATTTAAAAATTGATAATTAAATTTTATCTATAAAATGATGACTAGTTTTAAATGTATTTGTTTTGTTCGTAATAAAAGAAAATACTATATTATTGTAAAATAGTATGAAATTTGGATAAAGAAATTTCAAGGTAAGTTATTTGAAATCACCATTTTTTTTTTTTCGTTTTGTATCATATGAGAGGGAGATTGAACTTATAATATTGAAGTTGGTAATATAACGATGCCATTAAGCTAAAAGTTATGCCAATTTTGGTATTTGAAATAACAATTCAATGTGATATGAGTCATGGAATTCATTTGAAATTCTATATGTATACACATTGATATCACATATGCAAAATATATACATATATATACTTCATCGGTAACCAATAAGTCTTTCGATCTAAAAATTTCTATTAGATATTTAAGACGTTTTATATTTTACCCGGTGAATCTTTAGCTTCATATTTAACAAATTCATGTGTGAAAAAAAGCCATTATTTTTTTTTTATATGTCTTGCAGTCAATATTTATTGGCTATTTATAAATTTTAAGAAATATGAAAATAGTACATGTTAAATACATGTTGTAATTATAAGATTGAGATCGAGGATATTATATATATATATATATACACACATATATTAGTTTAATTCGTGCTAAATTGTAAATTTTATCTTATGATTTGGAGAAAGTTAGAGTTTAATCCCACAATTTTTAAAATTGTAATCTAGTCCTTATTGTTCGATAAAATTTTCATACACGATTCCTAATGTAAGGACTATTTATGAAATTTTTATTAAATTATAGAGACTAAATTTTAATTATAAATTATCTAGACTAAATTTTAATTTCGTCCAAAACTAAATTTACAATTTAATCATTAATTTAAAACTAAAACATTGGTGGCTTCATTAAAAAAGAAAGAGAGAGAGAGAGAGAGAAAGAAAACACATTGTTAGCTTAATTTAAACTGAAAATGTCAGATAGTTTCTAAATATATCTCAATAAAACGGATTTTTTGAGCTATTGTATTTATTTCAAATTTGAAAGCTTTATTATTTATTTTTTTACCTAATAGAATTTCTGTTTGTTTAATTAAACGCAAACTTGAAAATTTCCCGTACAAAGCTGACCATTATTTCACGTAATCGCCAAGCAAATCGAATATTTTCAAATTCCAAGGGCTCGGCAAATTCATCGTTGCATGAGTTTCATACACAAGATCAAACAAAAAATTATCCATCATCTTTCAATTCTCATCGTTCTGCTCTAGATGGGGATTTTGTTCCCATCACGAGCGACAGCGATTTTCAAAACCCTAATCAGTTTCCACTAAGCCCTGTTTCCTTCTCAATTTTTCTTTTTATCATTCCGACGCGTTACTACCGGCAAAACCAGCCATGTTTCCGTGGAACATCGCGAAGACGGCGGAGGCGATGTTCTCGAAATTCGCCGTTAAGAGGCTGTGTAAGTTTCTACTGAAGAAGAAATTGGGGCAGTTTTTGTTGGGGGAAATTGATATCGACCAGCTAGACGTGCAGCTTGCCGATGGCACAATTCAGCTTAGCGACCTTGCACTCAACGTTGATTTTCTCAATGAAAAGGTTTGTTTTTTTCTTTTTTTTTTTCTTTTTAATTTTCTTTTTATCACTTTTTTTTTCCCCATTTTCCTTTTTCTTTTAACGGGGACACTGGAGCGTGTCTCTTCAACGAGAGAGTGGAGGAAAACTTTGGTGAAGTTAAATTGGGAAACATGATAGAGATGGTTTTGTGTGGAAGGAAATTGCTGGGATTGGAAGGTGGGATGAAACTGAAGGTTAGCTAGCACGGTGATGGCAAACAAAGGGCATTATGACCAACGAATCTGACACTGAAATTTACTTTGACCAGAAGTTTGTGAGCTATTAGCCCAACGCTCCTGCTGATTGGGCCGTTGCGAACGAAGAATTCCAGAAATTTGATTAAAAGTTTTGTTCCCTTTTCCCAAAAAAAAAAAAAAAAGAATTAACATTTGATTCTCCACAACAGATTGTTGAAGTGTTTAATTTGATAGATAAGGATTGAGAGACATTTGATATCATTTAAGGGATTTCAAAACTTGCTGAGGGATGGGCGAAAAGGAGGGTGGTTTGCCAAACCGAGGTTGAGGAGTGCTAAAATATAGGGTGTAGGGCAAAAATAGTTGTTATCGGTGGAAACAGGGCGGGTTTTATAATTTTGCCTTTTCTTTTTGGAGCCCCTGTGCTCTTGCTGTTCTTGTAGGTCCCTTCGTTTTTACTTTCTTTTGTCTAAATTACACTTACACACACAGAAGAAAATCAGGGCAGATACAAAGGCTTAGAGTTTTGATTGCACTGTTCCTGATCTTGTTTGACTTAGAAGTAGGGAGCATACCTTGTATTCCTATTCTTTCTAATTATAACTTTCATTTCATGTATATTATTCCGGAGGACAAATGTAAGTTATATAATGCTTATTTTGCGTCAACTGGTAGCAATGCATTGACAATTACTCTTGTCTGAATTCACCAGTGTTCTATAAGTTTTGAGTTATAATTTGCCTTTGTTGTTGTTTCTTTTTTAATATTAAACCATGTAGTATATTTCTTTTTATATTTTCTTGAAAATTATATATTTATAATTTTGTACTTACCAGTGCCATAAGAGCCGCACTCTTCAAATCAACCGTCCAGTAGATAACAAAAGTTATATCATTATGGAACAATATTCGCTAGTATTGATGGGGACAAAGAAGTCCTTAAACTGTCATATCATTACGGAAAAGTATTTGAAAGTATTGATGGGGACAAAGAAATCCTTAAACTAAAGGATAACGGATAAAATAACAATTAATATAAACGTACCTGTCTTGAGAACATGGGGGTCAGAATACTTATCATTCTTTGACTAGTAAAAAAGGTAAAAATGCAGTACATGTCATACTACTGACAACAACTATTTATTATTACTAACAAATGGCCTAATAAAGTGCGTCCATTTTGCATTTCCAAAATGTCTCACTCTTCATTGTGAATCACTTTTCAATTATGTCCTCTATTTTGTAGGTTGGTACAGCAGCCTTGGTTATTTTCAAAGAAGGATCTATTGGGTCATTATTAATTAGAATGCCATGGACGAGTAGGGGCTGTGAGGTAGAAATCAATGGGTTGGAGCTTGTGCTTTCACCATGCTTGAAGAATGATCATATGGATTGTTGTGGAACTTTTAGTGGTGGTCATAAAAACCATCATGAATCGAGAAAGTCGGAGCATGATGTGGTGAAAAATGCTGCAAAATCTACCTATGGGGGGGATATCCATGAAGGTGTTAAGACAGTTGCGAAGATGGTGAAAGGGCTGCTTGCTAGCTTTCACTTAAAGATAATAAACTTGATAGTTGCATTTGATTCTTTTTATGATGAAAACAAAACCAGAACAGGATTCGATACCACACTTGTTCTTCGAATTTCAGATGTAGAATGCGGAACTTGTGTTACAGAGGATGGTAAATTGGGTATGGATGCAGTTGAAAGCTTTCTTGGTATTAGCCAGCTGAATAATTTTGTAAAGTTTCAAGGAGCAATGGTTGAGTTTCTTCACATGGATGATTGTGACAAGGTAAAAACCTTTTCATGCACGACTGCAGCGTCATCTCAAATGGTGTTAGATCATGTTCCATCAAATGTTGCGACTCCGTTTCTGACAGGTGGAGTCGGTGGATTTTCAGGTAACCTGAAATTATGCATACCTTTGAGGGATGGTTCCTTAGACATTCACAGAGTGGATGGGGATCTTTCCTTTGATCCTGTACAAGTAAAACTTCAACCTAGAACAGTCAAATGCTTTTTAATTTTGTCTGAAGCTTATTGGAACTCAGACAAGAATAGTGATGGATGTATACATAATAAGGTGAATGAATCTGGGTACTTTGAGCAAGCATCTTCATCAGGGCTAGCTTCTGCTGAAATGACTCCCGATGAAACCTCACCTCATGGTGGTGGGATTCTGCCTGGTTCTCACCTTATATCAAATTGGGTGCCATTATCTGTAAAATGTAGAGAAAAAGAAAAAGTTGAAGAATTTGATTTTGGAGCAAGGTTGGTATTGCCACTTCCTCTATTAGAACAAGTGTTTGTCTGCTGTTGGTATTCAAATTTATTGAAAAATTTTCATGTTTTAGTTTAAATGTATGCATTTAATGCTATGATTATGTGATCATCTGTTGAAGTATAATTATAAATACGTATGAGATGTTCTTATCTTTATATATATATAAATATGGAAATTCTTACTGTCTTATGCTATCAATATTCCTGCAATTTGATCTAATCCTTTAATCTACTTCAATTCTGCAAATTATATTTTCAGATTTTTACCCTTGTGTTCTAAATATATCTTCTGCTGTAGTTTCTTATCACTTTAAATATTGAATAATGATTAAAGAATCTCTATATGAGGAACCTAGGTTCTTAGTTTGGAATCAGGATACATGCTGAATGTTTGTCAAGTTTGCACGCTATTTTACATAAAACTATTTATGCTGTGTGTAAGTACGGCATATTCTGGGACTTGAATTAGACAAATCACAATACTTCATTACTTTTGTTTTCTTGACGACCTTTTATCCTTCTGAGTCATTTGGGTTTAACAATTAAATGAAAACTGAGTGTTTATCTTTTGGCCGTTTTGCAGTGTGGACCAATTTTTTGAATGCTTAGATGAAATAAGAAGTACCCAGTCTGCTTTAGGCAGCAGTGGGATGTGGAACTCAGTTTTTAGTGCAATCACTGCTGCGTCCAGCCTTGCTACTGGATCTTTACACGTTCCTTCTGGTGTGTATGCACTTACTCCATCCAGTTGTATTAGTCATGCTCGTGCATTCGACCTTAAGATATTGTTATGAACTTATGCTTCTTGACCTGCGTAATACCACATTTTGGCTGATTTCACTTATCATTTTTTTTTCAAACAATATATAACTTGAATTCATGATCCTGAAACAACAGTTTTACCGTATGCGTAGTTATATCATGCAATGTTCTTTTTCAAGTTGATATGAGCTGGAATTTTCTCAGGAATGCTCATTCTCTAAGAAGTGTTAATATGTTTGGTATTAAGTTAATTGATCCTTTTATCTTTTTTTTTTGTCAAAGAATGTTGAGCCTTTTTCTTCATTTTCATATATCAAAAACAAGGTTTGTTTCTTGTTAGAAAATAAGGAAAATATTGAGCTTTTTCTTGGAAGATGAGTGGTGGTCATTCTGGCAGGGAAGGGAATGAGGGATAGGTAATCAGTTAACAATCCATAAGGGATCATGGTGAAAATATATAATTGTGTAATCTACATTCATGGATTTTTTTTTTTTTTTTTT
>NC_052349.1:34805359-34974297 GCF_009727055.1 Benincasa hispida | reverse complement strand
CATGGCAATGTTACTTGAGATTACCTGGACTCAAGGCTATTGGTTGTCAATTGATTTTTTCCCATCATAAGTTATGGTCTCGTGATAAGCTTTCTTTTATTTTTTTCAATGCCTCAATAGATTAGTTAATTCTCCATGTTTACCATTTAGTATACTCTTTTATACACTAATTACTGCATACAGAACTGCAGCCTGTTGAAACAAACCTTAGAGCAGCTATCTCTGGAATTTCCGTTGTTATTTCCTTCCACGATGACAATAAGTATCATTTCACTGACACCAAGAAAGCACAGATCAAAGCAGATTCAGAGGTTCATTTTGTGGCTGCTAAATTCAGTGATATCCATCTTCTTATGCAGGTAAAATTGTGCTTTAGGACTCTTTATATTTCTCATGTATTACTCTATGTGTGTCCGTGTCCTTATCTCCCTCCCTCTCCTCAACTGGCATGGAGGCTCTTCTTTTCAACATTTTATGTGTAGAGGATACTTTTCTATTAGTCCCATTTACTTTAACACATTTTGTTCAGCAGGTATCTACTCAAAGAACAAGGTTTCATGGAACTATCAAGCATATTGAGGTTGCTGATTATTTGAACTGCAGAAGTTATGCCTCAAAGACTGACTTCCACAATAGTAATGGTGACTTCCAGACGGTTCTGATGAAGCGTCTGCAAGTGGATGTCCTAGATGCGCTCCCCCCATTTGATTTTTCAGCCGAAGATCCTGATCTTGTGGAATCAAATAGTTCATTCAATATGGATTTTCCATGTGAAAACAAAGACAACGTTACAAAAATTACATTGCTGAAAACCTATGGCATCACTTCTTCCCAATTGAATACGACATCTAGTTCTTCTGATGAGAACTCTACTATGTCAAAATCATTTTCATTGAATCTACCACCCTTTGTTTTCTGGGTGAACTATACTTTGGTGAAAATGCTACTGGATTTACTAAAGGGTGTTGAAAATTGTATGCCTGGTGATAACAACCACAAGTGCTTTAAGGAGAACTATACATCAGATCATGAGGATGCCAAAAGCAGCTCTAATCAAGTTACGGCCTTGTCATCCTCAAGCATGCAAGGCAATATAATAATCAGCAATGCAAGGGTAATATTTTGTTTCCCACTTGAAAGTGACAAGGACTTGGGCTACACTTCCTGGGATCGATTTATTGCTCTTGATTTTTATTCCCCCCCAATCACAAAGGAGGAAACAACTCACAGGGGTAACTTGGCTCTGCAGAAAAGTTATTTGTCAGAAAAAAATGCTTTGCATTTCAGATTTGGTAGTCTTGGGGTATTCTTGGTTACTTTCGAAGAAGATATAAATCAAAGTAGCACATGCAATGTGCAAAGGAAGAAATTTTTAGCTCATAACATTTTGTCTGCCTCCAACAGAACAAATGGTTCTTCTTTAACTTTGTTTTGGCAGGAGGTTAATGTCACAGGTCCATGGATTGCAAAGAAGGCCAAGTCCTTAGCTAATCTAGAGGAATCAAAAAGCAGGTGTAAGTTCATTGGAAAAGATTATGAGTTTGCTTCCGTTGCTAATATGAAAGATGTGGAGGAGTCAAACTTGCAGACTCGACAAGAAATGATTTTGAGCTCCACTTTGGTGTTGCATGTATTTTTCTCTCTTGTCAGAATCAATTTTGGTACTGTTCAATATAAAGCCTTCCATTTTCTTTTAGATCAGTTGATAAAAGGATTGTCAAGTGAAACTTGTGATGCAGTTGATGTTACGAAAGGATTAGTTGCGTGTCAAACATCTATTGTAGTTGATTGTAATTGTCTAGAAATTGCCATTAGGCCAGACTCAAATGAGAGTACAAAGTGCTATTTGCAGAGAGAACTTCCTGGATCATGGTATCATCTAAGATTAGATATTCAAAACTTAGAATTAATCTCGGTCTCCGACCTTGGAGGCATCAAGGGTGCCAATTTCTTTTGGCTGGCCCATGGAGAAGGAAAATTGCTGGGTTTCATCTCTGAAGATCCTGATCAAGAGTTCCTTTTGATCTCATGTAGCAACTCTAACATGAAGCGTGGGGATGGGGAAGGTTCAAATGCTTTATCTTCAAGGTTAGCTGGTTCTGATATTATGCATTTGTGGGATCCTGACAGTTTACAGGGTTTTTCTTCAATAACTATAAGATGTGCGACAATTCTGGCTATAGGAGGTCGCTTGGATTGGTTAGATGTCATCTACTCCTTTTTCTTTTTGTCCTCTCCTCCAGTTGAACCAGAAGGTAACGAGATTATGCCCAGAGAGAAACCAAAAAAGTCATCGGGGTCTTGTTTTTTTCTTAACTTTGTTGATGTGGGGTTGAATTATCATCCGTACTTGAAGAATTTGCTGGTCAAAAGCGGACTTTCTCAAACAGAATCCAGTTCTTCAACTTTCAAACAAGAGTTGGAGGATGATTATGTTGCTTGCTTGCTGGCTGCATCTTCAGTGACACTTTCAAGTTCTAGTGTGGCAGATGTAGTTGAAGATAATTACAGAATCACAGTACAAGATTTCGGACTTCTTCTATGTAGTGTCTCTGATTATGAGCATGTGTTTGATGCTTACAATGTTGGAGATCTCCGCAAGGTAGGCTATGTTAAGGTCGCCCGGGAGACATTTATTGAAGCAATTTTGAGAACTAATTGTAATAACGGCCTTAAGTGGGAGTTAGAATGTTACAAAGCACACATTTCTGTGGAAACATGCCATGACACTGCCTCTGGTCTGGCACGTTTGGCTGCTCAACTTCAGCAGCTATTTGCCCCTGATCTCGAGGAATCAATTGTTCATTTGCAAACGAGATGGAATAATGTCCAACAGGGACAGGAGAGAAAAGAGATTGACACTGAATCATCTTCTCCTCCGTGTCACAATTTATCAGTTAAACAAAGTGAAGTTGGGTTAATGGATGAAATATGTGAAGATGCATTTCTATTAAATAAAAACCATTCCAGAGAATGTGATTATAGCAAGTCAAAATGTAGTGTTTTACCCAATGAAGGTCTTCATGCTGAGGTATGCAGTTCGAATTCTGACGTTCGTGAAACTTCTTCTCCTGCTCATTCCTTCATGGGCTCAGATCCTGATGGTCAAACATCTTTCATACAATACCGCCAGTTTCCTGAAATAATAGAAGGGTATTGCTTGTCTGAACTCCGCCCTTTATCAGATCTGGCGATAGGCCGGCAATTACCTTCTGATATTAGTAATTCCAGAAATTCTGGCAGTATAGATACTGGAGAACGAAGAAGTGGTTGGTATGGGGACTTGCCTATGAAAATTCTTGAAAACCACATATCAGATGTAAGTAAAGTCGAACACTTGGTAACTGATGATCTTTGTTCTAATGAGAGCATAAGTCTTGATGAGGTTGAAGAGCCAAGTGGACGTGTACTACTTAATAATATTGATGTGAAATGGAGAATGTATGCCGGTTCTGATTGGCAAGTCTCTAAAGTGAATAGTGATCTACCAATGGGTACAGTTAAAAGAGATCAACACACATGTCTAGAGCTTGCATTATCTTCAATGCAAGTTCAATATGATATTTTTCCAGTAGGTGGAATGTGTGTATCTAGACTTTCTCTTTCGGTTCAAGATTTCCATCTTTATGACAGCAGTGTAGATGCACCTTGGAAGCTGGTATTCTCTTTTACCCGACTGAAGTGTTTTTACATTTATGCTTTTTACAGACTGATTTTCCCCCCTCCTTTTTCTGGTGGTTGTGAAAGGTACTGGGATATTACAATTCAAAGAATCATCCTCGCAAGTCTTCCTCAAAAGCATTCAAGCTCGACTTAGAAGCTATTAGACCAGATCCTTTGATCCCTCTTGAGGAATACCGGTGCGCCAATTTTTAGTTTTTAGTTTCCTATGTTAGATGTGATTTGTGTTTGCTCATTTTTTTGTCCAACAAGGACATGAACTCTTCCAACAAGATGTTTTCTGCATGTTTGTTTGTATGACCAATGGTGGAAGAGAAGGGAATGACAGACAATTTCTTTTGTTTGGTTGGAAGGAGTTGTCATTCCTTTCCACCATATCGATGGATAGAGCTTTCATTGTCCTTATTAAGGATGTTCTTTCCTTTTCTTATTCCTCACCTCAAAATAATTCAATATTATTATAAGATATTCATGACAAATGTTAGTGATTATGTAACAATATTATCTTTCATGTGTACTTATTATGGGTGTATAACCTGTTTTCCTTTCAGGTTGTGTATTGGTTTTCTGCCTATGATATTACATCTTCATCAATGCCAACTTGATTTTCTTGTTAATTTTTTTGGGGAGAGAAGTTCATCAGGAAACCGGTCATCAGGTCCACTAGATTCAGATGGTTTAAAAACCATACCTACAACCAGAAGTCATGATGGGCTTACTTTGGCAGAGGAGGCACTGCTTCCTTATTTTCAGGCAAGTTATGGCAAAATTTTATTGGTTATGCATGTTGGTACGGCAAGAACTTTCACAACACACTCACACATAGTTGTGCCTACTTTTGTGTTACCTTGACTCAGACTTGTGCCCTTGTGACTGATTTATCTTAGTAGCTAATTCTTTTCACCTCGAAGGTGATAAAAATCCTTGTATGGTGAATGGAGAATCAAATCAGATGAAGTGTGGATCATGTGATGAAGAATTGAAGTATTTATAAGGGGAAAAGTTTGCCTATAAGATAAGAAGTCCAGGGGTGTTTGTGGAGGGAAGACAGATTTGGATGCAATCCTTATAATTAATGAAGTTGTTGAGGACTCAAGAGTTAAGATCTCTAAATATTAGTGGTGAAGACAAGGAGACTGAAAAATGCAAAATACTTTACTGAAGGGATATCCAGCTATTTAAATAGGCTGGACAACAACTTAAACTTAGCAGTTACAAGGGTTTACTCCAATTAATCAGCCATTTAATTAAGGCTGTAAAAACATCAGTAACTAGGCTTATTATAAAGTACAATCAACCAAAATTAAAAGAAAATGAAAAAACGAACAAGAAGAGCTAACAAGAACCATCCAAGAAAGACACCGGTTGCCCTACATCAATTAGTTACAGTATTTACGAATTTGATCTTGATTGATTCTTCGATCATTACCAATTGTGTTAATTTTTGGTACACTCCCATGGCCTTGGTTGGATGACTTAACATTATTTTTCTTCTTTGTACTACTTTAATTAAGAGATTGGACCAGTGATCTTGTTGAGTGGCAGCTAGGAACTACCATTTGCTGTGTTTCATTTGTGATACAGAAGCGGTGGTTATTGTAGCAATGCAAATATTTCTTTTGAGTTTTTAGGTCATAAAGAGATCTTCCATCTTCAAAGTTATCCCCATTGCTTACTTTGTGGTATAGAGTTTTCTCTCTTACCAAATTTTGTCGCTTATTGCTTTTGGACTCTCAAAACCTTCGGGGGCTTTATTGCCCCTTTTCTTCCCTATGCTCTATAAGGCCAGTATTATATGCTCTTGAAGGCTAGTATTATTCTCTTCATCATCTTTTCAATCTTTTGCATTATTCTACGGCCTTATTTGCAACCAAAATAGAACAAATTATTTTTCTACCACCTCCCACCAAAGCATTTTGGAGAAAAGATACAGTTGGCCCAAAATGTCTCATCTTGCATATTTTTCTCTTCTTTGAAGTTTAATTAATAAAATTCTCCTTCGCATTCTTATAGAATTGCATTTTTGAAGATCTCAGAACATCTTCTTACAAGCATTAGAATGACCCTAAAGCCTGAACTCTTAACATCTTAATGCATTAGAATGACAGGTTGAATAAAAAACAATTCTTTCGCAACTCTGTTCATCTGACTCAGATTTACAGAAAATTTTGCGTGATTACATTTTTTCCATTTATTTTCTTTTTTTAAAAAAGCATTCAAATGGCCTCTTCATAAACTCAATTTCAGCCAACCGAATGTCCCTCAAGCTCCAAATGGATTTTACCAATTTGGAAGAGTTATTTTGGGAGAGTCTAGACCTCTCGTAGTACTTGAGTATTGTAATTTTTCTTTTATATTTCAGTACTATTTTCTATCAATTTCTATTTCCTATCACTGCCTTGTCAAATTCCAGCTAAAGTCCTCATTAGCAACTGAATCCATTGGAACTGGTTTCTCTTAGTTAAATGTTGAAATCAGGCACATAGTTCCTTTTTTTTTTCCTTCTCTTTTTTCATTTCACCCTTTCAACTTTGTATGTGAATGTGTTTCTAAAAAAGTGAAGTGATTGGAGGTGTCGTCACTGTTTAGGGTTTAAGCACATGGTGAAAAAAGATGAGGACTTCAATGAAGTGAAATTCATAATATATGGATTATATATATATAAAAAATCAGCATGAAGGATAAGACAATGATATCGATATAAAATTGACTACTAAAGACAATAAAAATTCAAACACAGTTTTTAGATTTTATATTAACTATATAGAATCACATCTCCATTTCCATCATTAAATTTATAGTTCTCCATGTTTTCCTCCATCTTTAAGAAAGCATTTGACAGGTTCTTCTCCTATTTGTATAGAGATTTTTCCAGCTTTATGGCTGTCTTCTAAACTCTAAAGCTCCTAAAAGAATCAACATTCTTATTTGGGTAATGAGTAATGGATTGCGGAATTGTTCAGAGGTTCTTCAAAGAAAGCCTCCTTCACATCACCTATCGCATTCTAATTTGATCTCTTTGCATGAAGGATTGTGAAACCTTGCAACATTTATTCTTTGACTGTTTGTATTCAAGGCAATATATATATATTCTTTAACAAGAAGTATTCAAGGCAATATTGGTGGAAACTATTTTCACTATTCAACATCAGTGGGTTTTCCTGAATAATGAATTCATTTAAGAAAAATGTCTTCCATTTATTGATTTGTCCAGCTGTGGTATCAAAGTCCAAAGTTTTGTGGGTTAATGTTGTGAAAGCCTTATTATTTGAGTTATGGTTTGAGCGCAATAAGAGGGTTTTAATAGCAAGTCTCTTCCTTGGAACGATCAATTTGGTTCAACTCGTCTAAAGACCTCTTCTTGGTGTTCTCTTTCTAAAAACTTTGCAGGAAACTCTATTAAGGATATTTGTCTTAATTGGAACGTTTTTATCTTTTCCTTACAATTTTTATCTAGTTGTACTGTTTCAGTTTTAATATTTATTATTTAATTTTCTAGTTTTCCCGTTTGGGTTCTGAGTTAGAGCATTAATCTCTTTTCATTATATTTTAATGAAAAGTGCTGGTTGTTTCCTCTACAATTTAGTCCACTTTCATGTTTCTCCAAGTTTTGTGGGAAAGAGGTGTGCTTAAGGTGAGAGTTGAAAAGAGCCAAAAGCTTTTTGTTTTTTTTTCTAAGTTGATTTAACCATTAGTATATTGAAATAAATGTTGCACTGAAAGTGAGGAGTGCATGCTTAGCAAGGTAAGGTGTAGCACAAGCACTATTTGATTTCTATTTGTCTACTCAACTACTCGAGCACTATTTGATTCATGATGATGGAAATTTCTATTTTTTTTAATATATATAAAAGTTGCCACTGAACAAGAAAGTTTAAACTGACCTCAATATCCAATGGTTAAAAACAATGTACTAAATGTTCTGTATTTTTCAGAAATTTGACATACAACCAATTGTAGTCCGTGTTGATTACAGTCCTAGTCGTGTGGATTTGGCTGCATTAAGAGGTGGGAAGTACGTTGAACTTGTAAATCTGGTTCCTTGGAAGGTAACACCACCACTCACCCAAAACACATACACACACATTGATGACCTGTTTCTTCTTTCCCCTTTGGGTGCCAAATTATATGTATAGACAATTTGTTTTGATGATATATATTACATTAGGCATTTTGTTTCACAGTTTGTCCAATTGTACTATGCTGCCTTTGGAAACACATTCTTGTATTTAGGTAATTTTATGTATTATATATCATATTAGCCATGTTACTTTATGATGTCCGGTTTAAATTGACGAGTTACTTTTAGAAAAAACTCATATGTCAATACTTGAATATGTTGCTTTGTTGCCTACATATATATTTTGAGTAAGTCAAGAGAGGTGTTACTTTGTCTGACAGACCGAGTAACATCTCCAACTGAGTTGTGTTAGTCTCACCTTTTCTGGAATGGCCAGTGTTTTTAAACGTCCAAGGCACACTAAGGCACAATGACCCTTTGGAGCCTAGGTGCAGACTTTTTTTTTTTCGTGAGGCGCACTATATAAACAAATACATATACTATATATATGTTAATTTAAACAACCAAAACATAGATGGATAGAAATGGGATTTAAAAGAAGAATATACAAAAAAAAACGAAAGATAGATAAGATTTAAATATTAGTCATTCAACACCAAGTTAAGTGAAGCTAATAGAATATACCCTACAAAAAAAAAAAAAAAAGAAAAAGAAAAAAGAAAAAAGAATTAAATATTAGTCATTCAACACCAAGTTAAGTGAAGCTAATAGAATATACCCTACAAAAAAAAAAAAAAAAAGAAAAAGAAAAAAGAAAAAAGAAACGACACAAAAACAATCACAAGCACAATTCCTCTTTCTTTTCCCTTTTTTTTTTTTTGGAAGAAGAATCCAAGAGTAAAAAATACAGAAAAATTGGACTTGTAACCCTAACCTATAATGTTTCAATTATTTTTGTTCTGTGTTGTAGTTGTATTTGTTCTTTTAACGAACTCAAATTTTTTATTTGGATGTCTTTGTGCAACTTTGTAACTTTTAGAGCTTGATCCTTAAATCCTCGGTGGATGAGGCATTCTGTTTTTGTTTTTATTTTTTTTTTTAAGATGTAAAGAAGTAATCTGCATTCTGCCGCACTTGTACTCGTAAATCAATCGTAGGCATAGGTATAATGATGCCAAAGTTAGAATTAGGTTTAAAATTATAAATATATTATATTTTATAATAAACGGCAACAATATTTGCGTTTTAGGGATTCGTTTAAAAAATAAAAAAAGCCCGAAGAGGTGCACTTAAGCGTGCCTCGGCGCTTCTTGAAAGGCACTGTAAGGCGCGCACCTTGCTTATCCAAGGCAAGGTGCAACATTTGTGCCTTGCACCTCACCTTTCAAAACAGTGGGAATGACAAACTACGTTACTCATCAAAGTCTTATTTTCCTGTAAATGATGCTTGTTTAAATGTCAAGGTGGGCTGTTGTGTCCCTATCGCACTAATTAAGTTGACTGGTGCAGGGGGTCGAGCTACACCTGAAGCATGTACAAGCTGTTGGAGTCTATGGTTGGGGCAGTGTATGTGAAACAGTTGTTGGGGAATGGTTGGAAGATATATCTCATAATCAGGTAATACGAAACTAGAAAGCTTGTTGGTTATTCTCTTACATTATAGTAATTAATCGTAACGTGTTACAACCTTATATAGATACGTAAAATACTGGAGGGCCTTCCTGCAGTTAGGTCATTGGTTGCTGTTGGCTCTGGTGCTTCAAAGCTTTTGTCTTCTCCGGTTGAGAGCTACAAAAAGGATCGAAGAATATTAAAAGGGATGCAAAGAGGTGACTTTTATTTTGGGGTTGTATTTTACGTTTGTTGCAAAAGTGATAAAAATATCATATGTCAAATATAATAATCGTTTGACAGTTCACCTTTAATTATAGGAAAAGTGGTAGTTTCTTCTAAGTTCTAATGCTTATTAACATAAAATTTTAAATTTGATCATTCATGTGAACTTATGATGATAAAATTTATGGGTTACAGTAAATATAGGTGGTTTGGTTCTGGGATAAATCTTTGTTCAAAGTATACTTGGAAAGCATATAATAAACTTTGGGAAACCTTTTCAATGATTTCCAATATAAAATCAATTTTGAACCTTTACTTTGTTTTTCTCATGAGAACAAAAATCCTATATTCGTAAAGGTAGACATTTATATCAAACTTGGGAAAAAATATTAATGGATGTAAAGCAAGATGAAACTCCATGGGGTTAAAACCATGCCTTTGTAGATGTAGTTTCAACACTTGTATAGCCCGTTTTTTCCCCTTTTCATGATATTCAGCAACTCCAATAATTTGGTCTTTTTAGGTACTATTGCATTTCTCAGAAGTATTTCCCTTGAAGCTGTTGGACTGGGGGTACACTTGGCTGCAGGGGCTCACGACATTTTGCTCCAGGCAGAGTACATTCTCACTAGTATTCCTCCTTCAGTGAAAGTACGGTATAAAACAAAGCCTGATGTAAGATCCAATCAACCCAAGGATGCTCAAGAAGGACTGAAAAAGGTGAATCTTCTATATTTATCTGCATGCATCATATTCCAGTTTCTAATGTATAGAGAAATGACACGCCATCTGTTTGGAATGTCGAAAAGAGATAAGAAGAATACTGTTGGTCGTGAATTCATATCCTGCATGTCAAAATGCCCATGGGTATTCCAAACTATGAAACTACCGTGGGTACCCAGTTGCCTTTGAAATTATGGGTTCAAATAGTGTGAAATTGGTTGAATGGTTTGAACTGGAATCACTTTTATTTTCCAGCTTAATTATCTTTGTATTATTTCTATTATTGTTTTCTCTGTTGTTGGTTTCTTTGAATTTCGAGCATTTGGCTAGTCTCTTTTCATTTCTTCAACAGAAAGTTGACCTAAGACATCCAATTCTTCTGAAAAAATATATTGGACAATAACATTTCATATCTGAACAAGCTGTGTGTTTTGTCCATACTGCTTTAAGAAACATTTTGCGTCTCTTTATTTTAAGGAAATCTGAGCAGTACCAGTGATTGGATTTATTTTAGTATCTTCCAAGTGTGATCGTACTAGGGGATGTATGTACTTCCCTATCTAAGGAAATGATAGAGAATGTGACGAGTTTGCATACAATCAGTAATTATGTAACCTTACTGTTTGATGATCCAGATCTTGATGCCAGATGGAATTTTAGAACTCCTGTAATCTTAGTTACTACTCTCAATTTTCGCCATGATTATTTTTCCAATTTTAAACAAGATAGAATAATCACATTAACACATGAATCCGCCTTTAGTTGAAAATCTATTTAAAACATGTTCTGTAAGAAGATAGTTTTATGCATATTTTCAAATTTTTGTTATCTTTATATGTGCACGGAGATGAAATCTGAACTTTGTCCATTTGATTTACTTCGTACGATGTTTCACAAATTTTTTCATGGTTAGATGTTAGTAACACTACAAAGAAGGATTGAATGCCATCTTTCAATGTGACATTGACACACAACTACCATTCATCTTTTTATTATTTTTCCTCATTTTATTATATACTGGGGAATGACGTGAGCAAATTTGCTCTGTTCATTACATATAATTTCTCTTTCTTTTATTTCCCTATAGAATTAATTAAACTTGATTTTTAACAGGCTTATGAAAGCCTTAGTGATGGTCTCGGGAAGTCTACCTCTGCCTTGGTTCGAACTCCCTTGAAAAAGTATCAACGTGGAGCCAGTACAGTGTCTGCTTTTGCAACTGCTGTTCAAGCAATTCCAGCTGCAGCTATAGCTCCAGCTTCTGCATGTGCAAGTGCCATACATTACACTTTTCTTGGCTTGAGAAATAGGTCATTGCTTTTTTTGTTTTCTTGTTTGTTTAGGTGCTCGCTTAGTTATTGTTGGATACGCAATAATATGAGAATCTTTGGAAACTTGGTTGATGTTGGTTCTCTCTCATGCATGCAGCCTTGATCCTGAGCGCAAAAGAGAATCCATGGAGAAGTATTTAGGTCCTACAGACTCGTGGGAACAGAATTGATGGTGTAGTCAAGAATGACTATGAAAAGAGTTTAAGCTTAATATCACATGAAATCACGATTGCATTGTGCGTCGCCTTAAAAGAGATCGTGACAAGCGCTTTACCCATTGAAGATGGAGCCGGGTGTAAATGTGAGTGGAATCTCTATTCCGATCCTTTTACGGTTATAAATTATAATTCTGCATTTTCCATGGGCAGTGCTTAAGCATAGAAAATATCATGAAGAAGATAGGTAGTCGGACTATATATACACGCGCACATATTCCTTATTGGTTTGGCAACGTTATAGGAAAGAAATTTGTTGCTTTTATATCAGCACGTTATCGAACTGTTGTCTAGATCTAACATTGAGTAAAGCCTGAAAACCCTGTTTCTCTAAATAGATATAACACAAGTATTTTTAATAATACATCGCAATGTTTTTTTATCATGTAAGTGCAGAACCTAAGGCTCCCAATAACGATTTCGTTTTTTGCTTCCATTTTATAAATTTATGCTGGTTTCCTCTCGATTTTCTTACTATGATTGTCATATGTCTTGAGAAACATTTAACATAGTCAAATTTCAAACCCAAAAACTAAAGTTACCTTTTTTTTTTTTTTTTTTTAGTTTTCAAAATTTGGCTTGGCTTTTAAGAAGTTTAGTAAGGAGCGAATAGCAAAACTAAAAAAAATTTTGTTTTTGTTTCCTACACTTGTGATGTTTATGGTATTCGTTTGTTGCAGATGTACAGTGAGAATCTTGTAGGCATTCTTTCCCCGTTGGATCGAGAAGACGGAGATTTTGTACATAATGTAAAATATTGGACTTTGGTTAGAAAATTTTTATACTAGGTGTCCCTTGTAATTATAATGATCAAGTTCTATAGTTATTTATACCCAAGTTTATTCTTTGAGGCTTGAGAAAATGTATCATAGTTTTCTTATTTGTGCATAGTTTTGTAAATACTTGATCATTTGTTTTCCAAGTTGTGCATAGTTCAGCAAATTGTTTACCAAGTTATTTTTTTCTTAAATTCAACCATCCTAGCAATTTGAAGGATCGAACAATTTTGAGAGAAGTAATTTTCTTGAATTTTGTACATGTTAAGAAGAGATGTTATTTCCTAGTTAATCCAACGGAGTAATTTCTACCTAGATTTTATTTTATTTTTTTTATTACAACATTTGTGAGATGGAATATTGAAATTTTGACTTTAAAGATGCTGTTAGTGGCGGATTTAGGAAGGGAGCACGTGCCTCCCTCAAATGGTTACGTATATATATGCAAATTGTTTCTAATTTTTTTTTAAAATGATGTTATCAAGTGTTTACATATATTTAAATTCTTGGCTTATTTTCTCTTTTTTGGTCTTTTGATTAATTTTTCAAGTGTTTAATTTTGAAAATAAGTTATTTCGAAGAAAATTAATGTGTTTGACAACCACTTAAAATAGATTTTGAAACATATTTAAAGTTTATTTTAAATCGTTTTTTTAATCAAAAATGATTTTTTTAAAAAAGAAAAACATTTTTTTCTTTAGTCCAAATAAGATGTTAATCTTTTACTATCTCTATTTACTTTTTACTGTTATTGTTTGAATTTTTCACTAGATATATTATATATTATTTTACTTTTTTTTGTACATGGGAAGTGTTAGTTAATTGGGTTGTTTTTAAATGTAGAAAATGAATCAAAATATCTACAAATAAGCAAAATTTCAAAGTCTATCTGTAATAGATTGCAATAGACTGTGAGACTTAGTCTATCGTGGTCTATCTAGACTGTCATATTTTGCTATTAATTCTAAATATTTTCAGAAATTTTGTCATTTAAAATAGTTTTTTCTAGTTTCATTTTTTAATTTTTCTCACATTTATATATTCAAATATACTAATATTTTTTAATCTTTAGAAAATTATTTTACGAAAAGTGATTGAATTAGAAAACTTAATTCTATTTCAGAAGACCTTGATAAATATCATATACTAATACATCTAAAATTATATTTCTATGAAGATTAAATTATAAATTAGTCCCTAAGTTTTGAAAATTGTGATTAATAAATATTTAAACTTTTAATAGATTTCTTAAAAATATTTAATATATCTATAAACTTTCTATTTTATATCCTAACAGATCTCAGAAATATTAGAAACGTATAAAAATTAACAATTTTATTAGGCAAAAAAAAATTGTCTAATTGATTTTTATTTTTTTTTTGAATAGGTAATATTATTATGCAACAACAGAAGAATCCCACAGCCCGGGATCAAGGCACCACAGCAAACAAAGCAACAACAAAGATCGAGTTCTTAATCGAACCAGAGATCAAAAGCCATAGCAAAAGAAAACAGAATAATCGTCCAGAGAAACAGTCACGAAACAAAATAAACCCCACAAATCGAGGGCAACACCTAAAGGAAACAAAAGACTGAACACACAAAGGAAAAAATAACATTAAATAAAAATTAGAGAAGACCAAGAAGATCAACCTGTCAGGAAACAACATGAGCACGAACCATAGAGATAATAAGATGGAATAAAGTAGACGTCATCCTTGGACGACTTCCATGCAACTGACGATTCCTCTCCTACCAGATAGAATAAATAGAAGCACACTAGAAGACTTGAAACAATTTACTTCGTACCCCCTTACCCGTCCCCACTCGACAAACCCAACTCAACTCGACATTCCACCCAGCCACCCGATGAGATGACCCCAACAAACGTAACACACCCGATCATACCCCTCTCCCAAACCCACACTCAAAGAACAAATGATCCCGAGACCCTCAACCCCAGATACCTGACAGGCAGAGAACTAAGAGCAAACCCCATAAAGGTAGCAAGCTCCTCGGCCTCAACAGAATCTACTCCCGCAATAAACATAGAGCTCTTCCCCATGTTTGCAATAACTCTCCTCACAAAATCCAAAGAACCCTGGTCAACTACACAGAAAATCATGAGATCATCAGCAAAAGCCAAATGAGTTAGGCCAACACGCTCACAACAGTCATGGAACCTAAACCACACAGGAGGATTATTCAGCAACTTCAAAAGAACTTTCATTACCATCACGAAGAGAAAGGAAGATAACAGATCACCCTGTCTCAGTCCCTTCCTACCCGGGAAATAACCCTCAAGAGAATCATTGATCATCACCGAGAAAGAAGGAGATGTGACACAAGTTTGCACCCAACTAACAAACTATACAGGAGTACCAATAGCCAGTAGCACTCCAAACAGAAAATCCTAGTTAACTGAATCATAAGCCTTTTGGAATCTTAAAATTTTAATTTTGTAGTTAATAGATATATTAATTTTTAAAACATGTCCACAATACCTATTAAAAAGTTAAATTTAATGTCTAATAACATTTAGTTTTTAACATCTTCAAATACGTAAAAGATTTATTAGATATAAAAATTGAGAATTTCAAAACTTATTAGACATTTTTTTTAAGTTTAGGACTATACATACCCACAATTTTAGAAGTCCATGTTGAAGGGATTGGAATTTCCACAGTGGAAGCAATCAAATATCTTGTGTTTCGAACTTTTTGTTTTACATAACATGAAATTACAGAGGCGACGAAAACAGGATAAACAAAAATAAAACTAAGCATGCTTCTATCACAAAATTATAAAGGAAAATGGGAAAAGGAAACTAACCCTTGAAGACACACTTTCTTCACGTTTCCTTTCCACTACAAGAAATCACGAACTGGACTTCTTCATCTTAATCTCGAACATCATGAACACAGCAACTCGATAAGATCTCGAATGTCACAATGAGGACACCACCACAAGAACTTCATAGTTATTCTCAAGGAGAGAATCACAAAGACTTGTGGGATTCTATTTTTAATTTTGGTGTCAAGGAAGATATGAGACTCTTTGAGAGAAAATCTTTTGGTCAAGAAGATGAAGAGGAGATTGATAGATCATAGAATTCTTCTGTGTAAAATGAATATCACGTTGAATCCCAAAAACGAACCACACCTCTGTTTAACTCCCTTAGTAACTCCCAAGGAGTTATAATTTTGAATTCAAAATTCAAAATCAAATTATATTAAAACAATTTAATATAATTAAATCTAAACTATATGTTATATCTCATATAACATATAACATATAACCTATAGTTTATTATATCGCATATAATATAATCTATAGTCTATAATTCTCTCATATAACTTATAGTATTAATATGAAACATATTCATATTAATTTTAACCTATAGTTTTTATAAGAATCACATTCATATAATTAATATTTGAATCATATTCAAATATTTATTTCTCTCATTAAAACTTTATATTATAATATATCACATATATTATACTAATTGTATCATATACAATTAATTTTCTCTGATTAATTTAAACAATTCAAATGAATTCAAATTAATCCAAAATTAATTTGATTCTCATTAATTCTTATTGAGCTAACAATGAGATCTTATGGACCTACAAGGCTCCAATGATACGAGATTAATTAATAAACTCTTTAATTAAGTTAATCCCCTTTCATTAACTACCGGTCACTCTATTAAAGATTGAAGTTGCATTCTTCGCACTGTAAATATATTTCTGTGTCCATTGGATATAATCAATCAACAGTGCGTTGACCCTTCACAAATTACTCGTAAATACTACTATGTCAAAATTACCATTCTACCCCTGTAGTTACATCTAATTCTTTAAGTATCACCAATTTCTCTAATGAACAATTAGTCATAGTCAACTATAACTGAAGCCCTCTCGGGCCAAGAGAGGATATGATGCCACATTGTTCAAGACCCAGAATTAGTTTTTAAGGAGTAATTTATCTACTTACCCCAACAATCGGGAATGAGCGAATTTCTTCTTGTGTAGTTGTGTTCCTGGCTTCCCACTCGGACAAATCCCTAAAATGGTAGGCATATTGAGTCGACGAATCTGGCCATTCTCACCCATGCATATCAAATGACCCCCCTCATAGGCAAGAGTACACAACTCACTCATGATTTAGGTCAAGTCACCTATGGTCATCTTAGTGAAATGTGAGTATCTTCTAGCAATGGTGTTATAAAGAGAGACTACTCATTTCGTGGTTCGGTCTTATACAAACTTTTTGTATAGGATACCTCCGCTTACATGTCTCCACATGAATGATCAAAATCGATTATTTGTAACACTTTACAACAATTGTAACAATTACAAAGTGGGTCGTATCTGTAGTGTCACTAGGATAAGGTACCCAGCCTTATCCATTTACTACAAACCGTTCAAGTTATTACTTAAACATGATTCACCTGTATGTCTCCATATGCATGTTTAAACTTCATCAAATAACCTTACGTCTTAGTTTATTGGTTTTAAGTTAATGCAACTAAATGTCAAATAAAATAACAACTTATTTTATTAAATAAATAATCTATTTGTACAAATACAGTTTACAAACTACAAGACCACGAGATTTAGGGCATCAACCCCAACACATGTGCTATACTTTAACCTTATATAAATTTGTGCCCTTCGTGACATGAAGTACTAGATCCGCTATTGAGTGCAGTGTGTCACAATTGCACTTTCGAAGGTTCATAAAAAGTGATTGTGCGACACTTGTTGCCACCCATGAACAAGCCAACCAATTCAGATTCAGACTGTCAACAGCACAACAGGCGTAATACGCAACTACCACCCCCGTTTCAGAGAAAATGATTTTCGAAAACAGAGTTAGAGAAAAAAGTTTTCGCAAACATTTGAATGTATGTTTAAGAAAATAAATGTCATAGTAGAAAACAATAAAGGACAACAACGACTTCATGACATATACCTCGGATATGAAGATATGATGGTTAGTCTTACCCCCACATAGTACATTCGAAGCAAAAAGATTTTTGTCACCCTTGCATATGCAAAAGGTCGTTGAATTACTTACAACAAAAAGTACAAAGAAAACAAGCTAATGTGACTAATGAAATACATATCATGAAAGTATGATAAAAAGGAGTTGGCTTGAGAATGCGGTCACGGGCAACACACCCTAGACAAGTATGACCATGACGTAGTGCATGCTAATTAACATTTATTGACAAAATTTTTAAGATTTTAAATCTTAGGTGGGTGGTCTCAACGACCATTAGATCAGTTTGTAGTAGGTTTTTCATAATCGCAGACAACTCCAAATTAATGTTTATGTTTTAATTTTCACCACTCATTTGTGACGTAATATCAATAAAAGAAAGGGTTTAGTTACCCATTGTAATTAGATAAATCTAATCAAGTTACTTCAGAGCATGTCAATGGTATTTCTTTTCTCTTACTTTAATATTTCTAATTCTAGTTATTTAAAATAAGTTTATTTTAACTAGTTTAATGATTTATTCATTTTTCATATATACATAATAAATTCTTTGCTGTTCTCTGATTTATCTTACTAAAACACTTGAATGATTTTAAATTTAATTTTGACTGTGCTGATTTATATTCTTTAAATCCAATTCTTTTTTCATTTTCATTTTATGGAATAAATTTGATAAAGTTATATTTGTTACAAAAAGGTTGGGTTATAAAGTTGTTGATATAGTCAATAAATTTGAGATATGTTTATTCAATAATATATAGAAATATAATAGAGTTATGATGTATTATAACAAAATCCATGAAGGAATTACACATGATAAAATGAAAATCTAGGTAGCTCATGAAATCTAAAGCATTTATACAAAATTAAATAAAAAAGTTATAGTTCCCAACCTGATCTCACAAAGGGTTTTTGGTTGATTTTTTCTTGTAACTAAACAAAAGAGATGAAAAAGCTTCTCTCTTTTTAAGCCAAAAACCCTCAAACAAGCTTGTAATTATCTGAAGATAATCTTGTGATATCCTTCTGCTTTACATTGGTTATTACCCATAATCTCTCTAATTCCTTTCATCTCTGTGAGTTAGCTTTCTTCAAGTAACAATTCCTGTTCATAAAACACCTTCTTTTAGCTCATTCCCATTTCAGTTTCAATAATATAATAACATCTTTCTATTTTCCTTTTCTTTCTGTCCCTTTTTGATTTGTAGAAGTATATAAAAAGATAATAACAAACTTGTTTGATAATGATTTCCATTTTTGAAAAATATGTTTCTTCACAATTTCTTTGCTTAAAAATTTAAATTTTTAGTCAAATTTCATAACTAAATGTATTTTTTTTCGCTCGGTAAGTATTTCGTTTTTTTAAAAAAAAAAAAAATAAATCTATAGACACTATTTCTATTTCCAAATTTCTTCTTTTGTATTTACTTTTTATCAATAGTTTAAAAAACAAGCCAAATTTTGAAAATTAAAAAAAAAAAAAAAGGTTTTAATAACGTGTTTCTGTTTTTTGGAATTTGGCTAAGAATTCAACCATTGTAAGAAGATGCAAATCGTTGTAAAAATTGGAGAGAAAATATACTTAATTTTTAAAAATCAAAAAATAAAAAACGACATGATTACCGAATAGAGTTTTTTTTCTCTTTCTTTTGTAGTTTTAAAAGCATGAGCTTGAATATTTCTTGAAAATGAATTTAGAAGTTAGATAACAAAACAAGAAATCTCATGTGTGGATGTAGAGTTTACAAACTCACTTTCAAAAACCAAAATCGAAAACTAATGGTTATTAAACCGGACCTAAGATTTTAAACTTGTCTTCCTAATTGTCAATCCAAAACCAAATTTAGAAAGTTCATCACCACCCTTATTCATTTGTTGAACTAAAACAAAAAAAGAAGTTGCCTAATTTTTAGGATGAAAAAAAAATGATGTAGAAAAATCTCTGTGAAAATTTTTGGCTCTGCCCCTACTTATTTGTATACTTGTTAAAAAAAACAAAAAACAAAAAACCAAAAACAAAAAAAGAAATCTTTCATCTTACCCATTTTTTCTTGCAATATTTATGAGGTCTTCATGAAGAAAAACAGAAGTTTTCTCTTCTTCTTCAACAGTTTTCAAAACCCCTTCATTTCTACTCTGTTTCTTTGGAACAAAATGAGATCTCCTGAACCCAAATTTCTCCTTCCAACAGCTAGCAGAAGAAACTTTTGTGAACTTTGGAAATGAAACTTCATCTTCTTCATCATCTTCTTCATTCACTTGCAATTCATCTCTTAAAGTTGTCTTAACCAACAGATTATTATTCCTTGAACTGTCCTTCAATGGCAGCAACTTCCCTTGAAAGAAAATCTCATCTGCTGATATCATACATCTGTTCTTCACACTAAACTCAAAATCAGAAGAAACAGGTGCTTCTCTGTAAATATTCTCAATCTTCAATCCCTGTTTTGTTTCAACAAAATCATTTGAAAATGAAATTCTTGGATCCATAGAGGAATAACCTCAAAAGGGTTTGCTTCTAAGTTTAAGCAAATGATAAAAAATCCTTCATCTTTCCTTTGCTTTTCACTTGCCTTGGTTAATTGGGTTTAGAAAGGTTTGTTTATATATAGAGGGAATTTTTTGTTTTTCATTCTTGTTCATTAGACACTTTCATGTTACTGGCTTTGTCAGTGTCTAATAAAAGAATTGTGGGTAAAATTAAAACTTCTTTTTTTTTTTTTTTTTGCTTTCTAGTATACATTTGTATGATTTGTAATCATAAATTATATATTCTTTTTTAGTTTATGTTTCATTTTCTTCCATCATAAACATTTTTTGTTTGACTATATTATCTACTTCAATGGCATGATGGGACAATTTGTTTTATTCTATTCTTTGGGAAACTAAATTTTGGTTCTTGAACTAGAATCGCAAGAGTTACAATGGTTAGAAATAATAAAGTATTTCATGATATTACCTCTTCCTTTTTTTTTTTTTTTTTTTTTTTGCCTTCAAAGTATTTGGATGAAATGCAGGTTGAATGTTGGTTATTTGGAATTGTATTAAATGTTAGTAGTATGATTGTCTTGAAATTAATTGTCTTTGGGTTGTTATATAGTTTTGCTCATTATGATCTTTTTGAATTGTTTAAAGTATTTCAATATTAGTTTGGGAAAATAAGGTCCCGTCAAGTAACTATTTGGTTTTTTATTTTGAAAGTATAGTTTATTTTCTCTTAGATTCTTACCATGGTTTTCATTTTTCTTAAGTTGAATTCTTAGCTATTTTTTTTTTTAAAAAAAAAAAACCTTTTTTTTAGTTTCAAAAAATTGCTTGGTTTTTGAAAGCATCAATATAAAGTAGATAATAAAGGTAAAAAAAAGTTAGCGATAGAATGAGTGTTTATAAGCTTAATTTTCAAAAACTAAAAATTAAAAACAAAATAGTTACCTAACGAGGTCTAAGTAATCATACATTTTGATTAAATTTCAGTGTAAGTTCTACTAAGATCAATGCACCTAGCTTATGCTATACATGTATCATTTTCACTAAAACTTATTGAAAAAAAAAAGAGGGATTTGTGAAATCACAAACTAAGGGCCTATTTGAAATTATTTTTAAACTAATACGAGTGTGTCGTTAGTGAAGATAAAATTTCTAGTATTACGGTAGTATGAAAAAAATTTCATACTACTTTCATTCATTGATTGCCACAAAAATAGTATTTTAAGAATTATGTACAATCCACAAAATAAATGAATAATAAATTAATGAATCATTTAATGAGGTGTCAAATAATAGATAGGAGTGCTAGGTACTATGGTAGTACTAGAAATTTTTTCTTTTAGTAAAAATGTACTCAAACTACGATAGATCCATTTACGTTATCCCTAGATGGGTGGGATAAATCAGTTTAGTTTGCACCGATAGAGAAATATTGATATATTAAATTGATCATGACTAACCAATCAAGTTTGAACTTGGAAAAAGCTTCGAATTAACTTTAAGATGTTTAGCATTTACATTAGGTTTGTGGACAATAATCAAGAATCTTTCTTTGTTCAAATTTTCATGTGGACTTTTGACTGTCACATGCTATTCCTTGGTTATCTTCACATGGTTTATCCACATAAATCTAAATGCCAATTCCTTTGAATTTTGCAAATAAGGACAGAGGGTGGATTCCCCAAATTTTTGCAGCTTAGGACATTATTATTATCTTTTTTTCTTATTCAAGACATGATCTAAGTAGTGCCAACCTCATGGCTAAAAAACTTGTCTAATTGGCAATGTCTCCCTTTTGGTCTCCCATGTTGTGAACAAAACTTGTCTGTTTGTGGTCTAAATAAAGAATCTTATGCATCTTTTTTCTTTCTCACAATCAAAAACAAATTGTGTTGAAGGCTCAATTTACTATGTCAGATCAAGGGCTTTGTTTCTTGATATGGATGCTTTGGATGCTGCCAAACCAATAAATACTTAAAGAATTATGTAAAAAAAAACAAAAAACAAAAACTTTCTTCCGTGTGAATTTTCATTGAGCAGATCAATTGTTGGCTGGCTCCAAATATTTCATGTTTGGAAGATATTGACTACTTTTTGTAAACTGTTGGCATTTGTTTACTTGAGGTTAAAGCATTGAGAATCTAAAACAAGATGTCAACAACCTCACTTTTTACTTTTTTTTAATAATTAGTTTTCAATTAGCTTACACACTTCAACTAATCTCAACGAAGGAACGATTTTCTGGCTTCACAACGGTTTTTTGGCTCCATAATATTTGAAAGGTTAAATTACTTGTTTAGTCCCTTAACTTAAAGATCAGTGACTATTTGGTTCATGAACTTTAGAAAGCATTTAATAGATCTTTAAACTTCCAATTTCGTGTCAAATAAGTTTCTGAATTTCAATTTTAAGTCTAATATATTCTTGACCTATACGACATTTTTTAAAATTCACAAATGTGGTAGACACGAAATTGGAAACCTCATTAGATATAAAACTCAATTTGATATCTATTAGATCAATTAATTATTAAATTTTTTGAATGGATTTATTGGACATTTGTAAAATTTATAAATCTATCGGACACAGTTAAAAGTTGAAGGATTTATTAAACATCTTTTAATGTTCAAGAACCAAATAGACAAAAAATAATAATACAAATAAAAGTCGGAAGGTTCAAGGATTAAAATTATAATTTAACCTATTTGATATCTAAAAGTTGTACAATGTCTTGCCTTTTAAGTAATTGAGTTAACATGAAATGACCTCAAAGAGGTCTGAGTTTAGAGCATTTTGACTCTCATGTTTGCCAACAACAAATTTTTGCTGTGTTGAAGCCATGTTATAATGACTCCATGAAGTCAAAGTCTCAACTCTTGAGCATTATAAAATAATCCTCAAAGATGTTTCAGTTTATAGTATTCCTTTTACCATCAATGTACACAAAGATCAAATCAGAAAACTCAAGTCACTGAAATATGCTAGATCAAATAACCTCCTTTAGTTACCATTTGCTATTTATTGATGTATAAACTTTACTCGAAATCTTCACATTCAGAAACATCAGACATTCTTTTCTGTGGCAAGTAATTTCCAAGATAGTGTTTGTGCTTCAATGTTACATGCATTGAACCTTCAACTGAATTTCTAACAGGCTTCATGGTTTCCCTTTGAAAGACATTGGAAGTAAATGTTAATGGACCTTTGTTAAGATCTTCATTGGAAGTAATGGATTGTAAAGGTTTTCTATGTTGAGATACTAATAATAGTTTCTGCCTTGAGTTTTGCTTCAATTTGGAGTTGTTCCCATTTCCTTCAGCTTCTTTCATCCTTGGACTAGTCATCGATTCAACGGGTACAAGCTTCCCATCAACTTGATTTGAGAAAACAAATGTAACCTGAGATAAAAAGGTAAAAGAAAATTTGGTTTACCCATCCAACTTGCTGTACTGGTTTGTAAAATATATTAAGGTTAAACTACCAAACTTTGTTCTTAGGTTTGTGTCTATTTGGTCTTTAAACTTGAACTTTGATATTTTTTAAAATTCACGAATCTACTAAGACAAAATTGAAAACTTAGGATTTTGTTAGACACCAAGTTTCAAATTTAATATCTATAGGTCAATTGGCTTTTACAAATTTTGAATTTGTTAGAAACTTCTTAAATACAAAATTGAAAGTTTAGAGACCTATTAGACACTTTTGAAAGTTCATAAACCAAACAAACATAAACCTCAAAGTTCTAAACTAAACTTATGATTTAACTGGACTAAATTTTTTTAAAAAAATGACTCTGAACCTTGTAGTTTGTGCAAAAATATCTTTGAACTTCCAAAAATTTCAAAAAAATAATCTTAAACTTTCAAAAAGAGTTTTAAAAAAATACCCTTACTATTAGTGCTTTGTTTAAAAAAATACCCCTGTACTTTCAAAAGTTTCAAAAATACTCTTAAATATATTTTTAAAAAAAAGTTCAAAAATACCCTTATTGTTGGTATATGAACAGAAACCATTATTACCTCAATGCAAAAATACCTCTAAATTTTAAAGTTGCATTGGTACCTTACCTTCCAAAAAAAAGTGAAAAAAATGTCCTACTTCCATTTTCTTTCTCTCTCCTACTTCAATCTATGACCTAACACTTCTTTAATTTCCGTCCTTTTTCTCACCTCTTTCTTGATATCCTCCCACTCCCCTTCTTGCTAACTGTTTGACCTTGGTTTATTTTAATAAAATAATAATAATAATAAAAAGCTCCCCTCTCAGTTAAGGTATATAGACTATAATAAGAAGAAAGAGAATAATGGAATCGCTAAAGGACCTTCAGACTTAAATGTTTTAATATGGTTGTACGTTAGTAGCTGAGTGTGTATTAATAGTTAAATATGTCCTTTTTGTATTTGTCTTTATCATTTTGGTGAATTTTAAGGGGAAATTTTGCGAGATTTTATGCTTTAACTTGAAATTTTGGTTTACATTTGGTTGCTGAGAAAATTGGTGTAAAAATTGGACAAATAGGGAAAAAATGAAAGTATAAAATGAGAGTATCTCTATGAAAAATAAGGGTATCTTTATAATTTATTTTCAAATTGATTCTTTTCCACTCAAGATAACTTTAAATAAATTGATTACTCATCATACTGATGGTAGGAGTATTTTTAAATATATTTTTTTTAAGGTTAAAAGTATCGATGCAACTTTTGGAAGTTCAGTGATATTTTTTTAACAAGGTATTGACGGTTTCCGTCCCTATACCAACGATAAAGGTATTTTTTAACTTCTTTAAAGTTTAGAGGTATTATTGAAACTTTTGAAAGTTCAAAGGTCTTTTTGAAATGAAGTACTAACGGTTTCTGTCCAAAACTGACAGTAAGGATATTTTTTTTATTTTTTTTTCTTTAGTTTAAGGACATCATTAAAACTTTGAAAATTTGAGGATATTTTTTATACAAAATACAAAGTTCAAAGGTGTTTTCTATAATTTAGCCATTTAATTATATATTAAAAATCAAACCTCATCACCAGCCGAAGCTTGCAAAATGGTATCAGGTACGGTAGCAGAGTCAAAATGGTGCCCCCAGTTGGCTAAATCTTCTTCTAGAGGAGACCCTACCTGAAAATTTTGAAGAGCAGAAGGGGATAAAATAAGGCAACTAGAAGAAATTTTATCCTCCGTTAATTAGAGAAGTGACCAACCTGTTGCTCTGATTTCTTCAACTTGTCCAAGCATCCAGCAAGTTGTGCAAATCCGCCAATGTCAGAAGTTACTTGGTCAGACTGACAAGGTCCGGTTGTAGACAGGTCTTCGTCCATGTCCTCGGGCCTACCACAACAATTTTGGCACCGACTGCAATTCATCTTTTCATGGATTTCAGACCTGTGTATTCAAAATGACAGTATTATTCATGCGGCTATATTTGTAAATGCCGGTTATACTTGCAAAGAATTATGTCTACTGATGTCTGTTTTTGTTGGTGATTATTTTAAAATTCATGTATTAGGGGAAGAAATAATTTGTTTGTGGGTTTTTTTTTGGGGGGGTTAAATAAAAATCTTGGTTTATTGATGTCTGACGAGTATTGAGGTAAAGGACAAAACTAACGTTAGGCATAGAGGACGCCAAAACGAGACCCTTTTTTAGATCACAGGATGCTGTTTGAATAATGGTTGCCAGAGACTAATGGCTACTTAACTCTAGGGAGGGGAGGAAAAAAAACAAGTATGCTACCACCTCATTTGACAATGATAACCATTAGAAATTAACCTTGTTAATACTACTTCCACTAATGAGTGCTTGTCCCCGGTTGAAAGTAGAGTTTAAACTCTAGGGGCATTTTCGTCCTTTCACTATACTCTAGGATTTCCTATTTTTCTATTTAAACGTATAGCCTCTATGTATTCAGTGTATCAATTCTAATAAGAAAATTCTATATCGTGGTTTTTTCTCCTTGTACTAGGGTTTTCCACGTATTCCTGTATGTGCCCTATTTTCCTTCTCTCTCTACCTTTTCATCATGGTATCAGAGCAACGAGATGAAACCCTGGCCACCATTGAGGAAAATCAAACAGGAGAATCACAAGTGTCATCTGGCACCACAACTACGGATATTGCCGTTGTCGTACAGACCGCTATAGAACGGTACTTCCAGACGGTCTTACCTCATCTTCATCAGTCGATTGGAGCAGCCCAACCCAGAGGATAGGTGGCCGATTGGATCAGAAACCAGCAAACCCAGCCGACTGATTGAATCAGCCACCAGACAGCGGCTACAGAAGCCACGGCGCGCCAAGCGATCGAGAGCCACAATCTGCCTCAGACGATCGGGAGCCAGAGGGTGGGTGGATCGTAGTTTCGCGCCAAGCCATCCACAAGCAGACGCCAGCCGATTGAAGAAAGCTAGCCCAAGCCATCTGGCGTCCACCCAGTCAAAGCTTTCTAGACCGACTCTAGCCGCATGCAGGCGTCCAATTGATCCCAACCAGTCGGTTCCAGCACTACGATCCCAACCAGTCGTGATCCATCTGACCCGAGCCTTGGTTCTTACCCAGCACATGCCATACCAGCCGTGATCCCAGCCGCACCTATGGGTCTTCCTATTCCAACCATGATACCTCCATTCCAGCCGAGTATGGTTAGCAGTTTCAGTCAAGGAATTCTCGTGGGTGGCAGATTGGAGATGAGTGAATCTCGTGGTCATATCCTAAACAGAAACTTAACTATATCCAAGAACAGTTCACTCAACTTCAACTCCAGATTAAATAGCAAAATGAGTCAATTCAACAACAAATAGCTACCCTCCAGTCTACCAATTTACTCAAAAAGTCCAGTAACCTCTTTCCCTGCCTTATCTACAGCAAATTTATTTTCTGGGGCAATAAGAAATTTTGCTAGCTTTATTGTTGGGGAGAAATTAAGTGGTCATAATTACTTTTCTTGGTCTCAATCCATAAAAATGACCCTTGAGGGCCGTCATAAATTTGGATATCTAACGGGCGAGATACCGAAACCAAGACCGAGTGACCCTCAAGAACGTATATGGAAGGGAGAAGACTCCTTCAATCTATTTTAGTAGGTAGTATAGAGCCTCAAATTGGAAAGCCCCTACTATATGCTGCCACTGCACGAGACATTTGGGAGGATGTCCAAAAGCTGTACTGCAAATGACAAAATGCTTCCCGGCTCTATACTTTAGACAAAAAAGTCCATGAATGCAAGCAGGGAACGATGGACTTTACAACTTAATTCAACAAGTTGTCTCTACTCTGGCAAGAAATGGACCTATGTCGTGAATTGGTCAGGAATTGTCTGTGTGGGGAGTCTTACATTACCAGTTTGAGAAGACCGACCGAGTTTATGACTTTCTTGCAGGGCTGAATTCTAAGTTCGATGCGATACGGAGTCAGATACTGGGAACCAGTCCGATACCATCCCTGGTGGAAGTTTGCTCTGAAATTCGCCTCGAGGAAGACAGGTCCAGTGCTATGAATAATACACTGATTTTGCCAACTAACTTTGCTGCATTTAAAACGTCAGGTCCTGTCAATGATAAACAAAACGGCAAGCCAACTCCAGTATGTGAACACTGTGAAATGCCCTGACACACCAAAGACCAATGCTAGAAGCTGCATGGTCGTCCACTTAATGGTAAACAGCGTCAGTCAGGTTCTGGACGAGCACTGGCAAGTGAATTGGCAATCGGAGGTCCTCAACCTCAGAATCAGGAAACTAGCCAGAGTAACTCAAGTACAGTGGGTGTGAGTACAATCACCCAATCAGGTACTCTTCAATCTTTTGGTCTTGTTAGTATAACTAGTAAAAAGTCGTGGATTCTAGATTTAGGGGCTACAGACCACTTAATTGGCTCCTCCGACCAGTTTCTTTCGTATTATCCAAGTGTTGGGAATGAAAGAATCAGAATCGTTGATGGGTCCTTTGCTCCTGTGGCTGAGAAAGGCCATCTTTCTCCCTTTGAGGGTTTGGTTCTCCAAGATGTGCATATGTTCCTAAAATTTCTTATAATCTATTATCTATTAGCAAGATTACAAGAGATTTGAGATGTCGAGTTACTTTCTCACCTGATGTTGTTGGTTTTCAAGACCTAAACTCGGGGACGACGATTGGCACTGCCCGACATGATGGAGGGCTTTATTTCCTTACTGAAGATGCTTTTTCTAGGATATGTGATAAGACTAGTTTACTTTCATCATGTTTTTCTACCTCTAAAACTGATTACATGTTATGGCATTATCGTCTTGGACATCCTAGTTTTCATTATATGAAATATTTGTTTCCGCATCTGTTTCGCAATGTTAATCTTTCTAACTTGACTTGTGATGTGTGTATCCAAGCTAAACAACCTTGAGTCTCGCTAAAACCTTGGCCTTATAAGCCTTCCAAACCATTCACCCTCTTCCATAGCGATGTTTGGGGTCTGTCACCTGTTACTACCGTCACTGGCAAACGGTGGTTTGTAACCTTCATTGATGACCACACTAGACTAACTTGGGTTTTTCTTCTCATCGATAAGTCTAAAGTCAAATCGGTTTTCAAACAGTTCTACAATTCTATAGAAACCTAGTTTAACGCAAAGATCGCTAATCCTTCGAAGTGACAATGGTAGGGAGTATTTTAATAATTCTTTTAGGGAATTTTGTCTCTAAAGGAATTGTCCATCAGAGTTCGTGTGCGTATACTCCTCAATAAAATGGAGTAGTCGAACGAAAAAACCGTCATCTTATCGAAGTTGCTCGATCCCTTATGTTGTCAACTTCACTTCTATCCTATTTGTGGGGAGATGCTATTCTAACAGCAGCTCATTTGATAAACCGAATGCCTTCCTGGGTCCTAAAGTTCCAAACCCCCTTAGACTATATCAAGGAGTCCTATCCTGATAATCTGCTTATCCCTGATGTTCCACTTCCAGTGTTTGGGTGTGTTGTGTTCGTCCATACCCATGGTCCTAACTGAACCAAGTTTACCCCCCGTGCTAAGAAATGTGTCTTTGTGGGATATCCTCTTCATCAACATGGGTACAAATGTTACCATCCTTCCTCACGAAAATATTTTGTCTCAATGGATGCGACCTTTCTCGAAGATCAACCCTTCTTTCCCATTAGTTCTCTCCAGGGGGAGAGTACTAGTGAAAAGACTAATTGGGGTCCGAGTCTGTCAATTTTACCTGAACCTATTCCTGTCATAAGTATCAATGAACCCATTCTGCCTACTGAACAAGTCCCATGGATCACGTACTATAGGAGGAATCTCAAGAAGGAAATAGCACCGCCTATTACTTCTCCGACTCCAGTCCATGAGTCAGAACGGGCGTCAATTCCAGATACTAGTAATCTTATCCCTGATAATAGTAACATTTGTGTTGAAAATGATGCTTGTGTTGAAGATGATGCAAGTAAAGATAGAGAAAATGGTGACAATACCAACGACTGTACTGAGAATCGGTTGATACAAGTGATGGTAGTTGTGAAAAATCTATTCCAGCAGAGAACATTGTTGAAGGTGAAAGAGATCCTTTAAAAGATAAGATGCATGAGCAGAAGGCTGAATGCAGTGGGGAGTCAGAGGAGAAGAAAGACCATGATTCCTCTCTTGACTTTCCTATTGCCTTAAGAAAAGGTACGAGATCCTGCATGAAGTATCCATTGCAGAGTTACTTGTCTTACAGCAACTTGTCTCCCGTGTTCAAAGCTCTCACTATGAGCCTAGACACAGTTACAATACCGAGCAATATACATGCAGCGATCGAGATTCCCGAATGGAGAACTGCGGTCATAGAGGAAATGAGGGCGCTTGAGAAAAACAACACTTAAGACCAGGTTACCCTTCCAAAAGGGCACAAGGCAGTTGGGTGCAAGTGGGTGTTCACTGTTAAATACAAGCCTGATGGAACGATTGACAGGTACAAGGCCAGATTGGTTGCCAGAGGCTTCACTCAGACTTTTGGAATAGATTACTCCGAGACTTTCTCCCCAATAGCAAAGTTAAACATTGTTCGTGTTCTTCTCTCAGTTGCGGTTAACAAAGACTGACCTCTCTACCAGTTTGATGTGAATAATGTCTTTCTTAATGGAGAAAGAGACAAATTGGTTGTCAAGCTCCTTGATGAAATCGAATAAAAGAGAAGAATCATTCCCGGTGAGAATGTTGTCGTCAACGTATAAAAGAAGGATGAGGCAACGACCATGACGTCGACAAACAAAATGTCAAAATCCACACGGCAGGATCCGTCATCTTGGCAGGAATTCTTTTAAAATTGGGAGTCTGATGGCCTATGGAGAGGGCTTCTCACTAATACTTTCGACTCACTGTGTGGGATGCTCGTTTAACCTCTGTATTCATCTCGTAGCTAGAACGTCGGTCTACCCAATGTCTACGGTTCCAATAGGCGAGACTAGGGAATGATTGGTCTTAGCGATTCCCTTTCCGTGATCAAAATTGTAAATTGTGGTTTCTTTCCTTTCGGCCTAAGCCTTCGGTAATAAATAGGATAGCATACTTCTTTCTTTTACCCATAAGCTAAGGCATGTTCTGATCTCCTTTCCTTTTATTTATCAGATTTGTGGCTTTGACTCATTCAAGGTGAAAAATGAATGGGGTTGATGGTGTTGCTTGCCTTAGATTAGAGCTGCAATTGGCTAAAAGGAAATTCCAACTAAAGCAAGGGCTGATATCAAAGCGACTAGGGAAAGGATCTCGTATTGGCTCCTATCTACTGCTATAGTTAGGTAGCATAATAAGAAGCTCTCACTCAAACAAGGACTTCCTATACTGTACTAACAGCAGATGACTGCTACTACACGGACACTGACTCTGTTGTGCTTGGTCATCCACTACCAAAAGATGTGATTTCCAATTCTGTCTTAGGAATGTTTAAGCTAGAGGACAGAATAATGAAAGGATATTTTAAAAGAATGGTCTCGATCTTCTTCTTTCTTAGCATTATTGTAAACCATTTGATCCTAGTCGTCTTGCGTGGAAGGAGCCAGATGACAGAGATTTTGCTTTTCTCACCCCCGTCCGTCTTTCATATCGAGCCTAAATATCCCTGTGGCTGGATTAAGGGCAGCGCGTCGGGTATATTTTTTCACAGTAGCAGGATCACTATAACTGACTCCATTGAGTTCGTCACCATAGAACTCCAGTCGTCTAAGTACGGGTGGAATAGCTCATTGTGGAGGGTGCACGGGAAATGAGCCATGCAAGAGACCATTAAGCGGAGCCGACAAAAACCATGTACTGCAGCCAAAGAGATCTTACCCCCATCCAACCACCAAGAGCATAAAAGATATCCTTCAAGTTCCAAAGATGATTCTAGAACAGCTGATACGCAGTCAGTTACCTTTCCTTTCGTCGTCTTCCTTTACTGTAGAGTAACTTATTGACTCCTCGGTAACTATAAAAGAAGTTTACATGAGTCCTCCCCTAGGGTTTGAGAAACAATTCAATCATCGAGTATGTAAACTGAGGAAGTCCTTATATGGGTTGAAACAGTCTCCCAGAGCCTAGTTTGGCAGATTCGCTACCTTTATGAAATCACAAGGGTACAATCAGGGGCACTCAGATCACACCCTTTTTACGAAAAAAATCAGTATCAGGGAAAATTGCAATTCTGATTGTATATGTAGATGACATTGTCATTTCAAGTGATGATGCTTCAGAAATTGACAGATTGAAGAGGAAAATGGCTGAGGAATTTGGAATTATGGATCTCGAAAAATTGATGTACTTTCTCGGAATGGAAGTGACTCAATCGAAAGAAGGGATTTCAGTTTCTCAACGAAAATATACTCTGGATTTACTCAAGGAGACAGGTCTGACAGGCTGTAAACCAGTGGATACTCCTGTGGAAGTTAATGCTAAACTCAGTAACTTGAGCAACAGTGTTCCGGTTAACAAGGAGAGATATTAGCGGCTTGTTGGGAAACTAATCTATCTCTCTCATACCACACCAGACATTTCATATGCAGTCAGTGTAGTTAGTAAGTTTATGCAGTCTCCTTACGAAGAACATATGAGAGCAGTGGAGTGCATCTTGAGGTATTTAAAAACCTCTCCAAGCAAAGGGTTATGTTCAGGAAGTCTGACAGACGGTGCATCGAGGCATACACGAACGCTGATTGGGCAGGCTCTGTGGTAGACAGAAAGTCGACATCTGGATACTGTACCTTCATGTGGGGTAACCTTATTACATGGAAGAGTATGAAACAAGGTATTGTTACCAAGTGCCGAGGCTGAATACAGGGCTATGAGTTTGGGGATATGTAAGGAAATTTGGCTGAAAAAGATCCTAAGTGACCTTGATCAAGCTAGTGACGGTTCGATGAAACTCTACTGTGATAATAAAGCCACAATAAGTATCGCGAACAACCCAGTACAACATGACAGGGCAAAACATGTTGAAATTAATAGGCATTTCATCAAGGAGAGACTTGACAGTGGCAACATTTGTATTCCCTATATTTTTTCCAGTCAACAGATAGCAGATGTTCTTACAAAAGGACTTCCCAGAGAGACCTTTGACTCATGTATTAGCAAGTTGGGCCTCATTGTTCTTACAAAAGGACTTCCCAGAGAGACCTTTGACTCATGTATTAGCAAGTTGGGCCTCATTGATATCTACCCCCAACTTGAGGGGGAGTATTGAAAGTAGGGTTTAAGCCCTAGAGGCATTTTTGTCCTTTCACTGTACTCTAGGGTTTCCTATTTTTCTATTTAAACGTGTAGCCTCTATGTATCCAATGTATCAATTCTAATAAAAAAAATTCTATATCGTGGTTTTTTCTCCCTATACTAGAGCTTTCCATGTATTCCTGTGTGTGCCCTATTTTCCTTCTCTCTCTACTTTTTCATCATCCCCTACTTCCAAAGAGTGTTTTCAAGCCAAGATTTGAAAACTTAAAAAAGTAGACCCCATCTAACAACGATTTTATTTCTAGTTTTCTATTTTTGAAATTTATGATTGTTTCGTTTTCAATTCCTTTACTATGGTTTTCCCCTTTCTTAACGAGACATTTGAATTCTTCGTCAAATACCAAAAACAAAATTGAGTCTTTGAAAAACACAGTTTTGTTTTGATAATTGTTATGTTTTTTATTTTTTGCTTTTGAAATTTATGATTGTTTCCTCATTATTTGTTGGCAAGCTTTTTACCCTCCTTAAAAACACATTTGAATTTTAAGCCAAATTTCAAAAACAAAATCAAGTTTTAAAAAACTACTTTCTTTTTGTGTTTTCAAAATCTAGTTTTCTTTTTGAAAACGTGTTTAAAAAGTAGATAATAAAGCAAGAAAACTATAGGTAAAAGAAGTGTTTTTCAGCTTAATTTTCAAAAATAGAAAGTCGAAGGCAAAATGATTATTAAATGGGGCCTACATTTTTTAGTTATCAAAATTTGGCTTGATTTTTTAAAATATTGGTAGAACGTGAATTATCAATCAAACAAAGAAATCTATATGTGATGGTGTTTATATGCTTAATTTTTAAAAACTTGTTTTTATTTTTAGAATTTGGCTAAGAATTCAAATGTTTCTTGAAGAGATATGAAAACCATAGAAAAGAAATTGAGAAGCTAGCACAATTTTCAAGAACATAACTAAAAATGAAATTATTATCAAACGGGACCTAAAATTTTTGTTTGTTGTACTCACGTTTATATGCATTTACATCATCCACACTATCCTAGTGAAATAGGTTTAACCATTCTCCGTGGCATACAGGCTTCTTATGTAAAATGTATATTAGATTGAAAATTACCCAACATAATGTCACATCTTGAGCAACTAAATCATAGTAGTATTTACCTGATGTTATCATGAAATGAGAATAGATCCCGTAAATCTTCAGACGAAAGGAAGTTCACCTGAAAAAATGAAGGGAGAAAAAGGACCTTCAAAGAACCTTTCTAGATTGCAAATTTGATTTAATGTTGCTATAAGTATCTACAAATCAACATCAGAAAGTAAGCAGCAATTTAAAACCTGCGTTGTAAGGTTATCTGTTGACTCCTGCTGAATAACTTTTTGTAACCCTTCTTTTGACATTTGTCGCTGGTACACCTATATAATACTAGGATATATGAGAATAGGATTGACAACATATATATATCATAAAAATATGAACGTGAATAGGGTGATTATTTTAGTCCGCTTGGCAATGAATTCGAACCTTTTCTTCAATTGTTCCGGTACTTAAAAATCTGTAAATGAATACTCTCTTCTTTTGTCCATCCCTCCACACTCTTGCAGCAGCCTATTCATGTATGGTAAGACAGATGAAAACAAGGAAAACATCAGAAGGCAGACGGCATATTCATATACAAGAACTCAACGAGTCCAAACCAGGGGTTCCACGTAGCGGTAGGTAATTACTTGCTTATCATTGGCAGGGTTCCAGTCAGGATCAAACAAAACTAAACGATTTCCTCCAATCAAATTCAGACCACATCCACCAGCCTTGCTGCTCAATAGAAAAACAAACTCATCCTGCAAAGTATTGATGCAACGGTGCTTTAGCACTATATTATCCCCGCAGAAACGTCCTTGAAAGCTTGTAAGCAGAAACCAATTTATCCGTCCAGTTTGCGCTAAAGAAATAGAAAAATAAAACCAAATTGAATCTTATAAAGGCTGCATACCTTTGACAGATCATTAAAACGGTTGACTAACTTTTGTCTTTTACTGATTGATGTGGTTCCATCAAGCCTTAAATATGGGTACCTTCTTTCACGACACAGTTGAGCAAACAAATCCAGCGTCTAATACATGAAAGTTACGTTAGTCCCCTAAGAAAGGAATTATTTTTTATTTTTTATTGATGGAAGATAATTTAATTTACCACAAAATCACACAATAAAGATTAGAAAAGACCAAAAAGTTTCATCTTGGGTATAAAACATAAAATTGTTATACTTCACCAAGGCAGAAACTTGATCTGATTCAATTGCAAACCAAAGTGAATATTTGACACCTTGAGCAATTAATTATTAGTATACTGGCTTTGTAAATACAATATACAATTAAAAAATGTTCAAGAAATATGAGAAGAGTCGTTTAGCAGAGACAGAGGGGGGGAGGGTCGGCAAAGGAACTGAAATTACTTGTGTGTAGTTTGAGACAAGGACGATGCGGTCATCAGTTCTCTGGCGTAAATGGGCTAGTAACCTAGCTAGGACATGCATTTTCCCTGATAATTCAACCCAAGCCCCATCTCCACCAGTCCATGCACCAGATCTAACCAAATTAGAAACTACTTAGTCAGTGATAACAATTCCAAACCTAAGTCAGCATCTGTACATGATTGTATGCATACAAGAGAGAGATAGAGACAGTGAAACATAGCTTACCTTCCAGAGAACATCTCTGGAGGGAAAAACCGAATACAACTCTCTAATCCTGAAGTTCCTGGACTCCCACTTTTTATAGTGTCGTATATAAGCTGCAAGAAGAGATCTTCCACTGAGGTTTATACTTATTTCTATTTTATATTGAAACAAAATGGAAGCTGAAGAAAGGAGATTGTATAGGATACTCCCATTCCAAAACATAACTACGTAAATAACACAATATGAAAACCAGAGACAATTTACACGTTAAAATTTTTAGAATGAAAAAGTTGAAAGTCTTAGAGAAATGAACTGGATTATCATCTAATTAACTAACAACAAGAAAAATCTACCGTGTACTAGATTCAAATAAAAGAAATCTCTCTTAGAAACTCGAGTAAACCATACCTTTGGATGATTGCAAAGTTTCTTAAGTGCAGTTATATAGGCCAAAATCTTAGATTGCTTTAGCTCTTCAGTAATTGCCCGCTTAACCTATATTGAGGTCACAAGATATAAGCGTAGTTTGGTTAGGCAACAACTAGAAAGATTAATTACTTCGATATATGAATAAACTACAGAGGCAGCAAGCTGACATTTTTTGACTGTACGAAATGGTTATATAGGTCTGCTTGGAGAGGAGTCAACTTGCAGCAAATGACTTCAACTATCTGCCGAAAAAAGTAGAAGCTTATATAACACGGAACTTTTGGTTTATCAAATGAAGGTAAGTTTACATAACAAGAAACAAAAACCCAATTGGGAGTGATCAAAAGGAAGAATGGTCACAAAAGTCTTCAGATAAAGAACTCCAAAGGAGACACCAAAATCAAAATTACCCTGAACTTCTCCCCAATCTCTAGTTTCATCGTGGAAATCTCTTCCACTCCTTTCCAAAGGAACTAACTAAAATAGCTTTTAGAGCAACAATCAAGGAACCATAGCATCCCATTTTTCTTTCTAAAAAGAAACTGATGCTTTCATTAATGAAAGGAGATACAAATATGGGTCATAAGAAAATCAACGCAAAAAAGATTAAAAATGTTACAAGCTTAGCCCATTGTTTTTCAAGTTTGTGTCAAAAAGGTTCTTGAACTTTCAATTGTGTATCTAATTCATCGCTTAACTTCACAAATGTCTAATAAATAGTTAAACTTTCATAAACATGTTCAATTTAACTAGTGAATAGTGAATACATATGGAACTCTTTTAAAAAAATATATCAAAAACAAGCTTTTATAGCGAGCATTTCTTCTTTTTTGTGATATACAAGAAACTTTAGGCCAATTAAACTGATTGTTTGTTAAAATGAAGCATAATTAACATTAAAAATGAAATATAAAATAAGCACTACCAAGATTCACCATGTTTATGAACACATTATGCTGTACCTTTGGTGGCAAGTGATTTGATAAGAGTGCATTAGTCCTCCGTAGTATAAACTGACAAGCATATTTTGGAATGTTATTAAGTCCACAAATAGTGTATAAAAAGTTAAGTGAAAAAGTATGTTCATATCTAACTGTCATATTTTTGGATGGCTCATCTATAACAAAGAAGATTACCTGATTAACCTTTTCACTTAGTTCTGCTGAGCGTTGAGCACCTAGCTTTTTCTCTTCTTCGGTAGCAATAGGTTCTCTTCCACAAATAATTGGTGCCTACACAAAGTCAGTGCAAGTTTTTAGTCTTATGCTTACCATAGAAATTTATCAACTTCAAGAAAAAGCATAAGCTTCAAGAACGCCTCCATTACAAGACAATATTTCAACATTGGACTCATATGGATTGGCCCAGCAAACCTTGACTTTTCTCCTCGTTAAAAGGAATTTTCCACATCTGTCATCCTTAAAGTTCACAAATGTCCTATTGAAACAAATGCATGCACTTGATTGGCTCATTTATGCTATTTTTTCTCACTCGTATGGATGTACACGTACAGACTCATAAAAATAGAAAGACCACACAGTCTGCATTCACATATTTCATTGCTTGATCCTCAAATTCCTAGATAAAATAAGAAGAGCTCACCTCATAATATCGACGAAAATGTGAAACATCACCCAGAATTCCTGGATTGGTAAAGTTAACCATGGCAAAAAACTCTTCTAGGTCATTCTGTAGGAGTATGAGTGAAGGGCGTATTACAAAAATGATAAAGAAGCTTAAAGCTTAAAGGTAGAAGAGTGCATGAAATTAAGAATTTACAAGAATTTGAGGCACACGAGTATTTCCCACGTTGGGAAGTTGGTTTTTAATTCTTATGAAAAGGAAAAGAAAAATACCTGCATTGGAGTTCCTGATAACAAAATTCTACGCCTGCAAGACAGGGCAGCCAATGCCTGAAGAGAAGATATAGAAATAATTCCAAATGAAAAGGAACCGAAATGGAAAAATAAAAGCCCACATGTTATACCCGATTTGTCAATGTCTGATCATTCTTCAGTCGGTGAGCCTCATCACATATGAGTAAATCACATGATTCACTTTGGCTGAACTTTGATGAATGCATACGAAATGTCTCATATGAAATAATCAGCACCTATGAATGAATGAATGAATTGTTATTCACTTTAACGAGTCCAGCTGAAATAATCCTTCGTAGATATTCCCAGAATAGGCACACAAATATACCTGTAAAGAACTCTTGGGATGTACAAAGCTGTCAATGCTAGAGACAACGTCCTCTCTGGAACTTTCACAGAGAGCAATAAGGTGAACCCTTTCTCCAACCCACTTCTTAATTTCAGCCTCCCAATTACTCACGAGACTGGTAGGTGTAACAATGATGGCCTTTTTAACCATTGGCTTTCCATCAAACCCTTGACATAAAAGGGTATAAAGCAAGCTGATCGACTGCAATGTTTTTCCTAAACTGCAGGATGATTACCGATACACCTTTAAGGATATAAGTACAGTGCTTGTGTATTGGTGTTTCAATCATTTAAATGTTTGCGAGAGAGGAATACTAACCCCATATCATCTGCCAGAATGCACCCAAATATGTCTGTCCCCTTATGTAGCCCTGAAACACATTCAAACATGAACTGTACACCTTCTCTGCAAAAAATTTAAATATGTCGATCTCGTCAATTACAGCCAATCAAATTGCCTAATACTTTATCCAATAATTTTTTTTAGAATTCAACTTCTTTTTTTTTTTTTTTTTTTTTGCTATTTTCCTGCTATGGTTGTCTTTCTTAATAAAAACTGAACCACAATGAGAAAGGACAGAATCTAAGTTCTATAATAAAACTGCTAAAAGAATTATAAAAAAATGTGAAACAAACTCAAGGGCCTTGTTGTCCTGCATATGTGCGGTTGTAAGACAGACTAATTACACCATTTATTAGGACAAAATACTGAAACATGCCATAAAATAAATCAGAAATTCTACCTCTGATGAGGGCGAAGGAACCGAACTAGCAATGGATCAACTGTTATTGATGCTAAATTTGTGACATTAAGCTCAGAGTCTTCAGGTTGCCACAAGACCAAAGGATCAATCCCAGGTGGTAGAGTTACACTTTCCTCCACTACATCTTTCTCAGCAGCTTTTGGGAGAAATAAAGTGTTGGAAATTACAGATGACACTGGTTTTGAAGAGCCCCAAGGAACAAATCGTTTCCGTGCCCACAGTCGACGTGCAAGCTGGTTGTTCCGTTCATCATAGCCACTTGAGCATGGAGGTTTAAAAGGTTTTCTACAAACTGCTGCGCCTTCTGCCACTGAGAGAACTCTTGGGAGCAGCGATTGTCTTCTCACAACCAGGTTACCTCTGGTAGAATATGATCACAAGACTAAATTAGTTATTTTCAAGTTAATAGAAGTTCAAAATGGTGGTGGTGGGGGGTTATTCTTGCTGTATCGTCTTCAATAACTCTGCAGCCTAGAACTCAGCTCCTCGAATGTTTAAATGTTTAAGCTTTCCTCTGCTTCCAAGCATATCAAGAATTATTAGAGGAGCAGCATTGCCAGATCTAAAAAGACCTTGTTCCATCTAAGTGTAAGATAATTCCAGATAATAATAACAAGTTTCGTAATTAAAATCATTGATTTCAAAATTATCGAAATTTCAGGATTCAAAAGAAAGTATTTCGGCAACCAAAGAAAATAACCATTGGGTATATCATGATCGACCACCATGAGCACGTAGAAACAAGATCAGCCAGTTTCCCATATCACGAACTCCTAAGCTCTTTTCTCCTCTTCTTTTCAGACCAATCAATCTAGTACAATTAGAGCCTCCGTGTAAAGAAAACTGGCACCTCCATAATCCGAGGTCCAATTCCTTAGTTTACTTTAAATTCTAAGGAATCATTAGCATTGGCAGTAACTAACAATCACTAGTTGGAAGGGGGAGAAAAAACACGCCCTAGACTTCTAACAAGCTGCGCTAGGGAATTATTTTACTTCAGTCGTGAATCATACCTCAAGAGGGCATCGACGTTCTTCGATTTTAGATCCTCGTCGGATGAAGGAGAAAGGCTGGACGATTGTTCTTCTTCTTCATCCTCACCCTCAAAGTCTTCACCATTAATACCGGTGTACTCATCGCTTGAATCGCTAATATCAGAGACTGGGACAATCTCATCTTCGTCTTCCATGGAAAAGATTTCTCAATCAGTTTGCCTAACTAACCGGAACTGAGATTGGAGATAATTGCCCAAAAATTTTTCCCGGACCTGAGATTGTTGCTTCACAATCTCAGAATGTAGAAAGATTTTCCCGACGACGGAGCAGCAATCGGCATCGGTTCAAATTTTCTGATTTTGGCGCCAAACGGCGGCGGCTTTATACTGCAGTCGAGCCGGATTTTGATAGTGTGTGCGTGAATGCGTAGATGATTCTGTCGGTAATTGTAATACCCCAATTGACTTTGGATAATTAGATTTTATAAATACAAATTAAATTATATAATATGGCTTTTTTATCCTTAAAAGTAATTTTAAAAGATTAAAATCACATTAATTATTTCCAATAACAATCTAAATTGAATCTTTGATATACTAATTTTTTAAACTCTTAAATGTGATTTTCAATTATTAAAATTGATTTTAAATCATTAAAATAATATTATAATAATTTTTAAAATAACAATGATTTCGCCTATTCCAACTCACAGTATTTTGCTTAAGATACTACAGATTTTTTTTTTTTTCTCTTTTTTACATTTGGTTGAGTTTTAACAAAATTATAAGGTACATTTGACCCTATTTGAAAATAAGAAATTTATTGAAAAAATAGAGTTATATTTCATGTTTACAATATTTTTCAATATATGTTTGGTAACAATTTATCTATTTTAAAAAAAATTTTAAAAAGTTGTAGTTAGCAACCAGGTATTATAATTGAAATCTCACTTATTACCATTTCTAATTTATGAACACATTTTATGTTATTAAATTTTGTATAATTATTATATTACAATATTATATAATTTATAAATGTATTGTGTTTTGCACGTTTTAATTTTAATAAAAATAAAATGAGTTTAATACTTAAAATAATAAATTTATCCAAGCTTTATCTTGTTTTATGTAATTTTTCATTTTAAAATTTTTGGATACATTGAAAACTCTTATACCTAAAATGTAAGTGTTAAAACACCAATTTATTTTTTATTTGTTTTTTCGACACAACAAATGTGGAGATATATGAATTCAGATTTTCGATCTAAAAAAGAAAAATACTTCAATCGTTGAACTATATTCATATTGGATCTCGACTAGACCTTCTAAATAATGATAATGACAACAAGAGTTGTGATAGGGGATTATGACAATACAAAAGATAGTAAAGAACGAAACAGAAGCTAAATCTCACTGCCAAATTAGCAGTACTTTTATTTCGCCAATGTGTTCAATATTCCGCCTATCCATCAATACACAGACTAATCTAAATAACTTCTGTGGGAAAAGTTACAACCCCTCAAAGGTGAAGTTAGAGAGAGATGAAGTATTTTCAAAACGATAGTAATTAATGCACTGAATCACAATGGTTGTCCATTATTATCCAAATCCTCCATTAGTTCAATGTCCTTTCGAGCCGTTATCTTCTGCACATACCCTGCAGGATTGCAAACAAACAGAAGAAGCAAATTTGAACTGAGATTTTGGTTTGGAAAAACAATCAAACATGTTCTCAAAAGTTACAGCACAATTTTGCCAAAATGTATTTCTTTTCTTTTATATATCCTAAGTGTCCAGGCCAACTTATGCGCAACTCGACTAATCTCACAGGATAACCTACCTGACCCTACAACATTTGGGTGTCAAGAAAATCCATAAAATGTTAAATCTTAGGTAGGTGGCCACTATGAATTGATCCCATGATTCCTTAGCCCTTTATCAAGGTCATGCCTCCATTTACCACTAAAGCAACCCATAATGGTTCAGTTTTGACAAAATGTTGGTTGCAACAAAAGCTTGGATAAATTCTCTTGAAACAAAGGGAGAAAAAACATTCAAATGCAAACAAAGAATCAGCAAACAATGAAAATTTATTGGAAGTATCAGTTTATTCAATATTAGTTAGACTAATGTTTTTTCTTTTGCAGCAAAATACATGAATATTCATTAATAGTGTGAGAGAGCCTCTGGTTGGGTATATATCTGAGATATATTCTTAACACTCTAGGACACAATTGTACAACCTATAGAACAGATATCTGTTCGAATAAGGTTGTATATCTGAGATACATTCAAAATCACAATGATCAAAGTCCTTGATCTAGACAGAAAGCAGAATAATGAAGCAACCACATTCTCAAATGTGAAGATAAAAAGCAAGAACTATTGTCCATTCATTCTTCAAAAGAACTTCAATTATGATCAGAAGTTCCTAGGAAATTCTTTTGGCTCCTAACAACATGCACAAAAATAAAAGCAAGAACTATTAATAGCATCAACCTGAGCATAAATCAGCTCAATCATGAGGTAAGAGGATCGAATCCTCCACTCCGAATGATGTTGAACTCGGTCATAATATAAGCATGTGTTACATGATATGAAGGTTTTCGGGAAAACCCTGGTAACATAACATTGTTATCCCCTACAATTTGCACTATGTGTTGATCCCCATAAGAAAGATGGAAAGAAGGAAGGAAGGAAGAAGATGAAGAAGAAGAATACCAATTCCAAGGCAAGGTATGCATTTGCAAGTAATCTCTCTTCCCCTTTTGTTATAATAGCTAACATATCCAGACCCCTGGCAACTGCGACACTTCCCGGTCCATTCATACACCACTTCTTTACAATCCTACAATTTACAACAATGGCTTAAACTCTAAAACTCCAAAATTGGGGATAACTGTAAGGTTGGAAAATGGCTTAAATCCCACCAAATGGAGCCTAAAATTGAGGTGATAAACCTCAGCTAAAGCATGCTAAGGTTGTTGGTTACATCAATGCTTGAACTGTTACCACAAATCTCCAGTTTCCAAATAATTAATCAAAATTTAACATGTTGCTTTAGAAACCAATACGAAATAGCCTTCTCAAATGAGTCAATAGCATGGCTTTTAGGGCACAATTAAGCAGGAAAATCACAACAAATCGCTTTCCACAATTAGGAAAAAGTAAAATTGTCAAAAGCAAAAGTTGATACTATGAATCAAAATTGTGAAGCGAATAACAGTAACAAACCTCCACTTGTGGATCGCACTGAAGCCGGCGGTCGATCTCCTCCGGCGTTACAGGGGAAGAATCCGGATAAGTCATAGGAAGAGGGAGGACGTCGGTATTATCGACCAAATAACTCTCTCTATCACGCGACCATTTTTTCTCCATGGCGTTCACTTTAACGCTGCCATTTCCGCTGCCAAACCTCCCCGGTCCATCGACAGCAGGGGAGGAAGCTCCGGCATCGTACTCTTGTCCAAGTCGAAAGCCGCCGGTGGCTTCGGTGGCAGAAAGAGAAGGGAAATTGAAGAGGCGGGAAAATGAGGGGCCCGGCGAGGCGTCTCCGACCGCGGCACGGCAGAGGCGGAAGGAGGGGGGGAAAGAGATGGATTGTTGACGTGCAGTAGTGGGATTGGAAGGGAAGAAAAGGGAAGTAGGATTTATGGCGAACATTACCCGAAATGTTGAACCCAATTGGATTCGTCAGCTTCTAAGGATCAGCGGAACCGTCGACGGAGGAGGGAAAGTATGAATTGTGGGCGGGCACCGTCGTGTTCATAGGCAGATGGTGATGGAGGATTGGGGTTGAGGTTCGTTTGCGCAGTCCAATGAGAAGATCACCCGGGCCCACAAGCCCCTTTTTTTAGAACGTGTTTACTTTTAGACCTAATGAAAATGAGTGTAAATGGAATTTATTGTTGAATCAACCTAATGAAATTGAATTGCAAATGTAATTAAATTTTTTTTATCTCATTTATTTAAAATTATGAATTTTATAATATTTACTATTATTAGTATCGTTATCGTTATCTCCAAAGAGCAAATGATCACCATAACGATAATGGTAACAATAAATGCATTAAAATTCATAATTTTTCTTATGGAACAGCACGATAATTTGTAACATTAATCTAACGAGTTTGTATTTTTTTTAATTATAGATTTAGAAGTGGACCGATGTAGATGGTTTATTTAATAGATCCAAAGATAATCAAATGGGACCCACTTTTCACATTACCATTGATTTATAACCTTTTCATTGGAGTAAACGTGGCCTTAATTCTTATACTTTGAAGTGTCCAATTTTACTTCTCATACATTTAATAAAGGATAGTACTTTTAAGAATGATAATTGAGTGTATGGCAACATTTTTAAATTACAAATATAGCAAATTTTATCCGTGATGGACTCAATTACTAATAGACTTCTATTTAAAGTATGGTATATCACTACTAGACCTTCAAAGCTAGATCTAAATTTTGTTATATTTACAAATTGGAAAAATTGCACAAACTACCCCTAAACTATAGGGTTGGTTACAATCACACCCTTAAGCTTTCAATTTGATTAATTATCCCCTGTAGTTTCTTAATGGTTGCAATTAGCCCTTTTTTTTTTTTTTTGCAATTAGCTTTTATTGGTAGATAAAACCACAAATGGATAAAGAGGATAAACTTGTCATATTAAAAAAGATGATTCACATTTAGGATAAAAGGCCATTTCAGTTCAATAGATCAAGTGTGAAGGTTTGCTTCAACAAATCCATTGAAACCCATCACCTATAAACCGAATCACTTACAATGGAAGTATGCAATTAGTATTGGATTTTATGCCCTAAAACTCATAGATAGTAAATGTAAATAATTGATTGTCGTCAATAAAGAGTTATTGATGTTATTTCAATAAATATTATTGATTGTGTTGTATTTTATTTTGTCTTAATAACCCTAAATCCAATTAACTAACATCCAAAGTTGTTTTATGAGTCTTGAACAGTATGTGGAGACATACAAGGATCAATATTCAAGATACATCCTAAAGGATCTATAGTATATAGATATGGTTGGGTACCTTATCCTAGTGGTACTATGGATACGGCCCACTTTGTTTTTTATACAAATGCAATGATTCAACGTGTTCGTATAGGTGATATTCGAGTGGAGGTATCCTATGCAATGAGTTTGCATAAGGCTGGATCGCGAAATAGTCACTAGATGTAACACCGTTAACTAGTCAGGTTTTTATTTCAATATGATGACCTAGGCAACTTAGGCTTAATCCTGAGTATATTATGAACTTCTATTCACGAGAGATTGTCCTTTGATTTGTATGGGTGAGAGTGGTCAGTTTGCCGACTCAATAAGACTACCATTTTGGGGACAAGACTGAGACGGGAGTTGGAAACATAATACAAGATGAAATTCACTCTTTCTTGGCTTTAGGGTAAGTAAATGAGTGTTTCCTTAAATGGTATCTCCGGGACTTGAACAAAGGGCTCTACCCTCTCACTGTCTTAAAAGGGATTTTTGTTTAATGGTTGGATCATAAACAAGTTGTTCATATGAACACTCATGAAGAACTAACTTGCTATTGTTGGTCTATATCCGTGGACATAGAAATATATCTACAGTGAGAAGAGTGCAGTTATGGGTCTCTTGTAGAGTGTACTCACACTTAACGAATATTGATTAATTTGGTTAATGAGTTTAGCCAATTAATCTCATATCGTTGGAGCTTCCGATCTGTAAGTCCATCAAGTCCCTTTGTTAGCTCACTAAAAGATAATAATGAAAATGATTTGAATTATTCAAATCAATTGAGGAAATTGTATATTAATGTGATTAATATATAATTAATTATAGATGTGATCTATAATTCAAATTATGTAAGAGAGATGTATCTGAATGAGATTCAAACATTAGATTTATATGAATTGGATTCCTAAGAGATGTATACATATAAATATCAGCAACTATTAGATTTATATGAATTGAATTCCTAAAGAGATGTATACATATAAATATGTAATTAACTCTGTATTAAATATGATTTAATGTAGCTTAATTAATAAATTAATGGTTAACTAATTGATTAAGAAATGATAGAGAGGTGGAAGAATACAAACATGTGATGTTTATATATATTAATCAATTACTTGTACATTTAATTAGATTTAATATATAGTTATTTAATTGATGTGCCAATTAATTAAATAAGATTAAATAAGTCTTATTTGATTAATTGGCATCAAGGGTGAAAAGAGAAATACTTGGAGAAGGGGTAAATCTTTCTCTATATAAATTCATCTTATTAGCTCATTTAGGGTAAGAATTGGTTTTGTGAAAATCACACCCTAGCCTCCAAAATAATTCATCTCTACATATCTCTTCAATCTCTCTACCTCTTTCTCTTCCAAAGGTTGGAGACCACTTATCCAACTTTTGGAATCCTAGTAGTGTCAGTGATCGTTGAGAAGACTTTCGTGTGAAGAACAAAAGAAATTTTGAGAAGCTTCGGAATCTACGAAGGTAAGAATAGTTCATCATTTTGTTTCTCCTTTATAATACATGCTAAGTATAATGTTTATTCTATTCCATTATGTTTTAGCTTACTACCTTTTATCTCTTTAAAATGAAAAAACTGAATGCAAGACATTCTCATGCTTTGGCTCGGGATTTGATCCCTACAATTGGTATCAGAGCCAATTTCTTGCATTTTGTTTTTCACATTTTGGAAACAAAAATTAGCGTAGAAAGATAGGTATTAATCTACACTTTGAATGTGTGAGGTTTGCAATATTGGATGTTTACATTTCTTGACACATAGTTTTACGTTTTAATCCAATGAAAATGTAAGGGCTCGTTGTTTTTTGGGCATTTGTGTTTATCTATCGGGTCTGTAAGTCCATGTCGATCGAGGAGCAAGAGTTGCTGAAGAGATCGGTGAAAGTGGAGGTTTTCGGTCCAAATTTGAAGCAAAACGAAGTAAAAGAGAGCTTTCTAGACTCTAGCATCACAACGCTGCTATCGAAACATTACAACGTTGGGGGGCCAGGCGAGATGGATAACATATGTAACATTGCAATGCTATCCCTCAACGTTGTAACGCTCCGAACTTCACAGGCACATGCGAGGAGTCCGACGGTCGTAGGTTCGAGCCTCATCTCCGATGTCTGCAGCAACTTTTCTTGCTTTTGTGTTATTTATTTTTATTAGTTAAATTAATATAAATTAATCATATTAATTTAATTAATTTTTCAAGGTGCTAAAATTTGGTCCAATTTTTGTTATTTATTTTAATTTATTATGCATCGGATGTATGTTTAAATTAATTTTTAAATTTATATTACATAATGTATGTCATATGGATTAAAAAACCTACCTTAGGATAAACATGTTCATACATCATGATTGAGTGTTATATTTTATGGATGCATGATTTTATTAGTATATCCATGCATCATAATATAAGTGTTATATTATTTTGATATATGATAAATTAAGCATGTTCATGCATCATACAATACTATAAATATTATAATGTATGGTGGAATGATGAATATGTATGTTTAATTTTCATAGATGACAAATGTAAATGTTATATTTTTCAAATGAAAATGAATCTTGCATTGAGCGTGACATTACTTAGATAAATATAACTGTTATATTTGATCAACATCATTAGATGCAAATTATAGATTTTAATATGACATTAAAATATAAGTGTTATATGTTTAGTGGGAATAGATTAAAATATATAATCAAGAGTTGCATGCTTATGACCGCTGGATGAAGGCCAATGGCAATGTCCGAGTCTATATCTTGGCAAGTTTGTCTGACGTTCTTACCAAGAAACACGAGGCCATGATCACTACACGTCAGATCATGGAGTCTCTTCAGGAGATGTTTAGACAACCGTCCTCTCAGATCCAATATAAGGCCCTCAAGTACGTTTATAACACGTGCATGAAGGAAGGCCAATCAGTTAAAGAACACGTTCTCGATCTAATAGTTCACTTCAATGTCGCCGAGATGAACAACATGGTCATCAATGAGCAAAATCAGGTGTCCTTTATTTTGGAATTTCTTCTGAAAAGTTTCCTTCAATTCTGTAGCAATACGGTTATTAATAAAGTAGAGTACATCATAACTACCCTCTTAAATGAGTTACAGACTTATCAGTCTCTTATGAAAAGTAAGGGACTGATAGAAGGAGAGGCAAATGTTGCCTATTCCAAGAAGTTCCACAAAGGTTCATCCTTTGGAACTAAGTCTGTTCCTTTATCTTCTGGTTCTAAGAAGATCCGGAAAAAGAAAGAAAAGAAGGGGAAGGCTCCCATTGTTGAGAAAGGAAAGGCCAAGGTGGCCGACAAGGGCAATGCTTCCACTGCAATGTGGATGGTCACTTGAAACATAATTGCCTCAAGTACCTCACCGAGAAGAAGAAAGAGAAGGAAGATAAATATGATTTGCTGGTCCTAGAAACTTATTTAGTGGAAAATGACCATAATGGTTGGATACTTGATTCAGAAGTCACTAATCACGTTTATTCTTCTTTACAGGGAATTAGTTCCTTTCAGCAGCTCGAGGAGGATGAAATGACGCTCAAGGTTGGAATAGGAGACACGATTTTAGCTCATGCAGTAGAAGCTACTAAGTTGTCTTTTAGAAATAGATACTTAATTTTGGAAAATTTGTATATAATTCTCAAAATTAAGAGGAACTTTATGTCTATTTTTTGTTTAATTGAACAATCATATTCTATTTTTTTTTTTTCATTCAATGAAGCATATATTATGAAAAATGGTGTCACAATTTGTTTAACTAAACTAAAAGACAACTTATATGTGTTAAGACCAAATGAATCAAGAGCACTTTAAAATCATGGGATATTTATATTGGGTTTTATGTCCTAAAACTCATGCTTTGTAAACAATAAACAAATTCTTTGTTCCAATAAAATTGTTATTGAGGTCTATCCAGTAAAGATGTTATTGAATATGTGAATTTCACTTAAAAACCCTAAATCCAATAAACTAAGAACCCATAGCTATAACATGAATACTTGTACTATATGTGGAGACATAAAAGTGGATCAAGTTCGAGTAGAGTCAAAACGGTCTATAGTATAGGGATAAGGCTAGGTACCTTATTCTAGGGACACGATGGATGTAGCTCACTTTGTATTTGATACAAACGATGTGATCTTAAATCGTTCACGTGGAGACATGTGAATGAGGTCGTCCTATGCAATGATTTTGCATAAGATCGGACTATGAAATAGTTACTTTTACTTTATAACACTGTTTACTATTAAGACTGGCTATTTCAATACGATGACCTAGGTAACTTGATCTTAATCCGGAGCTAACTATGAACTTTTGTTTATCTGGAATTATCCTTTAATCTGCATGAGTGAGAGTGGTCTGAGTTCGCCGACTCAATAAGCCCCCCATTTTTCTTTCTGGAGCTAACTATGAACTTTTGGGTAAATAGCTGGGTGAAGGAACTCGACTGAGGAGAACCTTGAGCGGAAGGGGATCGTCCAAATTTCATCAATTATTGAAAATAAAATTTACAGTAAACATACAATAGATATGCATTTAAAATAAATTACAACATGCTTTTTACAAGAAAAAAGGTTTCAAGATACATTACCTTTAAAGACCTTTTCACATGTATCCTCCCTCAAACAGAAACAACAACTTCTTGAAGACCTTATTCAAGATATTCTCAAATCAAAACCCGGACACGACCACAAAGAGTCCTTGGTATTCTCAGGGTGAAAACCCAGGAGTGGTGGACTCTGACTATTTTGGTTTGAGTGAAAGTTTGGGTGGAGGAGGAAGAATATTGAGAAAGCTTTCAAGAACAAGAACACGGAAAAATTATGTAAGTTTTCTCAATCATTCAACATAAAATAACAAATCGTTTAGGAAGAAGAGAAAACCACTTTTCTTTTATTCTTCTTGCCATAAAATTAATAACCACGTACTAAAGTGGTTGCAGAGAAAAAATGGGGAAGTTATTATCCAAATAATAATAAAACAATATAAATAAATATGATAACTAACTTATTATATTATATTTATATTAAATTATATGTTATATCAAATATAGCATATAACCTATAGTTTTAACATTGTATCACATACAATATAAACTATAGTTTCCTTTCTTTTATTTTATGGCAATTAATATAACTCATATTTATATTAAATTCAACAACTATGAATCGCATTCATAGAAAATATATTTGGATCTCATTCAAATATTTATTTCCTCCAATTAAGCTATAATGTATCAAATACATTATGAAAATTATATCATATATAATTGAAATTATTTAATTATATCATATATAATTGAAATTATTTAATTATATCATATATAATTAAACCACTCTATTAATTTGAACAATTCAAATTAACCCATAAACTGATTCTCAATTAAATCCTTTTGAGCTACCAAGAAGACCTTATGGACCTGTCGTTTGAAGCTCCAACGGTACATGAATAATTAATTAAACTTTTTGATTACATTATCCACCATCCATTAACTGTCGGACACTCTACTAAAGGCCGACAACTACACTCTTCGCACTACATATATATTTCTGTGTCCATTGGATATAGTCAATCAACAGTACGATGACCCTTCACAAATTGCTCGTAAGTACAACTAGACCAAATTACCATTTTCCCCCTGTAGTTATATCTAACTCCTTAAGTACCACTAATCCCTCTAATGAACAATAGATCATAGTCTTACTATGACAAAACTCCTCTCGGGCCAAAAGAGGGTGTGACACCATATTATTCAAAACACGGAATTAGCCTTTAAGGGGCAATTTATCTACTTACCGCTACTTTAGAGAATGAGTGAATTTCATTTTATGTAGTTGTGTTCCCAACTCCCCAATCAAACGAATCCCTAAAATGATGGGATTGTTGAGTCGGCGATTTAGCCACTCTCACCCATACAAATCAAATGACCGTCCTCATAGGCAGGAGTTCACAACTCACTCATGATTCGGGTCATGTTATCTATGATCATCCTAGTGAAATGTAAGTCTCTATTATGAATAGTGTTATATAATGAGACTTTTCGTGGTCTGGTCTTATACAAACTCCTTTGTATAGAATATCCTCGCTCGCATGTCTAATACATGAATGATCAGGATCAGATTATTTGTAGCACTTTACAACAATTGTAACCCCAACAAAGCAAGTCATACTCGTAGTGTTACCAGGATAAGATACCCAGCCTTATCCATATACTACAGACCATTTAGGTTATCACTTAAACATGATCCACCTGTATGTCTCCACATATATGTTTAAGTTACAATGATAATCTTTGATGTTAGTTTATTGGTTTGTGGTTAATGCAACTAAAATATCACATATTTTATAGATAAAGTGAATAAAATATCATATATTTTATTAATCACATAAGAGTTTGTTCATACAAAGTTTACAAACTATAAGACCCTACGAGATTTAGGGCATCAACCCCAACAATCTCTCACTTGATTAAAGCTAGTGGGGTATACAATATAATCAAAATACAAGTACACAAATAATAAACTAGGGCATAAAATGCCCAGTACAATATCTCCTACTTACCCTAGTCTAGCCGTGGTCTATCCCATAGACTCATACTCTGCAAGTGACCCTTAAACACTGTAGCCATGAGGGCCTTCGTAAACGGATCAGCAACGTTGTGCTCCAAAGCTATCTTCATGATAATCACGTCCCCTCGATGCAAGATCTCTCGGATGAGATGATACTTCTGCTCTATGTGCTTATCGCGCTTATGACTCCTAGGCTTTTGGGAATCAGCCACAACACCACTATTATCACAATAAAGTGTGATGAGCTTTGACATGTCTGGAACAACTTCTAGATCAGTCAAGAATTTCCTGAGCCAAACAGTTTCCTTAGCAGCTTCACAAGCCGCTACATTCATGATGACATGCAGAAATGCATGTCATCTTAGGCCTTTTACTTAGAATTATAAAGGTTGTTAAGCAGAATATGCGGTAATTGTGTTAGGAATTCACGAGAAAATGGGTTTGCGTCAATCAACATGATGAATCTCGGCTCACCCATTATTATGCGTTCAATGTTCTATTTTTGTAGCTAATACATGAAGTGGATGCAAATGCAAAAACTAGACCACCGCATAGACGACCACATGCGAAGAAACACTCCATCGCAAAGGCGAACGCATCGATCAACTCATGAATGTTGCGGTAATCAGCTGTATGCGTCCATCACATGGGAGTTGCGCTCGTCAAGTGATTGTGGTCATCGTGTAGAGTTGCGGTATTAACCGAATGTGATCATTGAATGATTGCGGCTACGCGATAACGTATACTAATGGGATCAACGCAAGGTTGGTGGAATGAACGCATCAACGCATCTACCTTGAGAAAATAAAAAGATGATGTTAACATTTCACCTACCATGCCATTAGCGGCAGAGGTTTAGAAAAGGACTAATACACCGAATGTCAGACTTAGAGCAGCCCATTAATACTGTCGGCGATCCAAGCTCTATAAATAGAAGCCGATGAGCAGAAATTCAAGTTATCCAAGGTTTTCATCCAAGGTTGAATCCAAGGTTTTCGCCTGAGGTTTTCCTAGGGCGGATCCTTGTGATCCAGACAAAATGCGTGAGAAGATGCTTGAGAGTTCTTCACCTTCTTCATCCATTTTGAGTGACGACCGGAGCTAGATCTCGAGAGAGTCAGCTCCACTGTCCATCCATGGCACCACCGGCAGCCTTGACGCACATCCGCTGGAAGCAAGTATTTACTTCTAGCCGATCATTTCATTTTTCTTTCTTTTCTTTTATTGTATTGTATACATTTTGTGATTAAGGAATTAATATAATTTGTTTTCAATGCATTTCTCTGTTTCCTTCGACTCCATCTCCATCTTCTTTGCTTAGCATCTTTACTTTCATTGCAACACTTAGTGAGATTGCTTGGGTATCGCATACTTAGTCATGTGGATTAGGGATATGAAGCATGTAGCAACCCACTGAGAGGTGTGCGTTGCGTGAGTGTGTGAGTAACCTTATTTGCTTAGTATGAAGCTGCAGCAACGCCTGTCTATAGGCTAACGTATTGCTTGTCCATGAGTAAAGTCAGCAACAACTAACTGCCCGAAAGGGTAAGTGGTTGGTCGCATTAAGCAACGTATGCATTGTTCACTAGAGATAGGAATAATCTTAGGTCAGCCAAGTTCATGTAGTTACCTTGTCCTATGAGCGTATCATTAATAATTTAGGCATACTTTGGAGAGTAGTATAAAACCCAAATCTAAGACTCGAGAGAGCGGACTGGAACGCATAAGCAAGAATGGGGAACTTAAAGATAAGTTTCGTTTGCCATCACACAACGTATGCGCCCTACAGATAGGATATTGCATGCGTCCAGGAAGTAGGATAAGGTGTTATGCGGCAACCATGTTCATGCGGCGAAAGCTAGTGAGCGGGTTATGTAAGTCTAGGTAGGCATAGGCTTCTCGGCAATATCGCAGATACACCACATACGTTCTAGAGTTAGGTTCACGTGTGTGTAGCATGATTGCATGGCTTGCATGGACTAAGATTGCCTTTGCGGTTACTCTTAAGGGTTGCAATGAAAACATCTATGCATTTTATCTATCTTTCTCATTCATTTGTTTCATGTCAAGAATTGTCGTGTCTCTACCTCTCATGTATATTCTCATTGCATTATCTGTTAGTTAGAAGTAGGAGTAGGATTAACTTAGCAACCCCTCCATCATTCTTTTATTTAAACTGCCACATGCACATCACCACATTCATTTTGCTACAAGTCCCTGAGTTCGACCTCGGATCACCCGAGAAACTTGCGTTCGTGTTATACTTGGCGTGAATGCAAGAAAACTTGTGACAGGATGCATGGTCATCGCATACATTCGTTAACGCATTATAACTCCAACGCATGACCATCGACGCATGACTATCAATGCATATCTTAAGAACATGCATCACATATTGCGTCCACGGGATTTTAGTTGTTGAATAATTTGACTTCTAATTTCCCGTCATCAATACACCATCTCCATGGTGGAGTCTATGATGCACCCCTGCTTGGTGCTTTGCCATACTACTGTCTCTCCATTAAGAGTGAACACTGATCTTGTTGTGGATTTCCTAGAAGTTTGTGTATCCTGTAAGGATCCAATCCTTAGAACCATACATAAGCATATAGTCCCTCATTCTCTGTAGATAATTGAGAATGTTCTTAACGGTTGTTCAGTGATCTAATCCTGGATTAGATTGATATCTACTGACTATTTCTACTGCATAGCAGATGTCAGGTCTAGTATATAACATCGCATACATTAAACTACCCACGGCAGATGCATAGGGGATCCGTCTCATATCCTCAACCTCTTGAGGTGTCTTAAGACACTGTTCCTTAGACAAAGTAACTTCATGCCTGAAAGGCAATAATCCCCTCTTGAAGTTCTGCATTGAATACTTGACAAGCATCTTATCAGTATACGATGCCTGAGATAATGCTAGCATTTTGTTCTTTCGATCTCGAAAGATCTGAATACCCAGAACAAACTGAGCCTCTTCCAAATATTTCATTTGGAATTGGGTCGCTAGCTAGTTCTTAACTGTAGTCAGTAATGAAGGAACTCTTATCAAAGAGACCAGTGAACGGAAGCGAGATCGTTCCAAACCCCATTATGACAGAACAAACACATTTACAATCAAACAGTAATAGTTATGCATAAACTCTAGCATGCTTCAAAAGGAAAATACTAAGGATCAAGAGAACTTACCCTTGAAGAACTTTTCTTCTCGTTCCCTCGATCTAACAGCATGATCGTTCACCAGCAAGAACGCCTCAATAATCTCCTCGAACAAGAACAAATAACACTTGACCCTCGAACAATAAGCAGACACCACCAGAAGGCTACCTTGGTATTCTCGGTGTGAGAATCTAAGAGTTGTGTGCTCTGAATGGATTTGGTAGAGGGTAGGAGGAATTGACAGATTGTATAGACGATCAAGTAAGTGGGAGATGCCTAAAGTCTATCATATAGACTGAGTACTCGATCATTTAGAAAATAAGTGTCTATCGTATAGCAAACTCGTTGCACGATTGTTTATGCTCTCAAGCTATCATATAGCTATTTCTTTTGTGTGTCTGATTATCAATTGCTTAATGATCGCATAGTGAAAAAATGAAAACGATTTTTATTTTATCCATCAGTTACCATAACTGATCACAACTTCCCACTAAGTTGATTATTGGGAGAAAAAACCGAAAGCAATTATCCCATAATTGATTTAATTACAAATAAACAATATATTCATAACCTATAATTTTAATATCACATCTCATGCGATACATAAACCATAATTCTTTTTCTCCTTTATAGCATTTAATAATATTTCCTCCAGTTAATGTATCTAATACATTAAGTCAGTTATATCTCATATAATTGATGCATATATAACTGATGAAATTTAATTATATTATATATAATCAAATTCCTCTTGTTAATTTGAACACTTTAAACTAACCCAAAAACCGATTCTCAACATGAATCCATTGAGCTACCAAGGGGATCTTATAGACCTATAGCTTGAAGCTTCAACGGTACGTGAATAACTGACTAAATTCTTTAATCACGATATCCACCATTTGTTAACTATTGGGCACTCCACTAAAGACCGACAATTGCATTCTTCGCGCAACAGATATATTTCTGTGTCCATTGGATATAACCAATCAACAGTACAATGACCTTTCACAAATCGCTCATAAGTACACTCAGGCCAATTTACCGTTTTGCCCCTGTAAGTACATCTAACTCCTTAAGTACCATTGATTCCTCTAATGAATAATACATCATAGTTCTACTATGAGTAAATACTTCTCAGACCAATAGAAGGTGTGGCACCACATTGTTCAAGTCCCGAAATCAGACTTTAGGGGAGCAATATATCTATTTACCCTTGAATCAGGGAAGGAGTGAATTTCGTCTTATGTAGCTGAGTTCCCAGCTTTCTAATCAGACGAGTCCTTAAATTGGTAGGTTTGAGTCGGTGATCTGGCTACTTGCACCCATACCAATCAAAGAACCGCCCTCATAGGCAGGAGTTCCCAACTCACTCAAGATTAAAGTCATGTTACCTATGGTCATCCTAGTGAAATGAAAGTCTCTGTCATGAGCGGCGTTATATAACGAGACTAAATATTTCGTAGTCCGGTCTTATACAAACTCTTTTGTATATAGCATCCCCGCTCACATGTCTAATACATGAATAGTCAGGATCAGAACATTTGTTGCACTTTACAATACTTGTAACATCTATAAAGCAGGCCACACTCGTAGCGTCATTAGGATAAGGTTTTCCTCCTTTATCCATATACTACAGACCATTTAGGTTATCACTTAAAGCACGATCCACTTGTATGTCATCACATACATGTTTAAGTTACAACGATAATCAGGGATCTTAGTTTATTGGTTTGTGGTTAATGCAACTAAAATATCTCATATTTCAAATACTGAAGTGAATAAAAATATCTCATATTATTACATCACAAAATGTTTGTTCATACAGGTGTTTACAAACTATTGGACCCTACGAGATTTAGGGCATCAACCCCAACAAGTGAACCTACATCATTTCCAATGAGTAGGATATCATCTATATACAACACTAGAAAAACTACTGAACGGTTGATGGTCTCTTTTTGACATAAGGCTCATCAACGTTTTGATCAAAGCCATAAGATTTGATCGCAGTATCAAACCTTATGTTCCAAGGCCGAGATGCTTGTTTCAGTTCATAAATGGACAATTAAGCTTGCAAACCTTTTGCTCTTGATCTTGGGTTATGAATTCCTTGGGCTGCACCATATAAATGGTTTCTTCTAGATTGCCATTCAGAAAAGTAGACATCCATTTGCCATATCTCATAGTCATAATATGAGGCAATGGATAGGAGGATCTGGATAGACTTCAGCATGCAACAGGCAAGAAAGTCTCCTCATAATCGAGTTCCGCTACTTAGGTATAACCCTTTGCCACCAGTCTAGCCTTGAAGGTTTGAACCTTCCCGTCAACACCCTGCTTCCTCTTGTAGATCCATTTACAACCTATAGATTTAACCCCTTCAGGTTGATCTATAAGATCCCATACTAAGTTGAAGTACATAGACTTCATTTCGAGATCCATGGCTTTGATTCATTTATCACTGTCAACATCCTCCATTGCCTTCTTGTAAGACAATGGACCCTCAACCCCACCATCAACTACCATATCTAGAATTTCAATTAAACCTACATAACGAATAGGTTGGTTCACAATCCTCTCATTGGCCACTACGTCGAGGTTCCCTCAATACTTAAGGTGGATTTAACCTACTAGATGAACCTACTTCAACAACTCTTGTTGAGGTACTAGGCACTTCAACACAGTTTCTTTGGAAATCTCTTCAGCACAATTTACTTCTGGGTCTGTGCTCCCTTATGAGGGTTTCCTAAAGAAAAGTAGCATCTGTCGATACAAATACTTTGTTTTCTTTAGGATCAAAGAAATAACCACCTCTCGTTCCCTTGGGGTAGCCTACAAATAGGCATAACCTTAAACGTGGTTCCAATTTCTTAGGATTAGCCTCAAGCACATGTGCTGGGCAATCCCAGATTCTAAAATGGCGTAAACAGCTTTACGACCATTCCATAACTTCAAAGGTGTTCTGACAACACTTTTGGAGGGAACACGGTTCAGGATATATGCTACAATCTCCGCTACATAGCCCCAAAACGAGTCAGGTAAAGAAGTGTAACCCATCATAGACCGAACCATGTCCAACAGGGTTCAATTTCTCCTTTCTGATACACCATTTTGCTGAGGTGTACCAAGTGTTGAGAGTTGGGAAACAATTCCATGTTCTATCATATAGTTCTGGAATGTTAAATTCGTAAACTCTCCACCCCAATCAGATCGAAATGTTTTAATCATTCTATTTAATACATTTTAACTTCAACTTTGAATTCTTTGAACTTTTCAAAAGATTCAGACTTATGTTGTATTAAATAAACGACCCATACCTTGAATAATCATCAGTGAAAGTGATGAAATATTCATAACCTCCTCTGGCTTTTACATTCATCGGATCACAAAGGTCTGAATACATTAGCTCTAGAGGTTTTTTTGGCCCTATGACCTTTTACAATAAAAGGCCTTTTAGTCATCTTGCCTTCAAGGAAGACTCACACACAGGTAAAGAATTTTCTTCTAACTCACTTAGAAGTCCCTTCTTCACCAACCTCTCAATCCTATTGAGATTGATGTTGCATTTTCCTTAGGAGAAATTCTAAGTCTTTTATTTTGAGTTACAACAGTTTTAAACATCTCTATGTTATGGAGAGCATTTGTTGCTAACGGCCTTAGCACATACAAATTGTTTTCCAATTTAGCAGAACATATATCAACACCATTCTTTGTAGTAAACACTTTATTAAAAGAAAAGTTCAATTGATAATTATGTTTTAAAAGACACTTTACAGAAACTAAGTTCATTTTTAAATCAGGAACTACAGATACATCATTCAGAATGAGAAATTTGTTCTGTAAAGTTAACCAAAGACCTCCCACTGCCACAGTTGAGACGACGTGCCCGGTCCCAACGTGCATCATCATATCTCCAGTATCAAGTTGCCACCAGGAAATAATTCCCTGAAATGAAGAACAAACATGGTTAGTGGCCCCATAATCAATAATCCATACAGAATCATCATTCTCCGCTAAACAAGTTTCCAAGATAAGCAAATCACATTTACCTTATTTGGCCTTCTTTTTTTCTGCCAAATATCTGGAGCAGTTCCTCTTCCAGTGTCCATCATGGTTGCAATGGAAACATTTTTCCTTGTTACCCTTGGTGCAACAACTCTTGGGTTAGCAACAACCTTCCCCTTTCCATCCTTCTTCTTCTACTACTTTTTGGTGCCAGGGGAAGAAGGTACATACTTAGTTTCTAAGGTCGAACCTTTGTGGAACTTTTTGGAAGATGAAGCAACATTTACTTCACCTTTCTTCTATTTTCTTTTCAACAAGGACTGGAAAATCTACAGCTCATTGAGCAGGGTAGTCAGGTTGTAGTCAATCCTGCTCAAAACAACATTGTTACGAAAGTGCAAGAAACTTTTAGGTAAAGGTTCTAGTATGATGCTCACCTGGCTAGCCTCATCGATGCTTGACTCATTTATCTTTGCCACGTTAAAGTGGATCATCATGTTGAGAATGTGTTCTCGAACAGATGCCCCTTCTTGCATACAACCATTGAAGATGTACTTGAGAGCGTTGTGCCTGAGCTATGCGGACGGTTGTCCGAACATTCCCCTCAGGGACTCCATGATTTCAGGCGGTGAGCATGGACTCATGCTTCTTGGCCAAGACTTCGTTAAGGCTTGCCAAGATATACGCTTGGGTTTTCTTGTTTGCCTTTGTCCAACGCTCATATGCTTCCTAAACGTTTCGAGGAGCAGTAGAAAGTAAAATGTGAGGACATTTCTCCATTAGGATGAAACGCAGGTCATCGATGATTAAAATCGTGTTGATCGTATTTTTCCAACTAGTGTAGTTCTCGTCAGTTAATTTATTGGTGACAAGTAAACTTAGAGTTGTGGTAGCCATTTTAAATTGCTAAAAAAGAACAAACTTAATTTAATCTACTTGCATTAAACCACTTTTATAAAACCAATCGAGTTTTAACAAAATAGTCTAGAGTACCCTAAGTGACATCTATTTTGCAATGATGCTTCAGTGAGGCAGGAAAAAAGTCATCGTAGGGTGATCAAGTGCCTCTTCACTGAAATGAGACATTCTCAACCATTAGACAGAAACAACTCCTTGTAACTATAACTAATAGTCACCATTGTTCGGTCCAGAATTTGTTAACATCCTTAACAATTATGTGTAAGTGTAACCCCTCATTTTAGGTTTTAGAGCCCCGACCCAATGAGCCAACCTTAGGGAAAAGCCGATTGGAACAAGAGACTAAAGCAACCCTATCCATTTATGAAGATCAAATAAAGCATCATGCAATACTGCCATTCTTTAGGGGGATACCCACGATGCCTTTAGGTGATGCGTGAAACTTTATCCAATCCAATGAGAGAGACTGGGGGATATGTTGTCACACGTCTCACTCCCACTTACTATAAACACTCTCTCCATTTACCTTGGTATTGACCTACCCAAATGTCACCTGTAGGGGGACACCCATGGTGCCTCGAGGCCGAGAGTAGATCTCACGGTGTGAACTTTTAAGGAGAAATGTGTAGAGGTAAAATTGAAGTATCATATACCCCATTTTTCTTTCACTGAGTGTTCTACCTATGGTTAATTAACTTAGGAAAATATGGGTACTGATTTTATCTAAGTGTTTGTTTAATTTGCTAACAAACAACTATTGTCTTCAATGATTAAACAACTTTGATTCAAGTCTTATTAAACTCTTTAACAGACTTTCATCAAACTTGCATGCATGTAACAAATCTATCTAATTCACCTTTCCATGTAGGTTCCTAGGTAGGGGTGCGACGTTTCCATCGACTTAAGTACCCCAGCCTAGCCAGAACCAGTCTTAGACAAAAGGTCCCTTATAGATATATTTGTTACATATTTAATCTTTTATTAAGAATCAATTTAATCCTATTAAACCAATTTAAAAGATTAAACTTAGATTTCTAATCTCATCAGAAATGTGATCTTAGGTCTATCTCAATCAAATTTTAAAACAATTTTAAAAAATGATTATAGCCTAAGGTTTGCATGCAACTCTTTATTATTGATTTTAATTCTAATTTCCTTTATTATAACAATTATAAGTGAATGAAGCAACTAAAACCAATCATTACATGAAAAACATACATAATTTAATCATAACATTTATAAATTAACCTAAAGTAGTGTCATGCTTCAAGCAATGTTCATTCATTACTAATATATAACATTTATATAACTAAGTAATGAACCATGTTATAGCATACATTCCACACAACCATTCAACCTTATATTATAACACTTATAATATAAATGATGCATGAATATGCTATAATGCATGCATACATATACTATAACTCTTATATTATATGATGCATAAACATGCTTTATGTAATTTAAATCATGCATACTAGTATATTATAACACTTATAATATAAAATGATGCACGAAAAATAAATGCATAACATATGGTGGGTTTTAAAGCTATATGACATACATTATGGCATATAATATAAACATACATCACATGTATATTTCATCTAAAAAATTGATGGACCAAGATAGAAACTCTTTAAACAAGAAAAACTAAGGCTAACTATTCAAATTTTGAGTCAACCGGTTTAGAACAAGTGAAGCAGGTCCTGAACCACTCGCCTCGAACCGTTCCTCAAAGAACCCTTACAGCTGATCATGTAGCAAATGCCTAATCGTCGAGTAGCGAGATGTCGAGTATATACGATTGTTTATATGCGATCACATAGCTTATGACTATGCGATGAGTATGAAAGACTACACGATCGTGTAGTTGGCATGCGTGCATCGAATATCAAATACTATATGATCACGTAGCTAATGACTATGTGATAAGCATGATAGTCTACGCGATCATATAGCACACAAACTTGCATTGAGTATCCAATACCGCACGATTGTCCACCAAGAGAGCGCCTACGTGATCATGCAACCAATGCAACATGATCGTGTAGCAAACTCTACACGATCACATAGCATTAACTATGCGATTGTTTAGCAAATGCTACATGATCATGTAGCAAATTTTACACGTTCGCATAACAACAGCTATCCGATCGTTTAGCTCTAGCTACACGATGCGGTAACCTCTGTTTCGTCTTCTCCATTGAAACGTCGAACTACAACCCTTCTTTAAAGCTTCACAAGCGACTCAAAACTTAACAAATACATACTCGATTGCAATATAATGTCCAAAAATGCAGGGGCCTTTACAAATTAACTTTGTAAAATAAACAAAAAGCCTTAAACTAAGATTTCTATCCTGTAATATCCATCAACAATACATCTACAAACATTTATCCTATAAACGCAATGCAGATTATAAAACCCACCAGTACTGTAAACGAATTCGATACAAGAATGGAATTTGGAATCAGAAACCAACAACGTATCTCTGATACCAATTGAAGGAACTCGACTGAGGAGAACCTTGAGCAGAAGCGGATCGTTCAAATTTCATTAATTATTGAAAACAAATTTTACAGTAAACATATAATAGATATGCATTTAAAATAAATTACAACATGCTTTTTACAAGAAAAGGGTTTCAAGATACATTATCTTTGAAGACTTTTTCCTTCACGCATCCCCCCTCGAACAGAAACAACAACTTCTTGAAGACCTTCTTCATGATATTCTCGAACCAAAACCCGAACACAACCACAAAGAGTCTTTGGTATTCTCCAGGTGAGAACCCATGAGTGATGGGCTCTGACTATTTTGGTTTGAGGGAAAGTTTGGGTGGAGGAGGAAAAAATCGAGAAAGATTTCAAGAACAAGAACACATAACAATTCTGTAAGTTTTCTCAATCGTTCAACATACAATAGCAAATTGTTTAGGAAGAAGAGAAAACTACTTTTCTTTTATTTCTTTTGCCATAAAATTAATAACCACTCATTAAGGTGGTTGGAGAGAAAAAATGGGGAAGTTATTATTCAAATAACAATAAAATATTATAAATAAATATGATAACTAACTTATCATATTATATTTATATTAAATTATATGTTATATCAAATATAACATATAATCTATAGATTTAATATTGTATCACATACAATATAAACTATAGTTTCTTTTCTCTATTTTATGATATTTAATATAAATCATATTTATATTAAATTTAACAACTATGAATCACATTAATAGAAAATATATTTGAATCTCATTCAAATATTTATTTTCTCCCATTAAGCTATAATGTATCAAATACATTATGACAATTATATCATATATAATTGAAATTATTTAATTATATCATATATAATTAAATCCCTTTATTAATTTGAACAATTCAAATTAACCCAAAAACTGATTCTCAACTAAATCCTTTTGAGCTACCAAGGGGACCTTATGGACCTGTAGTTTGAAGCTCCAACGGTACATGAATAATTAATTAAACTCTTTAATTACATTATCCACCATCCGTTAACTGTCAAGCACTCCACCAAAAACCGAAAGCTGCACTCTTCGCACTACAGATATATTTCTGTATCCATTGGATATAACCAATCAATAGTATGATGACCTTTTACAAATTGCTCGTAAGTACAATTGGGCCAAATTATCGTTTTACCCCTATAGTTACATCTAACTCCTTATGTACCACCGATCCCTCTAATGAACAATAAATCATAGTCCTACTATGACTAGACTTCTCTCGAGCCAAGAGAGGGTGGGGCGTCACATTGTTCAAGACCCGAAATCAGCCCTTAAGGGAGCAATTTATCTACTTATCCCTGTTTCGGGGAAAGAGTAAATTCCATCTTGTGTAGTTGTGTTCCCAGCTCCCCAATCAGACGAATCCCCAAAATGGTAAGCTTGTTGAGTCGGCGATAAGGATATACCCACTCATACAAATTAAAAGACCGTCCTCATAGGCAGGAGTTCACAACTCACTCAAGATTCAGGTCATGTTACCTATGGTTATTCTGGTGAAATGCAAGTCTCTATTATGAATGGTGTTATTGTTAAAGTTAGATAACATGCAACAGAAGTATCAAGGATCCATAAACATTCAAATTCACTAATTTTGGCAGAAACTAAAGCATGCTCTATAAAAAAAAATAGGGTTTTAAGATCATACCTTTGACGAACTCTTCAAGAACTTGATCAATTAGCAGTAGTCTTCACCAAAGATCACCGTGAACCACCTCAAGATCTTCCCCACTATCCTTTTAGAGCTTTAGACCGAGTTGTGGGACTCAAGAACAACTTGAAACGATGAATACTCACAGCAGTTCACTTTGAAGAGCATTTTCTTTTCACTGAAATTTTCTCTCAAAATTTTTGTGTTATGCATGCCTTCAATTCATTCCAATCTTCTTTATTCATTGCAGATGAACATGCAAAGAAGAGAACTGCATGGCTTGCAGCTCATGCTTGGAGTATTAATGAAGAGAAGGAAATGGGCTTTGTGTGAGCATGAAGAAGATGATATTGGAAAATCAACATTTTCCATTTTGTCCACGCAAAACAAAAATTTCAATTTTCTTTAAAATCAAAATTTGATTTCAAAAACCATTTTTATTTTTAAAACTGAAAAATAATTTCATAAATTAATTTAATATCAAATATTAAATTAATTTTTACACAATAATCATCTTCATATATTTAAATCATATTTAAATATATATTCTCTTATTTCATTTAGTTTGAACGTTTCAAATTAATTTCTCAAGCTACTCTAAAGCTTAACCATTTACGACCTAGTAGGGGGACCTCTTGGACCTACAGATCATGGGCTCCAACGATTCGAGATTAATCGGCTAAAATCATTAGTTTGATCTAACCCTCATTCGTTAACTAATGTGACACTCCACTTTAGCCCATAGTTGAACTCCCCTCACTGTAAATATATTATGTCCACTTTATAACCATAATCAGTAAGTTGATCCTTCACAGGTTGTTCGTAATTCGTAATCACAGTTAGGTCAAAATTACCATTTTACCCCTGTGAATATATCTTGTTCCTTAAGTTCCTACTTACCCTCTAATGAACAATTCTGATTCATAATCTCAATGAATCAAATTTTTTCTCTATCATGAGAAGGCGGGGCCCTGATTGTTCAAGACCTGGAATTATTACTTAAGAGAACAACCTATCTGCTAACCCTAAATAGGGTAGGAGTGAATTCCATCTTGCAAGGCTATGTCCTCAGCTATTCATCGGGTCTTATCCCTAAAATGGGAAGCTTATTAAGCAGTGTTGTTGGACTACTCTCACCGTTTGCAGATCAAAGGATAATCCCGAACAAACAGGAATTCATAGCTAGCTCAGGATTAAGATCGAGTTAACCTAGGTTATTTGATAAATGAAATAATAAGTTTTAACAGTAAACGGTCATTATAAAGAAAAATGACTATTTTCGTGGTTTAGTCTATATGCAAACACATTGCATAGGATGCCCCCACTCACATGTCTCAACATGAACGATTTGTGGATCACATCGCTTGTAGCACTTTACAACTTCTTGTAACAACTATAGAGTGGGTCGCATTCAATAGTGTTATCAGGATGAGATACCAAATTTCATCCATATACTTATTAGACCATTTAGGCTATATACTGTCAACTTGATCTTGTTTATGTCATTACATAAAGTTACAATATTCAGACTATAGCCAAGGATACGTTTATTGGATTTTCATAATAAGATACAAAATCAACAAGTCATTATTATTGATAAATAGAATGTTTAACACGAATTGCGAGTTTTAGGACATTCCCAACAGTTATATAATGAGACTAAACATTTCATGGTTCGGTCTTATACAAACTTCTTTGTATAGAATATCCCCACTCGCATGTCTAATACATGAATGATGAGGATCAGATTATTTATAGTACTTTATAATAATTGTAACACCTACAAAGTGGTGTCACAAGGATGAGGTACTCAACCTTATCCACCTACTACATACCATTTAGGTTATCACTTAAACATGATCCACCTGCATGTCTCCACATACATGTTTAAGTTACAATGATAACCTTGGATGTTAGTTTATTAGCTTGTGATTAATGCAATTAAAATATGACATATTTTATAGACAGAGTGAATAAAATATCATATATTTTATTAATCACATAAGGGTTTGTTCATACAAAGTTTACAAACTATAGGACCTACGAGATTTTGGGCATCAACTCCAACACTGGGAACATAGTTTTGCAAGATGGAATTCACTCTTACTCGGTTCTAGGGTAGTAGATTGGTTGTTCTCTTAAGCGTTAACCCAAGGTTTGCACATCCAACTCTATTTCTCCATTTTTGAACAAGCATGCTTAATCCTTAAATTAATGAAATTAGAGTGCTTTAGATCTTAATTGCTTTCATTTGCATATTTCTAACCCCAACAGTTTAAAATTGTGAATAATCAAACTGAAAGGCAAAGAATTTCTCTAAGTAACAACAATACTTATCTTTGGCATTTGAGATTATGTCACTTAAATCTCGATAAGATTGGGAGACTGGTAAAGAATAGACTTTTAAGCTAGTTAGAAGATGATTCAATAACTCCATGTGAATCCTGTCTTGAAGGAAAAATGACTAAAAGACCTTTTAGTGAAAAAGGTTATAGAGCCAAAGAGCCTTTAGAGTTTATACATTTAGATCTTTATGGTCTAAGGTTATAAAAATTAGGTTATAGAGCCCTTAGCCCTTAGAGTTCATACTTCTAAGCGGGTTACCAAGAAAGCACCCATTGCATCTTCCATCACTCAACTCAAGACAGTCGTGCAACCTTCAATCCAAGCAATGCTGGCGAAACCCTCTCAAACCCCTTCCATTCCCTAACGATCGCTTGTCTCTTCTAAAACTCCCTTAAAACCCAAACTCTCCATCTCCTTGAAACCCAAAAATCCTAAGTATCCAACTCCCCTCAAACCGATGTAGCAACCTACATTGAAAGGCCCTGCCAAAATAATTGCTGCAAAGCCTTATAAAAAGCCAGCACCTCCACCAGTTATACCAACCATCACATCCAACGTGTCGACACATGATCCTATTTCAGAACATTTGAGAACTACACCATTGTTTGTTGTGCGTCCAATAGTACCTTTAGTATCGAACCTTTAGCCACCATCTTCTTTATTGGAGCAACCCCTCTTTCTCCTGTATCCTCTCTCAGTTCGTCGCACACACCATCTGACTCCCCTCTATTATACCACCACCACCCTCAGCTGATCCACCAAGGTCTAATAACTCTGCATTAGAACCTGCTGAGCAACCTGAAGAAATGCATCTAGATCTTGATGAGCTGGCTCAAAGAGACGAGCAAGAGGTGTTTGGACCTATTTTAGCCAGCCTCGACCAAAGGGAATTTTTAGAAGTGGATAAGCTTGCATCAAGAAGCTGTTATCGCGTTGGTTGAAAATGATTTTCAGATGAAGAAAGATCACAAAGATCTAGTCATGCGGTAGTTGACCCAGATGCATCCTCATTCACAATTTTCAGATGTGAATGAAGGGTCTTCAGTACAACCTTCAAGAAGAAAAAGATGGTTAATAGTGGAAAAAGAAGAAGAGGAAAATGAAGCTGCACCCAGACCTGTGGGGGCAACGCAGGAAGGTAACTCATCTGATTCAAGTGAGCTGGAATGCATGCTAGAAGAATATAGATCTGCAAAACATGGATAGAGAAAAGAAACCTTCCAAAGAGAGCTGGAGGAGGAGACGAGACACTGGCCCGAGAGACGGAGACGCATAAGAAGAAGGAAAAGAAAGGAAAAAGGGTGGCACTTGCGTCACTTAAACAAGCAAGGGGGAGGAAGCGACAGTTTAGCGACATACTTATAGAGAAGGGTTTCTTCCCCAAATGCAACCCTTTGCTAGAGTACATCACACGTACAATCGACGCAATGGGCTGGCGTTAACTCTGTATCAGCCCATAAAAAATCTGGCCCTATCTCGTTCGCATGTTCTACAGTAGTGAATTTGATGAAGAAAGGAATACGACGTTGGGGAAGACTGTATTGTGCGCTTCTCCTCCAAAATCATTAATGAAGTGTTCGACATACAATATAACCTTGATGCTGAGGGTAAACGCATCATGAAGTAGCCAACTCCGAGCCAAATTGTCAAGGGGAAGCCATGCGAGCAGTTGTACTTTATGTGGCTCATCTATGTGTTGTGTGAACACGTTGGCATCCCTCTGGGTGATGATTTTGAGGAAGTTGATGAGCTGATGGACATAAAGCTCATACGGTGTTTGTTAAGAGGATAACAAATGTTGGGGTTTGTGCCCTTAAGTCTCGTATCCAGTAGTTTGTAAACAACTTTGTACGAACACTTGTGATGTATAATATAAATGATATTTACTTCACTACTTGACTTTGCACATTTAGATGTTTTTTCATTTTACCATAAACCAATAAACTTAATATCCTTGGTTGTCTTTATGTAACTTAAGCATGTATGTAGTGACATACAAGTGGATCATGTCTTAAGTGACAACAAAAATAGACTGTAGTATATGGATATAGGAGGGAAACCTTATCCTGGTAACACTACGGACGCGGCCCGCTTTGTGGAATTGTTACAAATATTGTGATTTGTCACAGATGGTCTAATCTGAGTCTCGTGTAATCTTGATCATTCGTGTAGTGTGGGTCCTATACAAAGAGTTTGTATAAGACTTGACCTCGAAGTGTTGATATCTTGTCATATAACACGTTCATGACTGAGACTTCACTTCATTAGGATGACCATAGGTAACATGACCTCAATCCTGAGTAAGTTCGAAACTTCTGCCATTGAGGGCAGTCCTTTGATTTGCATGGGTGCGAGTGGCCAGTACAATCGACTCAAACCTACCATTTTGGGGATTCGTCTGATTGGGAGCTATGAACTCAGCTTCACAGATGGAGTTCACTCTTTTCCCCAAAGTAGGGATAAGTAGAAGGGAACAGGAAAGTTCTTTCAAAGTATGGTTCTTAAAACTTTTGGGTTAGGCTGCGACATGGCTCTAAATGTTACATATAAATCATATACTGTTCTCAGTGTTTTACTGTAAATTTATATTCACGAAACTGGTAATTATAGATTGCTCTCTTAAGGGTTGATCCCAGGGCTTGAACGAAGTGGCGCCATACACTTTCTCATGGCCCAAGAGATGTTCACACATAGTAGGACTATATTGTATTGTTCATTAGAGGGATTAGTGGTACTTAAGGAGGAATATGTAATTACAGGGGCAAAACAGTAAATTGGCATGCTGTAATTATGAGCATCTGTGAAGGGTCATCGTATTGATGATTGGTTATATCTAATGGACATAGAAATATATCTATGGCAAGAAGACTTCAATTGTCGGTCTTTAGTGAAGTGTCTGGCAGTTAACGGATGGTGGATATCGTGACTAAAGAGTTTAGTCAGCTATTCACGTACCGTTGGAGCTTCGAGCCATAGGTTCATAAGGTCCCCTTGGTAGCTTGGATACAAGTTGAAAGTCAGTTTTTTGGTCAATTTGAAATGTTCAAATTGACAAAAGGGTATTCGATTATATATGATATAATTGAACGAGTTAATTAAATATGATATAATTAATTTTATATATGAGATACATTAATTTGGAGGAAATTTGATATAAATATGATTTATATCTAGTAGAGAAAAATATTATAATTAATATATGATATTAATTTATATGTTATGAATATGATAAGATCACATTCATTGGACGGCTATAAAGGAAATGGGAAGACGCCTCTTATGTTTTAAATAATAGATGAGTGCATTATAAATAGCTAACGGTGTGTTGATCTCGGGGTGCGTGGACATTGTGAAAAGATAGTGTCATTGTTTAGGAAATCAGTGCCTATACGATAATTACTGCACGATTGCTTACATATATGATATTGCGAACTAATTACACCGTCGTGCGCTTTTATCTAAACGATCGTTTACCTTTTTCCTAAGCGATCGTTTAGCTTCCGATATTTACTAAACGATCGTATAGATGATCACTTAGTTTTTCCTTCGCGATCGTTCGGACTATCGTTCACCCTTTTCTTACACGATCGTTTATACGATCACTGACCTTTTCCTACACGACCATTTAGACGATCGCTTACTTTTTCTATACGATCGTATACTTCACCTAAACGATCAAGCATCTTGTCTATGCGATAGACGATCGCATCTCCCACTTGCTTGATCGTTATGTATGGTCTCTCTTCTCCTTCCTTCTACCAAATCCAAACAAAGCCCACACTTTGGATTCTCACTTCAAGAATACTGAGGGCTCTGAGTGGTGTTGTCTTCTCCATTTTCTTCTATCTGAGTGGTAATTGTTCGAGGTAGATGGTTGGGTTTTAGACTCTTCATGAAGGAGAAATCCTCATATGGTATGTTTTCTTGATCTCTTTAGCATGATGAATGCATATTAGTATGTTTTGAATGTATATGTGGTAATTATGTCGCAATGAATTGGAAAGATCCGCTTCCGCTCGTAGGTACTCTTGAATAAGAGTTCCTTCAACAAAATCAATCCGACTTACCTCCCAAACCAAAAACTTTAAGACCTCAGCCTTCATAACGTGAGAAGAAGAAAGCATGCGTTGAAACTTATGATGCTGAAGCAAGCCATGAAGTTTCACTTGATGAACAAGAATCAGAAGCAAAGCTTGCATTGGATTATGAGGACACCAACCTTTTGGACCTCAATCTACCTCTCCACCCCTTAAGCCTCTCAACCCTCACATCTTCTGTTAATGAACAAATGATTTGAGACACCACGATAAAACGCATAGGGATTAGATTGGTGAAATAGATAGCCCTCAGCATTCTCCTCTTCACTCTTCTTTACCTCCTGCTTTTGACCCTTCAACAGTCATCTATAAGCCATCTGGGTTGGTAACAAGCAATGTCCACATCACTAATAGCCTAGTCGATGAGACATGTGACCACAACCGCTTCAGTCCCACGTGTCTACACCTTCTGCCACACAAGCCAACATGGATGAGCTTAAACAATTCATCCAAGCACAACCCCGACCCTTGGCCGCATCCATGGAAGCTCTTCACCTGCAACTGGCGACTTTGCAATGCCAGAATGTTGTTTTAAGGGATTACTTGCGTCAGCAAACACAGAGGAGTCAAGACCAGTTCGACTTCACAATGTAGTATATTAGTCAAGTCTTGATGGGAATGTTCTCCCCACCTTCACTGCCAAAACACTTGTGTGATCCCCTTATATTCATGGATGAAGACCCTGCTTCTGAATGCAGGGACGATGCATCGACCTCGTAAATAAATTTGGGGTGTTGGCCTTTTGATTTTAGTCTTTTCTTTATCAACTTTTTTATGCGTTTATCCATTTGAAATTTCATGTATATATATCTTTGACATGAATGAAATTTACCACACTTTGATCCTTGTGTTTGTCTTAAATATTTCTTTTATATTTCCTTTATCATTACTCTTGTATCTTGCGTCGTGCTTTGATACCTCGATGATAACATTAATATCTTATAACTCAAGTGTTTAGATAGGTGTTAGAAATCCAAGTCTAAAGACCTCACTAAATGAAACATTTTTTTAAAAAATTTCTTATGCGTTAGCCTCACTTTAAACCTCATTTTGAAATTTTCTAAGGCATTTTTGTAGCTCTTTTTCAACATTGAGGACCTTGCTGACTTCCAAAATTTGGGGGTGGGGAGGTTCGAGTTGATGCGTTCTCTAGTTTATAACTTCATAATTTCATTTAATTCTTAAAAAAAAAAAAGAGAAAAATATATTTTAGACATAATAGCAAAACTCCACTATCAACGCACAAGAGTAAACCCATCTTAATATGAGTTAAGATTGAAAATGACATTTACTTATAGTTGGATGTCTGCATGACTCCCGTGGGGGCAAGCCAAAATGAAGGTAAGTAACCAAGACCAACACGTCTTAAACTTTGCTATCTTAGCCCAAGAAAGAAAACATAAAGCTTAGATAAGAGTTTAGTCGTGAAGGACACTTACTCGTAATTGGATGTTCGCATGACACTCGTGGGGGCAAGCTAAAAAGAAGTTGAGTTACCTGAATCGACGCATAGGTAGTCTTTAAGAAATAAACACATGTTTTTTAAAGGATTTTTATAACAAGAAAACCTTCCAACGCATTATTGAACTTGAAAGATGGAAATGTTTTGGAAAGCAAAAGAATTTTTTAAGAATGTGCTTACTGCATAAAAGATTGAATATATATTTCTTTGGGAAGGAAACAAGATTATATTTTTAATGTCATTCTCAAACACTTTGAGGTTAAAAGACATGGTGAGAGTTGGAGCTAGTGCATTAAGACCATCAGAGTATGTTAAGGAATTATTTTAGGAATGCTCGAGGACAAACATTGTTCAAAATTTGGGGGTGGGATAACTTGTAGAAATATAAGTTATTGTTCTCTCAAATTTGAAATAATTAGAATTATAAGTGATGTAAACGCACCCATGATGAAGGACAACATATGAAATTGTATATATATGATAAACTCATACAAAAGTATCTTCTTAAGTGAAAAACCGTATCACTAGCAGATTTTAATGCCGGAATCAGAAAAATTCACCAAGTGTTGTAGACAAGGCCAACTTAAGGGGCATGCGCCCAGACTACCCGACGCATGAAAGATACATTTGACATGTGCAATCCTTGTCAAATCACAACTTGTAGGCATGGACATCTGATTGACGGCGTCTGATCGAAGCAGCATGGCAGGCGGTTGCCCTAGGTTATGGGATTTGATGCAATCACATCACCATGTGACTGACCTGATTGCCTATATAAGGAGGAGTTGCCTGCAAGTTAAGGAGTTAGCAGCAAGTTAGAAAATTAACCAGTAGTTAGTTAGAGAGTTAGTCATTTTTCACTTGTACCATTTGCAAGCAAGTAGGAGGGACAATAACCATTCTCCATCGTTGGTAACAAGGTGCTGCCAAAGAGAAGCTGGAGAGAGATATCTCCTTCAACCCCTCCACCGAGTTGGTCACAACAAGCATAAAAACAAGCCAAAGTGGATAAGAGATTGAAACCTGCGGCTTGACTTCTTTCTTTTACCTTGCATTTTCATTCTCCATTCTACTTGATTGAACTAAGATTATTTGTATCAAAACTTATAACATTAATTCAATTTCATTTCCGACCATTCTTCACATCTCCATCTGTTAATTGTCTAAGTTGTTTGTGTTTGTGAACTTTCTGGCTTGATGCATGCACAAATTCGATTACTTGAATCCACTTGATCAATTGATTGAAGTGAAAACACAATTAGTCACTCGAGATAGTACTTACTTGTTGAACACATCAAACTAGGCCATGAAGTAATTTTAGAGGTAAAATTATTCATGTCACTTGTCTGTTCATTTTAACCAACACATGCACCCTAGAGATAGGATAAGTGTAGCATATGCATCGAGAGATGTTGAACATGAATTAAAGAACATATCTCCAACGCATCACACATACACTGAGATTGTAGCAGACATCTGTACCATTTGCATTTCATTGTCATTGTGCTTATATAGGCTTGTTATTACCATTAGATAATCAATGCATACCATCTACGCTTAAGCCACTCATCCACGATATATTTTTCCCTCTTTCTAAACTCCTATTTTCTTCTTGCATGCATGTCAGTAGTTTAGTGTACATAACCAAAGCATTAGGGGTCTACATGGGTTGGGTTGGGTTGGATTTAAGGCGTTTTCTGGACCAACCCGAAAATCCAGGTTGGTTGGGTTGACAACCCAAAGAACCCAAATAAAGTCTCTAAACAACCCTTAAAATTTGGGTTGGGTTGGGCTGTTGGGTTATAATTTGTTTTTTTTCTTTTTAATTAAAAATATGTAAATTTATATACAACTCATAACTAATAACTAAAATCCCATAAAATTCAAATGCTAAATACCAATTATATCTTAGATATTTATTGCAAACTTCAAATAAAGACAAATATCATAACAATTTTAAAATAAAATATTTATAATTCACAAATTAATCAATACAAAGTAATCAAATTTTAAACAAAGAGAAATATATATAGTATATTTTATTTATATATATATATAATTCGGGTTGGGTTTGGTCAACTCAAAATTTTTTTAGTCAATCCATGACCCAACCCAACCCAACAAAAATAGAATAAATTTAACCCAACCCAACCCTTATATTTTGGGTTGGGTTGTTCGGGTTATTTGAACACCCCTACAACACATATCAAACAATTAGGAAACCTCTTTAATGGATCCAAAGAAAAACTTGCGTATAGTATTCTAGAGTCCCTGTATTTGACCCTGGGCTTACTAGGACATTCAGATTAAATTTATACTAAGATCTAACTTAAGAGAACTTGTATGCATTAGCAAGGTGTACATGCTCATAGATCTATCATCGTTTAACGAATAATATCATCTTCATACCAAGAGATAGATTAAACATTTTTTTCGTCATCATTCATCCTCAAAATCACAAACACAATTGAATTGCACAACGCAACATGTGGCTAGCAGCTTCTTCGCCTAGTGATTTTCCTACTGCAACTCGATTTTCCAAAGCTTAAAAACATCATTTCAATCAAATGAACTTCAAATAAATTTTATGGAACTCAAGAGGGACCTTTTAATTAGCTTATCAAAATTTTGGGTGCCAAAATATTACTCTAAGTGCCTTGAAAATCCATTCAACGCAGCAAGCTCAGATTCACCTGATTTCCATACACACTCTATTTTCTTTAAATTTTCTCAATATTCTTGATCTCAAATCATTCCGGCAGCCCTAGCTTGTCTTTTACACCCATTCAACTTTCATTTGGTTCAAAAATTACGAAAATTGCACAGATAAATTGGAAGAACTAGCATTCTAAAAATACTCTTCACAAGCTACCAAAAATTGCATTTTCTTCATCAAATCAATTTGAGTCAACCAGCTGCTTGCTTGTCCTACTACGTGGATTCTTCTCATTTTTCCTTATCATTTTCATCAATGATTATGTTTATCAAGTTAAATTAATTTATAAATTTAGGAAATTAATTTAAAAATATTTTTCAACCCTAGCAATCCTCCTCTTTACCCTCAACCTATTTGTATCTCCTACCAAGTTCTATTCTCTCTTTCTTTCTAACATTTAGCCAATCACAACTCATATTCGATTTCTTAAAAAATCAATAATATTACTAAGTTACTAAATAAATAAAAATGAACTTGCACTAAATTAATTTCCAACTACTAACTTCAACACTTAGCAACAAAACATGCTTAGGTCATATAATCAAAGTGATTCATTTAGCCTGATTCTAAACTCATTTATTTAAGTTAACCCTAAGAATAAACAAGAGGAAAAAGGACAAGGGCTCATAAGTCAGTATTTTTTTTTTTTTTTTTTTTTTAATGAATTTCGTCCTCGAAATTCAGCTAGAAGTCACCATGAGAATAACTGAGGGTATTTGGTTCTCATTTGTTGTTCACCTTTCGAGGTTGCTTCTTCCACTGCAGGTTCCTCCACAACACTTTAACAGTAGAATTGTCTTGTTCCTCCATACCTGCTCCTTTCTGTCTAAGATTTGTATGGGTTCTTCCTCATAGGATAGATTTGTTTGATTGACATGATTACAATTACCCCTAATAATAATAACTTTTATGTAAGAAAATAAAATATGTGAATATATTTTCAAAATTTATAATAAAAATGTTATATATAACAAAAATTTCCTTAAAATATCAACAATATATGAATATTAGGGACTAAATTTAATATTTAACTCTCATGAAAAGGCTGGGATTATGTACGATAATTTTATCAAACTATAAAAGTTATTCATGAGGTTTTATCAAAATTAAACGAATTATTAGGACAAAATTCTAATTTTCAAGGAACAAATTTGCAATTTAACTAATTTATAATTATCCCGTCCAAAATCCCCAAATCCAAATTCTAGGTCAGTTATTGAATCGGAGCAACAGAATTATTCATATATTCGTTTCTTTCTTCCACGCCCTTCTGTGCTGCTTCGAGCTCCTCCTCTCTTTATCCGCCTTCTATTCTCCTCATCAGCATCAATCAATACTAAACCCTAAATCAAACCTACTTCCATACTCATCTTCCCATAGTTCGTGCCTCCATCGCACTGTTGAAGGAACCTACAGCGTGTTCTGTGTCTTCGGAGCAGCCATGAAAGTGTTCGAAATCAACAGGAGTACCCTAACTCTCGCTCTCTTCACAGACGTCACCAATTCCAAGTACTCTCTCTTCTCTCTCTCTCTCTCTCTCTATCTCTCGGCTTTTGAAAGTGGAAATTTGGTCAACAGAGACTAGTGGGATAGTGATTAATCCTGGTATGGATTTGGTGCTTTTGATCTTTTTGTTTCTCTTCAGACGTTTGATTTCGTATATCCGCTAATTGTATGAGAAAAGGCCTGAACTAAGTTAGGAGAGAAATGGGGAAGATCACGTTGTAATGCATTTAACCATTGTGTCGTTAACATGATGTGATCGATCTTATTGGATAAATTTGTTAGTTTCTGATAAATGTGGTATGGGATTTCTTCAATTTTTGTAGTGCCAGAGGTATTGCTTGAACTTGGTGATTGGACAGTTGTGTTTGATTTTAAAAGCTATTTGTGAAAATTATGGTAGTTTGAATTAGGATTATGATTTATGGGCACCATTTGTATTTTGTTCTTATGTTGATGTGTGTATTTATAGAACAAACTTTGTTATTAACAAATGAAGTGCCTGATGATAGTTATCCATTTCCAGGGAACTTCTTGATTCTATGCAAGCTGGAACTCTGGAACCGGAAGTTGCATTTCTCAATGCTTCTCTTGTATGGTTATTTTATATGCCTATCAAATTTTTTTCAAATTAACATGCTGATATGCTTACGAAATCCCACCCACCAATTCTTTTATCTTTGAATTGTGTCCAAGAGTTCTCTAATATTTCCTCCATAAATAACTGAAGACAGATTCCAGATGTTTTTCCTGTGCTTGCGGCTGCTTATAAGACACTTGTTTCCAAGTCGAGAGATTCGCTGACCACCCGCACCCTTCATTCAGAACTTGTGTACAATTATTCGGGTTCAAAGCATGTAATTCTATATGACTTCTTGGATATTGCAGACTGTTGCTTATTTGTTTGTGGCATACACGAGTGATCTTTGAATTTAATCATATGCAGATTACGGAGTCTTTAAAAAGATGTGGAATTTCTGATAGCTCATCTTATGTCCTTGCTGCTTGTTTTAATGCTTCGCCTGATGAGGTTGGATCAAGATGTCGTGGAAAAATAGACTCTGTTACCTTGCTGTAAACTTTCAATTCTACATTCTGATGAACTCTTGAAAAACTCAAACTTTTTTGTGCATTCTATTTACCAATGCTAGATGAAGGCCATTGAGAAACTAGTACATGGTAACGAGATCAACCTAGAGGAATTGGGAGAGAGAGCAGACCAAGCCCAGATACAAAAGGTACAACCTATGTTTTCTTGCTATGCAATTATTTATTTATTAATTTTATTTTGGAGTTTTTTTGAGTGCTAAGACTTGATTTGATTATCATTTGAGAGGCATTTGACCTATTGAATGGAGTTAATAAGTTTGGGGTTAATATGTTGGAGTTAGTAAGTTTGTTTTTAAGGTGTAGAGTTATAAGATGAAGTTTCTCATTAATTGTGAAAACTAGAGATAGAGGGGAAGATGAAGTTCATTGGTAAATATGAAAGTATAAAAAAATGGGAAGACGTAGTTACTCGATAAATGTGCAACTTCAATATTGCTTACTATTGAAGTTGAGTTGTTTACGGTTTACAATTACACCAACTTAAAAAGTTGGTGGGCCAAACCGCCCTTTTTTTTCCTCGTTTTTTCACCATTTATTTACTATGAATTTCATCTTTCTTGAGTAAACATTGGAATTCTTAATCAAATTAAGAAAAAAAAGTTTTCAAAAAACTACTCTTTGTAGTTTTCAAAACTTGGCTCAGGGTTTGAATTCACTCTTAAAAAGTCAATACCTAAATAACGAGCTTAATTTTATAAAACCAAATGACTATCAAACAAGGTATGAGTAGTTAGGCTTTTATGCTCTTGGTCAATCTCTACCAATTTTTAGGGACCATCTCTTGCTCCAAATCAACATAGATCTAAATTATTAAAATTTCTACTTGAGCACCGAATTAGGGTATTAACGTTTTATCCTTGTCAATAGTAAAATGGTTGTTTTTTCTTCTTTCAGCATTTTAAGATCACTGGACCTGAGTTGACGTTATCCTCAGTTGGAGATGCTATAACATGTAGAATTGCTGCGCGGGATGCCTTGTAGCTGCAAAAGTTGCATCAAACTTCCCTATTTCGAGTCCCCTACAGGCGAATGTGTTAAATTGTTAAATTGTTTGCAGTATAATCACTTTTAGGTCGGTGATGTCTATTCAATTTTTATAGAATTTTCAAATTATTAAGCTGTGGATATTTGATGAGAATTGATTAATTTGCAATTAGGTTGATGATGTCTACGAAATTTTTATAGAATGTTCAAATACTTATGCTGTTGATGTCCAAAGGAAATCAATTAATTTACTAGCGCTTGTTGGGTTGTTGGCTTCTTTGTACATGCCCTTTTGGAAAATTTCACAAAATGATCGAAAACCCAAAATTTTTTCTACTAATGATCTCTTCCTAAAAACTTTTCTACCACTCACCTTTTGCTCATGCAAAATTTCAAAATTACCCTCGGTTTAAAAAAAACCTTCAGATCGTTTGGTGAACGTGCGTCTCTATGAATACTTTACAACGATAGGGTCTCCCTCCATTTCATTTATTTCCTGTTCAATGCATTTCTCTTCGAAGCGTTTTCTCTCGATTTTGATCTCGTTTTCTCTTTGAAGTCGAGCACTTCTCGTAGGTTTCTCGTTGGTAGTCTCTACGCACGTGCCACTGTCGTCGTGATCTGAAAGGTATGAGACTCTTTTCCTTGAAGAATGCATGTTGATATTTGAGGTTTGACTATCTTTTAGGGTTTAATCGTGTGTTCGTTCGTAATCGATCGTTGAAAGAATACTAACCGATCGGATAGAGAATACTAAGCGAGCATTTAGAGAATATCGAGGGACTGTTTAGATATTGGTAAACGATTGGATAGAGATTACTAAGCGATCGTAACTGTTACGCGATCGTTTAGATTTTTGTTATGCGATCGCTTAGCTAACTGTTACATGATCATTTAGATATCCGTGCGATCGTTTGACTAACTGTTACGCAATTGCTTAGTTTTTATTATGCGATTGTTTAGTTTTTGTTATACGATCGTTTAGGTTTTGTTATGCGATTATTTAGTTTTTGTTATGCGATTGCTTACTAATTCTTGTAATGTACATGATTGTTAGATTGGTAAGATGATTGTCCATGCTGAGAAATATTTTCCTGTTACAGTTGCTTGCTAGGTCCACAAAATTGCCCCTATCATTAAGAAAAAGTTGACAGAAGAACAAATGAGACTGTATAGGCAAACGGTCTTTGGTCCTCTATTGGATTTAGATCTCGTTTTCAATGGATAACTTTTGCACCACTTTTTGTTAAGAGAAGGTAGCTGATGCGAATCCAGACGTTATTTCATTCAACATTTTAGGGAAGAAGATAACATTCTCCTAAGAGGATTTTAACTTGATAATTGGGTTGTAGTCGACTAAGGAAACAGTGGACAGAGAAACAAATGGTGAACCAAGTGCATGTTGATATGGTTGCCCTGCACATGTACTTGAGGCGAATCCCAAGAAGTTGGAACCACGATCGAGGTTATGCCTCTTTGTAGGCTACCTCAAAGGTACATGAGGGGGTTATTTTTATGATCCATCAGAAAATAAGGTGTTTGTATCCACGAACGCTACTTTCCTAGAGGAGGATCATATTAGGAAGCACAGTCCACGTAGTAAAGTCGTGTTGCATGATTTCCATTGAAACTACTAGAACTTCAACAAGAGTTGTTGAAGGATCTGCTTCATCAGCAAGAGTTGTTGATGATAGTTCATCTAGTAGGTCGGTTCCACCTCAAGAGTTGAGGGAACCTCGACGCAGTGGGAGGGTTGCGAACCCGCCCGTTCGCTATCTGGGTTTCATGGAAATCCTTGCTATGGTAGCAGTTGACGACGTTGAGGATCTGTTGTCTTATCAGAAGGCAATGGAGGATGTAGACCGGGATGAATGGGTCAAGGCCATGGATCTCGAGATGGAGTCGATGTACTTCAACTCAGTATGAGATCTTGTAGATCAACCTGATGGGGTAAGACCTATATGTTGTAAATGGATCTAAAAGCGCAAACAAGGTGCTGATGGGAAGGTGCAAACATTCAAGACTCGATTTGTGGCAAAGAGTTATACCCAGATAGAGGGAGTCGACTATGAGGAGACTTTCTCACATGTTGTCATGTTAAAGTCGATCTGCATCCTCCTGTGCATTGCAGCTTATTATAATTATGAGATCTGGCAAAATGGACATCAAGATGACCTTTCTGAATGATAATCTTGAGGAGACCATTTACATGGTGCAACCTGAAGGATTCATAGCCCAAGGTCAAGAGCAAAAAGTTTGCAAATTGAATTAGTCCATTTGTGGGCTGAAACAGGCGTCTAGATCTTGGAACATACGGTTTGATACTGTGATCAAGTCGTATGACTTTGACTAGAACGTTGATGAACCTTGTGTCTACAAGAAGATCATCAACGCTTCAGTAGTTTTCTTAGTATTGTATGTAGACGATATACTACTAATTGAGAATGATGTAGGTCTACTGACTGTAGTTAAGAACTGGCCAGCGACCCAATTCCAAATGAAAGATTTGGGAGAGGCTCAGTTTGTTCTGGGTATACAGATCTTTCGGGATCATAAGAACAAAGTCCTAGTACCGTACATTGACAAGATGTTGCTCAAGGCAGGACTCCAAGAGGGGTTTAGACATGGAGTCACTTTGTCTACAGACATGTGTCCTAAGACACCTCAAGAGGAAATGAGACGGGTCCCATATGCATTTGTCATTGGCAGTATGATGTATGCGATCCTCTGTACTTGACCATACATCTGCTACGCTGTGGGCATAGTCAGTAGGTATCAGTCTAACCCAGGCCAGGGTCACTGGACCGTAGTGAAGAATATTCTTAAGTATCTTCGGAGAACGAGAGACTACATGCTCATGTATGGATCTAGGGATTTGATCCTTACTCGATACACGGATTCTGACTTTTAGACTGATAAAGACTCTCGCAAGTCCACTTCAGGGTCAGTCTTTACTCTTAACGGAGGATCTATAGTATGGCGAAGCACTAAGCAGGGGTGCATCGCCGACTCCAATATGGAGGCAGAATACGTAGCGGCTTGCGAAGCTGCTAAGGAGGCCGTCTGGACAAGTGGGAGATTGTTGGGGTTGATGTTCTAAAGTCTTGTGTCTTGTAGTTTGTAAACAGTTTGTACGAACGCTTGTGATGTATAATATATGATATTTACTTCATTTCTTGATTTTGCTCATTTGAATGTTTTATTTGCTTTACCACAAACCAATGAACTAAAATCCTTGATTGTTTTTATGTAACTTAAAGCATGTATGTGGTGACATATAAGTGGATCATGTCTTAAGTGATAACTAAAATGGTCTGTAGTATATGGATATAGGAGGGAAACCTTATCCTGGTTATGTTATGGATGCGACCCGCTTTGTGGAATAGTTACAAGTATTGTGACTTACCAGATGGTCTGATCTTGATCATTCGTGTAGAGGACATACGAGCGGGGGCGTCCTATACAATGAGTTTGTATAAGACCTGACCATGAAGTATTAACGTCTCGTTATATAACATCATTTATGACAGAGACTTCACTTCATTAGGATGACCATAAGTAACATGACCTCAATCCTGAGTGAGTTGGGAACTCCTGCCATTGAGAGCGGGCCTTTGATTTGCATGGGTGTGAGTGGCCAAGCCGCCGACTCAAACCTACCACTTTGGAGATTCGTCCAAGGCTTGAACGATGTGCGCCACACACCTTCTCATGGTCTGAGAGGTGTTCACACATAGTTGGACTATGTTATATTGTTCATTAGAGGGATCAGTGGTACTTAAAGAGTGAGATGTAACTATAGTGGCAAAATGGTAAATTGGCCCAACTGTACTTACGAGCATTTGTGAAGGGTTATCGTACTCATGATTGATTATATTCATGGACATAGAAATGTATCTGTGATAAGAAGAGTTTAGCTATCGGTCTTTAGTGGAATGTCTGGCAGTTAACGGGTGGTGAATCTCTTGTGACCAAAAAGTTTAGTAAGCTATTCATGTACCTTTAGAGTTTCGAGCCATAGGTTCATAAGGTCCCCTTGGTAGCTTGGATACAAGTTGAGAATCAGTTTTTGGGTCAGTTTGAAATGTTCAAATTGACAAGAGGGAGTTCGATTATATATGATATAATTGAACTGGTTAATTATATATGATATGATTGACTAAATGAATGAGATACATTATTTTGGAGGAAATTAGATATAAATATGATTTATATCAAGTAGAGGAGAAAATACTATAGTTGATATATGATATCAAATTATAGGTTAAGAATATAATATGATTATATTTATTATTTTATTAATTGGGCGGTTATGAGATAATTGGCTGAAGTTTTCTTCGAATTCATGCGAAAGTGGGAAGTTGAATTCAATTCTAGTAACGAAAGAATAAAATGAAAATTGTTTTCATTTTGAAAAAGACACGCTAATTCGCTCATGGTGTGAAAGTCTTGCATCACTTAGTGTTGAGAGCCTATACGATAGTGCCCGCCTACTAAATGATCGCACACCCGCGTTTCCTAAACGATCGCTCACGATTTCTTAAACGATCGTTTACCTTTGCTAGATGATCGCTTAGCGCCTGAGCATAACTAAACGATCATTTACCTTTTCATAAACGATCGTGTACCCCGACCTAAACGATCAAGCACCTGACTATACGATAGTCTCTCCTTTCTCCCACTTGCTTGTTTGTAATACACGATAGTTTTTCCTTCTCCCCTCCACTAATTCCATCAAAGTCCACCCTTTGGATTCTCATTCTGAGAATACTGAGGGCTTCGAGTGGTGGTGTCGTCCCTGTTACCTATTGTTCGTGCTCTGCTGTTCGTGTAGGCGATCGTAGTGGTGCTAGGCGATTACTTGCTGAACGAGAAAAAGTGAGAGAAGTTTGTTCACGGGGAGACCGAGATTTGTGAAGAAAGTCTTCAAATGGTACATTCTCTCGGTCTTTTGTTTTTATCTTTTATAGCATGCCAGTAATTAGTGTTTTCAATGCATATCTGTACGTTAGAATGTATGTGCGGAAATTTTGTCACAATGACATTGGAAAGATCCGCTTCCACTCATAGGTACTCTTGTATAAGAGTTCCTTCAATTGGTATCAGAGCCAGGTTTCTGATATTCTAATTTCATTGCTATAAAGAATTGCATATACATTCTCGGTGGGTGAAGCATGTCTGCTCTCTATTTAATAGTTAAATCGTTTGTGGATGTGTGGATTAATGGAGTTTTCTGGGATGAAACCTCGGTTTGATTAATTCTTTTACATTTCCAGTTAATATAGATAGATAGATATGTGTGTGTGTGTGTATATATATATATATATATATTTGAAAAATAGGTAACAAAATGATGGATTAGTATATAGATAATAGGGGGAAATATCAATTTAAGCCTTGAATTAATAATGGTGTCAATTTAAATTTTGAATTTTCCTAAGTGTAACAATTTATACTATACATTATGTTCTATTTAGACAAATATTGTGTGAGACTTATAATTTTATCAATTAAACTCTTAAAATAATCATAACTGAATTAATTTAAGCTCTCAATTCGATTTCATTTGAAAATTGTTCATGCATCCATTCTAATTATTCATTTTGTATATCAATAACTAATTATTTTCTTTACAAAATTTAATATATGAAGAACTTAAATGAAATTAAAAGTTTAGAAACTTATTGCATGCAAAATTTAAAGATTAGATAATTAATAAATATAAAAATTGAAAGTACATGGAGATATTAGATATATAGTCTAATGATTAAACTTTTAATTTAAACTTTGTTCTTGAGTTTGCTATTATTATTATGAAAAATTTTCATAGAAAATGTCAAAATATTTGTAAAAATAGTAAAAAAAAACACAAGAAGATTAAATTTTATAAATGGTTTCTTTATTTTTCTATTATTATTTTATTTTTATTATTTCAATCAACTCTAAAAAACAAATAACCCAATTAAAATACAATGAGAACTACTACGAATCAAAAGTTTCTTAGCCCACAAGTAAGCGTAAGAAGTACGCGAAGCGTGTGTAAGGTTGATCACACACGATAAATACTCAAACGAACAAACCAGAATTTCAGATTAATTAAAACAGCCCTAGAATTTGGCTCCCAAAGCTTCAAAATCTCAAAAAAGTTTTGAATCTTCATGATCAAATTTCCTTGAAATTCCTCCAGAATTCCTCTTCCCAATTCCTCAAATCCGTTCCGAAATTCGAATCTTCATTTTCTTCATCGCTGATTGAAATGGGTACCGCGCAGAGCCGCGAGGACGCTAAGCTTTCAGACTCCGATGAATATGAGGAGGAGGAGGAGGAGGAGGTAGAAGAAGAAGAAGAAGAAGAATACAAAGATGCTGATAAAGAATTGAAGCCACAATCGATCTCTACCACCGCCAAATCGACTGGTACCTCATCTGCAATTGATGATGTTGACGCCAAACTCAAAGCTCTTAAGCTCAAGTATGGCTCCTCTTCCCCTTCTCAGACACCTAATTTTAAGAACGCGGTAAAACTTTACCTTCATATCGGTGGAAACACTCCCCGTGCGAAGTGGATCGTCTCTGAGAAACTCACTTCCTACGCTTTTCTTAAGACGGCGAACGTCGACGGAGGTAATGACGATGACGAGGAGGAAGATAACGATGAGGGTTATAAGGCCAATTCCTCGGCTGGGAGAGGTCAGTTACGTTGGGTACTCAAAGTGGGGGCGAAGGTCAGAGCGTTGGTTTCGACAGAAATGCAATTGAAGATGTTTGGCGATCAGCGGCGCGTTGATTTTGTTAATAAAGGCGTGTGGGCTTTGAAGTTCCCGACTGATGAACGGTATCGGAACTTCGTGACCGAATTCCAAGATTGCTTGTTTGAGAATGTTTATGGGCTTCAAGCGACTGATGAGAACAAGGTTAAGATTTACGGTAAGGAGTTCATTGGGTGGTTGAAGCCGGAGGTGGCTGACGATTCGATTTGGGAAAACGCCGATATTGAGTTTGGGAAGAGCCCCAGCTCGTCAGTGAGGACGAAACAAGACTTGATAGAGGAGTTCGAGGAAGCTGCTAATGGAGGAGTGCAGAGCTTGACATTAGGGGCGTTGGATAACAGCTTCTTGGTGAACGACTCCGGGGTTCAGGTTTACAGGAATCTAAGCCATGGAATTCATGGGACAGGGGTCTCGTTGAAGTTTGGTGCAGGACATTCTCCAAACATCGGTCGATCAACACCGAAGAAGGGTCTTCTCATGAAGGCTGAGACAAACATGCTTCTCATGAGTCCATTGAAGGAGGGAAAGCCTCACGCATCAGGGCTAGAGCAGCTTGATATCGAGACAGGGAAAATAGTTACAGAATGGAAGTTTGAAAAGGATGGTACAGACATTACAATGAGGGACATCACAAACGACACCAAAGGGTCGCAATTGGATCCTTCAGAGTCGACATTTTTGGGGTTGGATGACAACAGGCTTTGTCAATGGGACATGAGAGACCGTAGAGGAATGGTTCAGAACATTGGTGGACCTGCCGATAATTCGACGGTTCTGAACTGGGCGCAGGGTCATCAGTTTTCAAGAGGGACGAACTTCCAATGTTTCGCTACAACAGGGGATGGTTCAATTGTTGTTGGGTCGGTTGATGGGAAGATAAGGTTGTATTCGAAGACGTCGATGAGACAGGCAAAGACAGCCTTTCCAGGGCTCGGTTCGCCGATTACTCATGTGGATGTTACTTATGATGGGAAGTGGATTTTGGGGACAGCTGATAGTTATTTGATACTCATCTGTACGTTATTCACCGATAAAGATGGCAACACGAAGACTGGCTTCAGTGGTCGTATGGGGAACAGAATTCCAGCTCCGAGGTTGCTGAAGTTGACTCCTTTGGATTCTCATTTGGCTGGAACAGACAATAAATTCCATGGTGGCCACTTTTCTTGGGTAAGAAGAACTTGTTCTCTTGTTCTGATACTGAATTTTTGAATCTTCCTCTGTTTTTCGCTGGCTTGGTTGGTTCTATTGCTTAAGATTTTATTTGTCTTTCAGCTGAATATATAATTTTGCTGTCAATTGAAGTATTTTTGGGTTAAATTCTTCTTATCGTTTTTAACCACAACAATATGCTTGTAATGTGTGGACATTGAATCGAACATTAATCCGATTCAAAGGTGCCAACAAAACTTGATGTGTTGTGGTGATCTAAAGTGGAGAAATGATGGTGATTTTCTTGTCCTTGACAACTATGTGATAGCGATCTCTTAGTAACTTAGAGAAGGTAAAGAGGTAGAAGAGTGGGTGTCTTTGAAGATATACCACCAGTTTCTTGGTTTATATTCCTGTCAAGATGTTTTTCCTAGTTCCTACATAGAATTTCCCTCATTACTTCAGTTCTTAGAAAACTGGAGTTTGAGCTTCCTTTTGTGTGCCTCTCTAGTAAGGTTCATACCCAAGATTACAATATTATCGACATTGAATTTCAGGTCACCGAGAGTGGTAAACAAGAGCGTCACCTCGTTGCAACAGTAGGCAAGTTCAGTGTGATTTGGGACTTCCATCACGTAAAGAACAGTGCACATGACTGCTACCGGAATCAGCAAGGACTCAAGAGCTGTTACTGCTACAAGATTGTGCTGAAGGATGAATCCATTGTCGAGAGCCGATTCATGCACGATAAGTTTGCTGTCTCCGATTCTCCAGAAGCTCCACTGGTTGTGGCTACCCCCATGAAAGTCAGCTCTATCAGCCTGTCTGGAAAGAGATAAGAAGCTGTTATTGTTGTCATTGACGATGGTGCGGCTGCTCGTCTCTGTTGATTGATGTGTTTGTAGCTGTACGGCTGCTACTTTCTTTGTTTATCCTCTTCATATGTACTTAGGGCTTCATCTTTTCATGTTTTTTCCCCTGTTTCTGGTCATATTTTGTTTGTATGTGCCTTCAAATTGGTTTATTCGTTACCACACTGAAAAATATGTCTGTTTGAGTGTGTTGTGTAAATAGAAAAAACGATGAAGAAGTAAACTGAGTTTTAAGATATTTATTTCTTGTGTGTTAGTGTACTTGTAAGCTTGATGGTGAGTTTGAGGAAGTACAAACTGCAGTAATGTATACGTTCTAATGTATGTTTTAACCAATTAATGCTCATGTTTGAAAATTTAATCTTAATAATTTTAACCAATTATTAGTTAGTTACCACCTTAACTAATAATTGTTGTAGGTCAAAAAAATCAACCCAACTCAAATTGAAAAAAATCCAAGTCTAACAAACTCTTACGATTTAGGTTGGATATTCGTGGATGTTCGAATTCTTAGGTTATTTGAATACCCACTCTCAATTTAGAAGATAAGGTTGAGATGATTCTCTCTCCCTCCTTTGAATCAATTTAGGCTTCTGTTTTTTATTTATAACTTTTTTCACTTGATTTCATTCCTTAATTCTTTATAAATAATTAGAAAAAAAGATAGAAGAAGAAAAACCAACTCATATTAATGAAAAGGTGCCCCTAACCATTTGGATTCCAATATTTCTCTCTATTCTATCACTAAATTAATGCATTTAAATAAGTCTTATAAACGTGAAAATGATCCATCGAAAAATTTAAAATAGAATCATAACAGATGGTCTAAATTGACTCACTTATAAAAGTATAAGATTTTGATTTTATTCAACTATTTATTTGGAGGTATAACTCTAAAAATAAAGAAGTTGTTTGGGGCACTACATTGACTTTTATAGTGTGCAAGACTATAATAGTTTGTGTTCAAGGTGGATACCTCAAATATCATATTTTATAAATATAAATAAAAACATTTATTTCACCAATTTTTCAAAAATGTGTTGGATGTTGGGTTACGTTATTATCCATTCATTTCATCATTGGATGTCATATATTTAGCGGTGCTCATGGTGCAATTCTGTATATATGAGATTGAACTAAACCGAAGTATATGTATTAGGTTTGATTTCCAGTTTTGGTTTTTTTCCCTCTTTCCTATGCCAGTTTGTTTTCTTGTATGTTTTTTTTTTTATTTCAACACTTTTGCTCCAAAATATGTGGTTTACGACTATTTTAATTTGAGAGAGGTATTTAGTCTGACAGTTTTCCTTTAATCTCCCCTGCAACCTTGAAATTGCGCTTGGTTTCACCGAGAGAGGGAGATGAGGGGCGGAGGAAGACGAGTGATAGTGAAAAAAGAGACAGAGAAGGAAACAGAGTGAGATCTGTTAGACGAGATTGAGACTGAGAGAATAAAAAAAAAAAAAAAAAGGAGTTTTTGGTGACTATGTTGTGAAAACAATATGAGTGAGAACGCATGCACATGCACTCACATACACGTGTACATGCATATACACGTGCGTGTACACATGCACATTACATACACGTACATGCACGCATGTGTACACACTTGTGTAGTAATAGAAATGGTTAGACTTGTGGAATGCAATAACTCGAAGAAAAAGATAATTGTAATGGATAGCATTTTTAGGATAATAAAGTAAGGATATACCAATATTTAAAATAAACTATAAGTTAGATTGTATATGATATAATATAAACTACAAACTATATGTTATATATGTGATATAATATATAATTCCTTTTTGTTTAATTTAAATATTAAATAAAAAAAGGAGGAAGTTATCTGATAACTTCTTTCCTCTCCCCGTCTCCCATAAACCTACTCCCTTCTCCCAAAATTAATCATTGCGAGCCTAGAACTCTGCATCGATTCCCTTCTTTGAGAATAACAGCGAAGTCTTGTGGTGGTGTTCCCTTGATTTTATTGTGTTGCTTCGCTGGTGAGACCAGAAGGGAGACAGAACGTGAACGTTAGTGAGATCGGGAGAGGAAACATGAAGAACTTTTGTCTTCAAAGGTAAGTTCCCAAATTTCTCTCTTTCCTCTCCAAAACATGTATAATTTGATTTACAATTTATCCTGTGAATTTTGTTCATGTATCTCTTAGTTTTCTGTTTTTAATCAATTGAAAATGAAAACACACGGCGTTCACAAGCTTTGACCTGGGTTTCAATCCCTTCAAAGTACATCACTGCTTCTTTCTTTACAATATTTTATCTCCATCACCGACATTAACCCTACTTTCTCTGGTGATTGCTTTCCCTTTTTCCTCTCCCCCGACAATCAAAACAATCTTCCTATTTGTGTTTTCTTCTTCTTCTTCTTCTTTTTTTTTTTTCCCCCCCCCGTTTTTTGGCTCATAAAAGTTTGGTGAAGTAAGCAGTGGAAACAAATAGATGGAGGGGGTTAAACTCTCCCACTTTGTGAAAGAAATCTAATCTTGGGTTTTTGAATTGGGGTCTTCGAATTCTAAAAGCTTTTTGGCTTTGCACTTCGTCCGGCGATTTCCGTTCTTTTTTTCCCCTTTTAAACTTGCAGAAAATTGAAATTGGAGGCTATTTCCTTCTCCCTTCCTGAAAATAAAGGTGGCTGTTTTTTTTTTTTTTTTTTTTTTTTTTTATAATTTGATCGAGAGTTGGAGCTTAGAAACTTATGGGTTTCTTCTGCTAGGCCTATATTTGGGCCTCATAACATTTTTGATTGCTCTGTGATTGTTTTTCATTAATGGTAGATTGACTTCTTATTTTCAGGATAACAATGGAGATGTGGAGTTGTTAAAGAGGGGTTGATGGAGAGTGGATTTGCTCTATTTCTTTGGATCAAACGTGCACTCCTAAAGGCAAAAGAGAGGACGAAGATCTGGATTTGTTAAACCATTCAAGATCTTGATTTGATAGATCCATTTTATTGTTCCAAGTTTGTTTGATTATTTGATGTAAAACTCATACTTTAGGAAGGTGGATTTATTGAAATTGAAATGAAATGTATATATTGGCTTATGTGAATGAAGTATGAGTATAAGTTCATCAATGTCTTTTTATGGTAAGAGTATTTGTTGATACTTTGTATAGCATGAACACAAGGTATGCCTGTTAAATCCCATCACCTACAACTACAAGTTTTTTCATTCAACTCCACCTTGTATTGGAAAATACCCCTTTCTACCTCAATCATCATGTTCCCAATTTTTTTTTGCACTCTGAGCCCAATATATATCCTTCCGAACTACTATAAAACTTAATACTTCTTCTGGCAATCTAGACAAAACAAGTTTTTGAATAGTTTCAAGCGTTTGGATTATTGGTTTATCCCTTGTAAAATATAAGAATTAAAGCATTCAGATATGTTGTTCAACAGAAGATCACATTTAACTTTTGTTGGTCTGAGATGAAAGTAAATCCCTTTGAGTGGAAGTTGCCTAGATCATCTTGCTGGAGGAAAAGAAACCATGTCCAACTGTCTTTCGTCTCTGCCTCTACCACAGCCCATGCAATACGGTATATGCCATCATTACCATCTATTCCAAATGCAGCCATCAAAGGCCCTTGGCATCGCCCCTTGAGGTGACACATCTAATCCTTTGAACGAGCGACATCCATCAAGAAACCCTTCTTTGCATGCTTTAAAGCATATATACATCCATCTAAATACAAGGTGAGAATCCTTAACTACCCTATCGCAAGTTATTTTGATGGTAGAACCTTCATTCGACAATCGCAACTCCTCGACATAGTCCCATAATCGTTTATATTGATCCAAGAGATCCCCATCAATCTTTTTCAAGATCTTTTTTCTAGCTTTCTAAGCTTGGGTCCTCAAAATTTAATCTTGATAATCATTTTTTACTGTTTCAGTGAGACCCCAATCAGGTTGGTTTCTAATACAGTCAATTTATGTCTTGGCCAACCAAGATGAGTTCATATTTCTATTATGAAACATCCTATAACATGTATGTTCATTAATCAGAGACTTAATTTGGAATGTTATTATCTTCATCCACAACGCTTGCATGCAACCTCCATTTACACCCATCATAACAAATTGCAGTGACTCTTTTCTTGTCATTCTTTTTTAGTTTCAAGTTGTAAAACTCCTTAAGTCCATAAGTATTTTAAGATTTTAGGACTACTAAATTTCATACTAACAGAAAATTGAATATGATCCATACCAGTTTCATCCGTGAACTCTAATGGTCCATCCACCTCCTCCCCATTAGAATTATGTTGATTATTTAGGAGATTCTCTGACTGACAAACTGATTCAACTTCTCCTTCAAGAGTAGTTTTGAAATATTTGTGAAAGTCTAAAGATTATATCGGAGAGAATCAACTAAGATCCTCTTATTTGCAAATGTTAAGTTAGGTTTTTAAAATATATTAGGGTTAAATCCATGTAATGTTATTATCGATTTTTTTTTTATAAAGAAAATCTTAGTCAGCATCCGTTTTTAGCACACTTATCATGCCACGTAAGCAATTTTAAATCCAATCATGTTTCCGTTTTCATTTAATAGTTGTGTTAGTGAGATGCATCTTTTAAACTCATTCTTACAAACTTGGAAACTAAAATGGTCTATTTTCAAAATTCAGGGACCAAATATACCTATTATATAAAAACTAATCGGAAAAAACATATGTTCAAATATATTATTATAGATTCAAGTAACAAGGAAAAAAGATAAGTGATTCTCAAAGCCTCAACGTTGGAATATCTGTAGGGTTGAATTGGAATGTGAAATTTGAACTTGATGAACTTTGATTAGATGGAAAATGAACATGTCACGTCATATTTCCATTATTAACTAACAGTTAAATCAACTCAACGACCATTTATAAGCATTTCTCAAACCTCATGATTTAAAGTGTCTCTTTTAAAACTTTAGAGATCAAATAGATACTAACTTCATACTTAAGGGACCAAAAGTATATTTTGTTTAAACATTTTTTTCTCCATAACTTTTTCTTTCCCTCATTCCTTCACTTTCACTCTCTTTCATTATCTTTCATCTTTTAAAACTTTTTATGCCTTTCAAGTTTTTCTTTATGATGTCCCATAATCGTCTGCCAGTAACTCCATGACCAACGATTTTATTTTCTTTTCTCTCTCTTTCTTTTATTCTCTCCTCTATTTTTCTCATCTCTCCATTATCATTGAGATACGGACTTGAATATCTTATTTTGTAAATAAAGATAAAATTTTTTGTTTCACCAATTTTTAAAGATGTGTTGGGTTTTAAATTATGTTGCTCTTCACCCATTTGGTCATTTTGAAGATGTATTAATACTGTTGGACATACACAAAATACTTTAGATTAGATTAAAAACTCATTTAATTGATTAAGTAAGAAAACTTCATATTTGGTAGTGTACAAAAGCAACCAATTCTCTAACTTTTTTAATGTTCCACAATAATGTATATTTAGGAGTGATATCTGTCAAGTATATGTCATCACCATAATGATACAAAAAAAAAAAAAACAAAAAAAAAACAGTCAACTTAGATACATGATTCCTAAAGAATTATGATGGTATGTTATCATTCAAAAGCAGCTTGAGAAGAATGGCTGATCAAGTATGTTTTTTTAGGAGTTCATAGTATTAAGATAAGCTATTATGTTATATGAGTTGAACTAAAAAGTATAGATCATCGTAAAAAGATTTATTGTCTTATTCTATAGTTTAATGACTTTTTTTCATAGATACACAATTTTTTTACTTTAAATTTTTGATAAAAACTATTTAAAATAAAAATAGTCATGTCTTTTGTTACACTTTCTCAAAAAATGTTTATATATATACAAGTTGATTTCAAATGTTTTTCCCAGACCAACTTATTTCATAAACTCATTTTTTCAAAAAAAAAAAAAAAAAATATTTAGAATGGTCGTCAAGCACTCCAACTTTATCCAAAATAATTCTTTTCCTTTTTTTTAAAAAAAAAAATAAACGCTTGAAAATGTTAAACCAAGCACACCCCAAACGGGCCACTGTTATGATTGAAAATCGATGGTGTTGATTCGACTCCAAACCAAAACAAAAGAAAATTTGTAATACACTGAAGTACTTCTATTACTATAAAAACATAGCAACAATAGTAAGTGCAGGGTCGAACCGCATGGAGGCACAAAATTAAATCCTCTCTTAAGCTAAATTTAAATGTGAAAGCGATAAAAATGGGTTTTGATTTGATTGATAGAAAAATTTAAATGCAAGACATTAAATTGCAAGGGATAAATGTAAAAATAGGAGTTGGTTCATCTAGTTCTCAGATCAAGTTAGACATTCAATTTAATTTCAATCATTGTTTTCTACCAACGTACTGATTATGCGATCGAATTATGCATGCACAACTACTCGCTTGATTCGATCTAACTAGCCTTTACAGTGGTAAACTAGCATGAATCTAACCAAGAAAGCATCCTATTTATTAATTAAGGTCAGAAAGGCCATACCCTAATTAAACTACATGCTTCTAAATTCTATTGGGTTCGATAGTGGCCAAATAGAACTAAAAACACATACATCAAAATTTAGGATTCAATTATGTCGATTAACTATCAGGAAAGCCATATTCAATTAACCAATTTTATCTTTGAACCTAGCAATTAGCACATCCTAGGAATAGCCTTCAAATGCCTAATTTACTATTGCTACTTAAGACCTTAGCAAGACTAATAATCATTAGCATGTACGATAAAGCGTGAAAAGTCAACCTCAATAATCATGCTTGGGAATTTGAATAGATTCAAAGAAAACACAATTATGAATTGCAAACATCAATTCGGGCAAAAAACTCAAGAACTAGATAGAAAATTACCTCATCGATTCATGGACAAACCCATGAGTTATGGTCCAATCGATGCTTACAATCCAAAATTAAACTAAAAGCTAACCTAATGATACTAAAAACATCAAGGGAAAGGAAGAAAAACAAGGCCTCTCCTCGGCCTCCATGGATTTCAGCATATTTTTTTACCTAAAACTGTAGAGAGACTTTTATACAAATTGATCACAGCGTTGCAATGCTGCCTTGCGATTGGGCTGAAGACGGAAACGTGCATGCGGCTGGGTTAACGCCATCTGTACCATTGCAACGCTGGCCTGCACATCAACGTTCTGTCTTCAAACATCAGGTGAGCATTGGGGCTATGTATGGGATGAGCGTTTGCGACACTATCTAGGGGCATTTTGATCATTTTTACTCATTTGAAGCCCGATTTGCTTCAAGTTAACCTCGTTTAGCTCCAAATGCTCAGTTCTACCTCTTGACTGCCCGACACCTACAAAATAGAATAATTAACATATAAAATCTAACAACGAGCCCAAACTAAGCGAGGAATAATAACTCTTTTTGAAAGCTATCAAACACCCCCAACTTAATTCTTGCTCGTCCCGAGAAAGGTAGAAACACACATTCAAACAAAAAATTATTAAAAAGTATCATGCTTGCTTTAAAATCATGCTTAGTTGTTACTCTAATATCAACAGTCAAATAGGGTGAAATTTGTAATTGAGAACGAAATTCAATTACAATCAATCAATGAAGTATATTTTTAAGAATCATTTTTAATTTATTCATGCATGAGTGAGCCTAGAGTCTTTCTAGTTAAGCTTGCACAACCCAGAAAGGTTTTATAGGATCCTCAATTCGTTTTTCCGCTACTCTGGCTCGGTTATCAACTTTGGACATACCAAACTTGCAAAAAAGAGGGCAACACTAAGACAATGATGCTTAAACACACACACAAAAAATATAAAGGGCATTTATTTTACCTAAAGAGCTAGCTTTCACACCTAACCGCTGGGAACCTATCCACTCTTTTCTCACGGGGCCCTAATTAGATACGACAGAGGTAGTGCTTTTCACATCTATCCATGCACACACACATTCTTAAAATTGCTTTTCTTTCTTTCTTTTTCTTTTTCTTTTTTTTTTCTTACACAGTAGGCCTTATTTTATTCACTTTATCTAATTTTGTTCTACAACAAGTGTGGTTACTTCTAGGTCAAAGGTGGACCTTTTTGAGGTGACAACAAAAACACAAACAAATAACCCAATTCTAATCATGAAAGACTTTAATTTTGTAAAACAATGACTTAAAGATGCATGAGAGACAAGAAAAATTCTTAAAATTGGGCTAAAATCATGATCATGCTCTCCTAACGTTCTTTCATGCAAATTTTATTACAGGAAAAGTGAATCATAAACCATTATAATAACAACAGAGCAACAAAGTAAACAAGACAATTAAAGCACAGAACATAGTCCGAGCATAGCACTCAAGGACCCCAAGCTAATATCACTACCCAACAGGTACCCCACCCCCAACTTAAAAACATACATTGTCCCCAATATATTTTAAATATAGCTCAAAAAGAAAAAGAACAAGGGAATAGAAAACCTCCCCTGAAAACATTCACGCGCACGAGATGTGGTGGTTGGGCAACTTCTCTTCGCTTTGGCTTCTTTTTGTTTTTGGCCTCTTGATGTGCAAGGAGAAACCTACAAAAGAAATAAAAAGAAAAGAAAAAGAAAAGAAAAATAAACCGAGGGCATAAAAAGGAAAGACTAGTCTCAATTGGAATATGGTGAATCTGGCTCCATCTAAAGATCACTTTGAAAAGCAATGTTGGTGTAGTAGAGACGGTTTTGCTCACACATGTAGTTCACCGTCCTCACCATGCGCCTAGCCCGGCGAGCAATGTCCTGGCTCACCCATAAGACTTCAGTAGCCAACCTTAGGGCGCGCTCTCCAAATGACTCCGCCACCACTGGTACTTCGTAATGATCCTGGGGATTAACACGGGGAAGCTCCTCAGCAGGAATACCCTTGTCCTCCTGGTCATCCTCATCCTGCTCCTCCACACCTCGAAGACGGAAAAAAGCAATTGATGACTTGCAAATGGGTGCCTGATGCCCCATCCTCTTCTCATCAGTAGGTATCTCCACCTTAGACCTTCGATAGAGCTCGGTGATCAGGTTTGGGTGCCCAAGGCTACCCATGGTGGAACAATGTCCACAACGGTGGATCGAGGCTCTAATAACCCACCCCACGTTGACTATCAACCCTTGAACGAGACAATATAGGAGTTTGGCCCTATTTCTAAAACGTCAATGAGGTGTAGTACTGGCATCAGTCTGGAACATACAAATGCATTCCAGATCTGACGAGAGACGGACATCTCCATACCCTTAAACCTAACTGCAACTCTTCTCGATTGAACCCATTCAATCTCGAGCCCATAGAGAGCTTCTATAACTTCCTACTCGGGGAATTGCTAAGAGTAGAATCTACTGTACTCATCATTAAAGTCTGTCAGCCCATAGACTTCATTGATATGGAGGGACAAAAAGGGTACTCTGATGCCTCTCACTAACGAGAAATCCCTATCCTCGTTGACATTTGAATAAAACTCCCTAACAATAGGAACAACCACCTCACCAGGATAGTTAGCCAAAGATTCTCAACCTTGTTGCTTATCTCAACAGTGATATGGGGATAGAAGTCGGCCTCTAAGATCAATGTTCTCTCAAGAACTATCTTCCTAGAGGAAACTACGTAATGGAATCTATCCAAAGCCCCTTGGGAACTGAACCTAGTGTGCTCGAATACTAGCTCAGAATCACATCCTTCTCGACTAGGGCTAGCATCATTCCTTGGACCTATAATGAATATCTAAATTAAAAACTCTTAAATTGGATCTAACCTAGGGGAAAAAACAAAAAACTCTACAAAATCTACCCAACTCATAAAAAATATATAACAAATCAGGTCAAATCCACCTATACACAAAATAATATCAAGCATTTTATTCAAATCTTCAAAAAAAAAAAAAAAAAAAATTACCATCAAATAAATCTCAGCACACTTCAAATTAAGCCAAAAATCCACACAAACTTAGAGATTCTCAACCTAACATAGTAAATCCTAAAAGAAATACAAAATGAAGCTAAAAAATTTACCTTAGGTTGAAGAAAATCCAAAGTTTGTGAGAAAAAGCCATAGAAATCGAAATGGGTAGGAAACCTATGGATTCAAGGATGAAAAGTGAAGAAAATCAAAGGTTTGATGGAATTTATAGAAGAAAAGCAAGAGATTCGATTTTTGCGTGAAAAATCAATGAGAGGAAGGGAAGAATCGACTAGAAATTGAAAAATAAAAGTTTTTTTTTTTTTATTGTGCCCTTTCGAAGAAAGATCTGCGTTGTAAGCAGATCTGTCGCACATTGTCGCGATGCTCTGCCTTTTTTTTTTTGTGAAAAACTTCTAGTTACTATTAATTACTACTAAATCTAAATAACCTAATCTAATTAAACCTAAAAAAATAAAAGAAGATAAAATAAAAAATAAAAAAATGTTATCACTTGGTTACCTTCAAGAAGCGCAAATTTTTAACGTCGGTTGCTCAATGCGACCTGTCCCCTATCAAGGCACAAAGAAATTCTTGTATTTCTTTAGTCCTTTCTTGTATGAGTTGATATAGTCTGGTAAGGCCATAAGGGTTCCCATCTTTTGAAAAGAACTAGATAGATCGAATTTTATATTTTTAAATTTTTTCAAAAAAGGGAAAAAGAAAGAATCAAAAGACTCAAGCGACCCAAAAGAGTCAAAATAAAGAAAAGACTCAACTGACTCTGACTCGACTGATTCAACTGAACTGTAAGGTAAAGATGAGTAGTATTCAAATATATATGAGATACCAAGAGAAAGAACACATCAAGGCTTGGGAGCCTCTAACTCTTTTATCTAAAGTCCATTGAAATAAAGCTTAGGCTCATACTTAACCTCACCAACTTGTTCTAGACATGGCAGGGGATAAACATCATCTTTGTAAGTCTTAAGTTCCTCCACAAATTTGGCCTCAGTGGTATGGATAGTGGAAGGCTAAGAATGACTCTCCAGAGTAAGCATGGGGGCTTGAATCTCTAGGCGAGACTCAATGGACTCCTTCACACACTGAAAGGAACCATCAGCAAGTTCATACATTTTTAGATCCAAAGTCTTACCTTGACCTAAAATTTGAGGAACTAGTTGCTCAACAGAATCATCGATGTGAGTCACTCTACTGCTCAACTCAGTACTATCAGAAGATGGTTCTGCCCAAGACTCTTTAAGTCTTCTAACTGATTTAGTAATTTGATCAATGAGGTCATTCAAATTCTAAAACTCAGTTCAAGCTTCGTGTTCGGAATAGAAACTATCTTGTTGGAAACTCAAGAGTTATTAATAACTGTAGGGTCATTCTTGCATAAACTCACTAAGGCGGTTAGAAAGTTCTCTAACAAAAAAAAGTCGACCCTTATGGATAAAAATTGGAAGCATGAGTTGCGAACCAGAGATGGAATGGCACTACGAATTGTGAATGGCGTTGCAGATCGGCAAGGATCGTGAACGGTATTGCAAGTTGGAGCTGAAGGCATAAGCAGGGCAGATCGAAGCTAGATGCGTGAGCTAGAACGGAGTTTAAGAAGAAAGGGGACTTATGAGTTGAAAGAGATATTGTCAGAACGTGAGAGAAAGAAGAAAAGAAAGAAGAAATAGGGTTTCACAAAGTGGGGGGAACTTATAAATGAGTTTTTTTTTTTAAACCTATAATGTAAGTCGAAAATTGACATTAAATATCTTTTTTTTTTTATAACTATAATGTCAGTCGAAAACCAACATTAAAGATCCACTTTTTAACCCGACCTAACATTAAACATTCGTGCCTTTTCTTTTGGACTGACATTAAAGGCCTAATTTTTTGTAGTGGAGGAAGTGACATGGTAATCAACAAGACTATAATTCCAAAATCTAGTTTAACCACTTAGGTCAAGCAAAGATGACATTGCCAGATTGCAGGGGATGCAAGAGAATGTTGGGGCCATTAGATGCCGAATCTGGATTTTGAATCTTGGGCCTGGGTCGTTACAGATGGTATAGAGCAGAAGCTCTCCCAGTAAGATGTGGTTTGGGGACGAACCAAGTGGAAACTGGTGACATGTAACGAACCGAGTGTAGGAAGGGGACATGAATGAATTTAGATCACATCCAAATAAGAAGGACCCTGACGACATGAAAACATGGTTAAGAGAGGCTTAAAAGAGTTGAAAGTTACTATTTATATCAACAAGTTCACCTTCCTTTTCGGTGGCTCAATCATAGGAACTCCAAAGTTAGTGTGCTTAGCTTGGAGTAATTCTATGTTAGGTGACCTCTGGGAATTTTTCTAGAACACATGTGAGCGAGGAAAAAGCATGCTGAAAGGACTTATATTGATTTGTGGGGACACATTTCACTCTTAGAAGAATCGTGGCAAGAAAGAATGATGTTTCTGTTGGGGTTGATGCCCTAAACTCTCATAGGGTCCTATAGTTTATAAACACATGTATGAACAAATGCTTATGATGTAATAATATGAGATATTTTATTCACTGTTGTCTATGAAATATGAGATATTTTATTTGCATTTACCACAAACTAATAAACTAATATCCCTGGTTGTCGTAAATGATAACCTACAGGGTCTGTAGTATGTGGATATAAGAGGAAAACCTTATCCTAGTGACACTACGGATGTAGCCCGCTTTGTAGATAGTCACAAATGTCATGACGTGCTACAGATGGTCTGATCCCGATCATTCATGTGGAGACATGCGATCGGGGGTATCCTATACAAAAGAGTTTGTATAAAACCGGACCACGAAGTGTTTAGTCTCGTTATCTAACTCCGTTCATGATAGAGACTTTCATTTCACTAGGATGACTATAGGTAATATGACCTTAATCCTGAGTGAGTTGGGAATTCCTGCCTAAGAGGGTCCTTTGATTTGCATGGGTGCGAGTGGCCAGATTACCGACTCAAACCTACCACTTTGCAGATTCGTCTGATTGGGGAGTTGAGAACTCAGCTACACAAGGTGGAATTCACTTCTTCCCCGAAGCAGGGGTAAGTAGATAGATTGCTTCTTTAAGAGTTGATTCCGGGGCTTGAACGATGTGGCACCACACACCTTTTCATGGCTCGAGAGGTGTCCACTCATAGTAGGACTATGATGTATTATTCATTAGAGGGATCGGTGGTACTTAAGGAGCTAGATGTAACTACAGGGCTAAAACGATAAATTGGCCCAACTGTACTTACGGGCATCTGTGAAGGGTTTTCGTGGAGTACCCGATAGTTAATAAATGGTGAATCTCGTGACTAAAGAGTTTAGTCAGCTATTCACGTATCGTTGGAGCATCAAGCTACAGGTTCATAAGGTCCCCTTGGTAGCTCAATAGATTCAAGTTGAGAATCAGTTTTTGGGTCAGTTTGATGTGTTCAAATTGACAAGAGGAAGTTTAATTATATATGATATGATTAAACTGGTTTAATTATATATGATATAGTTGACATGATGTATGAGATACATTAATTAGAGAAATATGATATAAATATGATTTATATCAAGTAAAGGAAAAAAGGACTATGGTTTAAATGTTACATATGATGTGATATTAAAACTATAGGTTATAAATATAATATGATAAGTTGGTTATTATATTTATTTATAATTAAAAAAATTATGAAATAATTGTGGGTGGTTTCTTTTTTAACCGTGCATGAAAGTAGGAGGTTGTATTTAGTTTTCATAACTAAAGCAGTGGTCGCTTCATTAAGTACACTGTTAATTGTTAATCGTTTAGCTCACGAGAGACTACACGACATCCTTCAAGTGTTTGTCTAAACGATCGTGTACACGCGCCTTTGACTAAATGATCGTGTAAAGTTTTACTAACTGATCGCGTGGCAAGCGAGATTCACTAAACAATCGTGTAAACAATCACATCTATTTTTCTAAACGACCGTGTACTTGCTGAGTGTTACTAAACGATCAAGCACAAAGTCTATACGATAGACAATATACTCTCCCATTTGCTTGGTCGTATAGTGCGATCATTGTTTCCTCCCTCAAATCCAATAGAGCCCACACCTCATGGATTTTCACTCTTAGAATACCAAGGTTACTGAGTGGTGGTGTCCGAGAGGTTACTTGTTCGTGAAGTAGTTTTTTTGTGTTTGAACAGACGAATTTTTAGACAATCGTAGTGATAGCGAGAGGTGCTGGTCCAAGTCTTCACAAGAGCGGGAGATCTGTGGAAGAAGAGGTCTTCAAAGGTAAGCCTCTCACTCCTTTTGTATTTAATTTCTATAGCATGTCGTAATTTGTTAGTAGATGCATAATTGGTTTGTACGTTTGTGAATGCTTGTAATTCTGTCACAATGAATTTGGATCGATCGTACTTCCGCTCATGTGTTCTTTTTGATAAGAGTTCCTTCAATTTCTAGGTAGTAGGGGATGCAGAGGAATGTCGGGGTCATCATATGCTGAATCCGAATTCCGAATCCTGGCCCTAGGGCGTTATAGAAGCCCACTGTAAAAGGCATGTAGGCTAACTTCACTTAAGTATAGGGGGATGAAAAGTAGGGAACTGAATATATACAATGTCAATTTAACTAATATTCCTAATTAGGCTTGTCTAGAAAAAATGAGAATAATCCCTAGTAAACAAAATTCCAAGTTCTTGTACTTATACTCCTAAGGAAAGGATAGGCACGACATAAATCTTGAACTTAACGCTACTTAATTATGATGAATGCATGCTAGGGATCTCATAGGTCTTAAAAAAAAGACCTGGTTAGATATTCCAGGCATGGCTAGCCAAGTTCAATATGGTTATATAGATATAATAAGATTGGTACGACATATAATGAGAAGGTCAGGACAATTAGAAAAGTGACGAGGATTAGAGCGATACTCCTAAGTTTGCATCAACGAATGCAGCCATCAAATACCCGATCCTTGAAAGCAAACTTAGGAGTGGGGGCTAATGTTATCGAAAATTTTGAACCTAAGGGCAACAATGCAAAAGAATGAGAATACTGATGATAGAATGGGCCAAAAAGGAAGGCCTAAAGCAAGACAGGGCCAGGAGGTGAGAAGTGGCATGGGCCAAAAGCCCATGCCACGAGGGCTAAGGTCGACTCAATGTACATATCGCCAATAGGTGCCATTCAAGGGATCCACCTCGAAGATGAGGTTTTAGCTGAAGAGATAGCCTAAAAACCCTAAAGAAGAGGGTTAGGTCAAGAAAACTCTATTAAATGGAAGAGGAATACTCCAAGGAAAGTAAGTTGACTCACATCCTAAATTTCAATACTTGTTATTATTGGGATTGGTGTCCTAATTCTCCAGGAGTCTCATAGTTTGTAAACTGTATAGATTGTTATGAATAAAATAAGAGTTATTTTATTTGGTATTTACTCATATCCAATAAACAAAGCTCTATGGTTATTGTATGTAAACTTAAGCATGTATATGAGATATACAAGTGGATCATGCCTTAAATAATAACCTAAATAGGTCTGTAGTATTAGGATTAAGGAGGGATACCTGATCCTGGTGACACTACGGATACAACCTACTTTGTAGAGGTTTACAAGTGTTGTGAACTACTACAGATAGTTTATCCTGACCATTCATGTGGAAACATGCGAGCAGGAGTGTCCTATACAAAGAGTTTGTATAAGATCGGACCACGAGATGATTCGTCTCTTTATATAATGCCATTGATACTTGAGACTTACATCTCACCTAAATGATCATAAGTGACATGACCTTAATCCTGAGTGTTTTAGGAACTCTTGCCTTTGAGGGCGATCCTTTGATTAGTATGGGTGAGAATGGCTAGATTGCCAACTCAACATGCCTACCTTTTTAGGGATTTGTCTGATTTGGGAGCTGGGAACTCAGTTACACAAGATGGAATTCACTCTTTCCTCAAAGCAGGGGATAAATAGATAGATTGTTCCCTTAAGGGCTGATTCCAGGTATTGAACATAGTGGCCATAGTTTCTCTTTGAAAGAGTGGACTCAGTCATAGTAGATGTTCATTAGAGGGATCAGTGGTACTTAAGGAGTTAGATGTAACTACAGGGGCATAAAGGTTATTGGCCCAGCTATACTTACGAGCGATCTATGAAGGGTTATCGCATTGTTGATTGGTTGATATGGACACAAAATATATCTGTAGTAAGGAGAGTGCAACTGTCGGTCTTTGGTGGAGTGCCTGACAATTAACGGATGGTGGATCCCATGATTAAAGAGTTTAGTTAGTTATTCATGTATCGTTGGAACTTCGAGCTACAAGTTCATAGGGCCCACTTGGTAGCTCAATGGAATCAAGTTGAGAATCAGTTCTTGGAAGTTGATTTGAAATGTTCAAATTGACAAGAGAAAATTTGATTATATATGATATGATCGGTGTGATGTATGAGATACATCAAGTGGAGGATTAATGTAAATGAGATTTTCATTAAGTACCATAAAATAGAAAGAAAAAAAACTATGGTTTATATGTTTCATGAGATGAAATATTAAAACTATAAGTTAAAAATATAATATGGTAAGTTGGTTATCATATTTATTTATAATAATATTAATTATTGGATATTTATATCTTTTTCTCTAATAACCAATTGACTGGGAGGTTATTAGTGGTTTTATGATAACTGTGAGATAAAAGGAAAAATGTTTTCCTAAATTTAGTAGAGTTGCTATTCTCGAAAAAGAACTCACGGATTGCTGTCAAGTGAATTGGATTCACTAAACGATAGTTGAAAGAGAGACTAAATGATCATGGAGTGACACTATATGATAGTTCACTCACCTGGTTGTAGCTAAACGATCGCGGAGAATTTGCTATACAATAGGTTGCCTTCATCTAAACGATTGAGCATTCATCTATACTATAGACTTCTTCTCATCTCCCACTTGCTCAATCGTCTACACTATTATTGTTCCTCCGGTCTCTTCCTCTAACCATGTCCACACAGAGCCCACACTTCTAGATTCTCACATCGAGAATACCAAGGTAGCCATTGTGGTGGTGTCCTCACTCAACTTGACTGAGTTTGAGGTTTTGGAGGTTGTTCGTTGGGTTTGTGATCTTGGAGATCGTTGAGTTCGTATTTGCTGATTGATCGTGCTGTGTTGCAGTCATTGTGTTTGAACGTTCGTGTATTGCTATCTTGGAGACTGAACGGGCATTCATGATTGAGGGAGTTTAAAGCATGAGTCTTCAAAAGTATGTATAATTTTTCCCTTGATTATCTAAAGCATGTTGTAATTTCCTATTGTGCATGACCTGTAAGTTTCCGTTTTGTGACTGTAATTGTTAGTGTTCAATTTCAAATGGAATTTGGAATGATCATTCTGCTTGTAATGACCCGACCTTTTGAGTGCTCTGATAATGGTTGTTACTCATAAATATACATTTAAAACATAAATATTTTGACCATAAAAATTCATTAAAATAGTAAACATAGTTTTCCAAAATAAATAACAAATAAGTAAAACCTTTGTTCGGGGCCCCTAAAATAATGAAGAAAAAAAAACTTAAACAAATAAAATTTTGACCAACATTGTGTTTCAAATCAAAACTTTTAAATAGCTTGAAAACGTAAATTGAGCGGAAGCGATTTACATGTCCCATATGGCACGATCACAGGTCCCTCTCATCCCCCGCCGGTCCGTTCCTATCATTACTTGAAAAACATAAATTAAGAAAGGTTAGGTATAAAATACTCAATAAGTGGTCCCATTACCGGGATCAGACTATGCTTCCATGAGAAAAGAAAGATGGCCCGTGGCTCATACAGCTACATCGATTTTTGATGATGAAAGAAAAACCAAACGACGTACTATCTTGCCTTGAAACACATGTCTAGCGGCCCACAGGCACACCGTCAAACATGATAATAACATGAACATGAACCCGTCGACCCACGCATGTCTAGCGGCCTGTTAGGCACTACCGTCAAACATAATAATAACATGAACATGAAACACTAAACTTGACTCACGCATGTCTGGTCGGCCCGTAGGCACACCGTTCAAACATGATAAATAACATGAAACGTTAACCTGTCGTTCATGCATGTTCTAGCAGCCCATAGCACACCGTCAAAACATGAAATATGAAAATTAAAAGTAACATGAACGTAAACTATCGACTCACGTCATGTCTAAGCCTGTAGCACACCGTCAAACATGATAATAACATGAACGTTAACTGTCGGTTCACTATATCTAGCGACCTCGTAGGCACACCGTCAAACATAATAATAACATCGTCAAGCGATGACAATAAAACCGCTCTACTCGGTCTATATACATCACATACCATAATATCAGTATGATTAAGGATTTTAACAATGCTCATTAATACTTGTAACTGCCATGCAACTGAAGCAAGAAATAATGATAAACAAAAATCATGCTCCAGAGTCCACAAGTAACCTTTATAGTTCTAATCTAGGTCGCTTGGCCCCAAAGGCACGGTAATAGTATCACTTACCTCAACTTGGTAAAAACGCACAAAAAACTCCTTAGAATTTCTTACCACACTATAAATCACTTAAAGTGTTACTGGTCAAGACAAATTCCAACACTTGATTCAATTAAGAAAATTCTGATCAAGAAATAAATCCAAAAATCAATAACTTAATTTTCCACTATTATTCTTAAATCCAAAGGAATAATCCATCCAACAACTTACAAAACTTTACGTTCTCACCATTTTCTGCAAACAAATGGTGTCTAGCTTGAATGGTCAATGCCTCAAAACTTCCAAATCTTGAATCTAAGTTTCACACCAAAGAGAGGTTACTAATTTAACCTAAAATCAAATGGGTGAATTTCACCTCCCAAATTATAAGAAAAATAAGTCTTATCCAAGGTTTTCTCAAGATTCCGACAAAGATCGGACAGTGGCAGTAGGTGGCACGTCGGCTGTAGCTAGGCAGAGGGTGTTGCTGTCAGACGACATAAATTGTTTAGACTAGTGGCTGGTAGCGAGGGTTTTATATGAGGAGGGTTTGCGAGAGTGGGAGAGAAGGAGAATTTCTAGTTTTACAGATTTTATTCAGCAATAATTACGAATAAACCATAGCATGAAACAATAATCCAACCGTTCAAAATGAAACTCCATATTTCTCGAATAGCTGACCAAATTTGAGCACGATCCAATGGTTCAAACTCCAGCAATCAATAATTTTGTGAAAGCTGCCGCTGAAAAATCGAATTGTTTTCTCCCCAATTTTTGACCTCTTTCCACTCTCATTTGATTTCGAAGAAAAAGTCTCAATTCTTTTATTTTTTTTTCCAATTTTGAAAAGATAAATAAAATATTTTATCACAATATCTCCAAAATCTCCGAAGATTCTATTAAATTTAGAAATCAATGAACTTTTCAAATTATCCTAATTTAGGCTTCAAAAAATCAAAATTAAAGGATATAAGATCTATCAATTTGATACAAATTAAATCCTTTCAAACATTTAAATCAATTAAACCACATGAAATTAATTATCTCTTTAATTTTTTTTTTAAGTTTGCCCTAAAATCCAAAATCAAAGGGAAACAAAGTTCAATATTTTCAAGATAATCAGTTCGAATATCTAATTAATTAAATTCAATTTAACCAATAAAAGTTTTTCAGTTATTTCAATTTAACCCCAATTTTTCAAATGAAAGGAAAATTTAAACTCAATGATTTTAAATAATTAACTTAAATTTTTCTGAAATTCGGGATGTTACATTCTTCCCTCCTTAAGAAACTTTCGCCCTTGAAAGTTCAAGTCCTTAAAGGCTCGTGATACTTAGTTCTTATCTCATCCTCATATTTCCAAATTGCCTACAGACTGATAATACTGCCAAAGAACTTTTAATTAGCGCTAACTCCACGTTTCAGAAAGTCTTCACCTTCTACCATGAATTGTATAACTTATCTGAGACAATCATGTTACTCTTTAATCTTAAAACAAACACATATCACTATTTAGACCCTCCCATACACGAGTCTAAAAATCTCACTTAAATGAAGCTCTTGAAGTCCCTATATACTGTAGAGCATTTGTCATTCCAAAAAAAAAAAAAAATACATCACCATAACCTCATAATAGCTGTAATCATTACCTGATGCCAATTTCTAAGATAAAGACCTTCATGATTGCATACATCTATATTGAGAATGTTCACACTCCATAGAGTGGGTCACGTCACTGCCCATGTAATAGGAAACATATCTCGCATGACATCTCAAGTCCAGGATTCAGAATTCAGATTCGACACCTAGTTGCCCAGACAATCCCCTGCAACCGAGATACGCCATCATATTCAATCCGTAATAGTTGATACAAAGTCACGTGAATCATCTTTCTTTCCTAATAAACAAAGCTGGTGTGCTCCAAGGCAAAACATTAAGGCACATATGAAACACTTTGCTAAATGGTTCTTGTATCAATAACTTAAGCTATTCCAACTCTACTAGAGTCCTTCTATGAGGAGCCTTAAGGATAGGAGTTACCCTCAACTCAAGTTCATCTCTAGTGCTAGGGGTCATTCTGGAAGATCAAATTTACTCAACCTTAATACTCATATAGCTTTTTTTTTTTTTTTTTTTTTTTGGAGCTAGATTACTTGCACCTTCAAATCAAATCGATGGTTTCATTAATTCCTTATTCTAGATATTTGTGTCCACAATCAAAACCTCTAAACCTTACTAATACGTTTCAATGTCTTTCCCCTCTTTAACGAGACCTTACTCTTTCCATTTCTATAGTTTCTAGCAAATATTGCTACTAAACATCCTTTCATAAAACGTTATTTCCTCCGCCTCCACTATAATTTGAAGAAGATTGCTAAGCACTCTTCCAACGCACGATAGTCTAGCTTAATCAAATTGTCATGCTAAAACTGTGTTCCATGACCAATAGCTTAGGCAGGATATCCATTCAACCAACAAATACTAAGATCCATAGTTCCAAATAGTAATGACATTGTTCGTACCAACTCTAAAAGTTCGTAAACACATATTTTCTATCTTGGAAACCAAACCAAACCTTTGTTCTTAATCTCAAGACATCAATTCCCCTTACCTTCTCAAAACAACAAAATATTTCACAAATCCTTTCATCTTCCTTTATCTTTTTCAAGACCAATAAATCCAAGATGCTCTATTTCACCTTCCTAGTGAAATATATCTGTACCAAAACATGTGACTATTCAAATCCCTTTTCATAGTCTACAATTCAACAACCTAAGTAAGCTATATATATATATTTTTCGAATACTGCATACTACAGTGCAAAGTTCCAAATGGTAATGAGAGATTCCTATTTTACACCAAACCATGTCTTGTATCCACCCATATCATGTCTTAAAATCCAAATCATGTCTTGTATCCACCCTATATCATGTCTTAAAATCCAAACATTTCTTAACTATTTTAGAATCTTGAACACACTAATTTCCATTTATCTCCCCAAATGAATAAAACCTTTCCTTAATTACTATTATTTTCTTCACATTTATCCTTGTTTAACCCAACAACTTGAAAGTGCAGTTTTCACTTCAAGGGGGAAACATAATCCCTAAATCAAGACATATGACCCTTTATAACCTTTTCAATAAATCTAAAATTCCATTCCAAACTTGGAACTATAGTAGGGTATCCCCACAAGATACCATTGCTTTAAACTTCAAAACGTTTATCATTCCTCTTGGTATGGTTAATTAAACTTGAATCTTCTCATTGCGACAAACACATAGTTCAAACCCAAGCACTTTAAGAATTTTCAATCCAATAACTCGATTTCTCCCATCTAAAGGCAAATATAATTTCAATCATCTTGACATTCCTTGACCAATTCATTTTACCTAGGTCTTGTAAAGAGTTCCTCATACTATCGCTTTATGCTTCATCTAGTAATTCTTCTTCCTTTTAGGCACGTTACATGAAGAACCAAAACACCATTCATTACTCGCTCCACCAACTTCAATACCAGGAAAGTGATCATGACCTATTAATCCTTTCAAAAATTTTCTTGGAACATTTTGACTTACATCTAGTAATCCTTAATAGAATTTATAGTCTCTTTTTCACCTCTTTCTTATCTTATAAAGAAACTTTAATCTCGTAACTAAGAACGTGTGCCTTATGATAAAGTTCCTTGTAGCACCACTAGTTTTATTCTCGTAATGCAAAACTTAATATTATTCCTCAGCGAATTTTCAATTCACCTATCTTATTCTATAGCTTGACCAAATACATCCATTTCTGTCTTTCATGCCATAAGTGCATAACACTTCATAGTTCTATCAGGTTTCAATATCCCTGAACAAAAATATATGTTCGTTTCTAATAGTCCTTCCATGAATTAAACTAACGCCAAATGGCCTTATAATGATCCTTCTTTCTTTCCATAACACCAAAACTAAATAGCCTTCTCATACTAACTTCTTTCAGGTCGTTAAACTAGCAATAACAATTTGTCAATACATAAAGCTTAGACATGAAGGCTTTTAAACACATCTTCCATAAAACATTTAATGAAAGAACATACCTAGTGAGGACGAAGGATCCGTGAATAGCCATAAGGGACAAAAAACCAAGACTTATATCGTAAGTCAGTCTACATAACCTAAAACTTAGGCTCTGATACCAACTGTAACGACCCGGCCTTTTGAGTGCTCTGATAACGGTTGTTACTCATAAATACACATTTAAAACACAAATATTTTTACCATAAAAATTCATTAAAATAGTAAACATAGTTTTCCAAAATAAATAACAAATAATTAAAACCTTTGTTCGGGGCCCCTAAAATAATGAAGAAAAAAAATACTTAAACAAATAAAATTTTAACCAACATTGAGTTTCAAATCAAAACTTTTAAATAGCTTGAAAAAGTAAACTGAGCGGAAGCGATTTACATGTCCCATATGACACGATCACAGGTCCCTCTCGTCACCTACCAGTCCGTTCCTATCATTACCTGAAAAACATAAATTAAGAAAGGTTGAGTATGAAACACTCAATAAGTGATCCCATTACCGGGATCAGGCTATACATCCATGAGCAAAGAAAGATGGCCCGTGGCTCATACAGCTACATCGGTTTTTGATGATGAAAGAAAAACCAAACGACGTACTATCTTGCCTTGAAACGCATGTCTAGCGGCCCGCAGACATACTGTCAAACATGATAATAACATGAACGTGAACCCATCGACCCACACATGTCTAGCGACCCGTAGGCATACCATCAAACATAATAATAACATGAACCTGAACCAATCGACCCACGCATGTTTAGTGACCCGTAGGCATACTGTCAAACATGATAATAACATGAACGTTAACCTGTCGGTTCACGCATGTCTAGCGGCCTGTAGGCACACCATCAAAACATGAAACATGAAAATAAAAGTAACATGAATGTAAACCTGTCAGCTCACGCATGTATAGCGGCCCGTAGGCACACCGTCAAACATGATAATAACATGAACATTAACCTGTCGGTTCACGCATGTCTAGCAACCCGTAGGCACACCGTCAAACATAATAATAACATGCGTCAAGGCGAGACAATAAACTGCTCTACTGGTCTATTCATGCATCACATACATAATATCAATACTGATTAGAAATTTTAACATGCTCATAATACTTGTAACTACCATGCAACTAGCAAAACATAATGATAAACAAAATCATGCTCCAGAGTCCACCAAGTAACTTTATAGGTCTAATCTAGGTCGCTTGGCCCCAAGGCACCCCGGTAATAGTATCACTTACCTCAAACTTGGTAAAAACGCAAAATAAAATCTCCTTAAAACTTCTTTAGGCACACTTGAATCAACCTAAAGTTGTGGCTTGGTCCAAGACAAATTCCAAAACTTGATTCAATTAGCAATCTGATCAAGAATTAAATTCAAAAATCAATAACTTAATTTTCCACTATTACTCTCAATCCAAAAGAATAATCATCCAACAACTTACAAAACTTACGAATCTCACCAATTTTCTGCAAAATAAAATGGTCTCTAGCTTGATGGTCAATGCCTCAAAACTTCCAAATCTTGAATCTAAGTTTCACACCAAAGAGAGGTTACTAATTTAACCTAAATCAAATGGGGGAATTTCACCTCCTAAATTATAAGGAAAATAAGTCTTACCTAAGGTTTTTCTCAAGATTCCGACAAAGATCGGACAATGACGGTAGGTGGCGCGTCGGCTCATAGCTAGGCAGGGTGTTGCTGTCGGACGGCATAAATTGTTTAGACTAGCGGCTGGTAGCTAGGGTCTGCATGAGGAGAGTTTGCGAGGTGGGAGAGAAGGAGAATTTCTAGTTTTACAGATTTTATTCAGCAAAAAATTACAAACAAACCATAACTTGAAACAACGACAACCGTTTAAAATGAAACTCCATTATGTCTTGAACAAACTGACCAAATTTGAGTAGGATCCAATGGTTCAAACTCCAGCAATCAATAATTTCGTGGAAGCTGCCGCTGAAAAATCGAATTGCATTCTCCCCAATTTTTGACCTCTTTTCACTCTCATTAAATTTAGAAATCAATTAACTTTTCAAATTATCTTAATTTAGGCTTCAAAAAACCAAAATTAAAGGACATAAGATCTATCAATTTGATACAAATTAAATCCTTCTAAACATTTAAATCAATTAAACCACATGAAATTAATTATCTTTTTAATTTTTTTTTTAAAGTTGGCCCTAAAATCAAAAATCAAAGGGAAACAAAGTTCAATATTTTCAAGATAATCAGCTCGAATATCTAATCAATTAAATTCAATTTAACCAATAAAAGTTTTTCAATTATTTCAATTTAACCAATTTTCCAAATGAAAGGAAAATTTAAACTCAATAATTTACTTAAATTTTTCTGAAATTCGGGATGTTACACCGCTACTCATGGAAATCCTCATATCTGATTTCCTTCAGTTATATAGTTTCCCTTCTAACTTAAGCATCAAAGCTTATGTGGTCAGCACCATACCAATGTGCAGATCTTCTGAATCTTGCATGTAGCATTTGTCCTGATTACAAATTCATAGTTGTTTCCACAAGAAGATCAGGTATGTGTTTACCTCGTCTAAATTTTGGCATCGACAAAGGATAAAGATTGAAACTTTTAAAAATCTAGAGACATAATTAAAACATATTATATCTCAAAGTTCAAAAAATTTTATAATAAAAAGTTAAAATAAAATAGGTTAAAGTACCTTTTTTTCATATACTTTGAGGTTGATTCAATTATAGTTCATGTACTATTAATAAATATTAAATTTAGTCACTTAAGTTAATTTGTATCAAAATTGGTTAAATATTAATAATAATTTCAATACAAAGAAATACAATATATGAATATGTTTTCAAATTTTATAGTAAAAACTGAAATTTTGGAAAGTGGTTACTTGCAATCTATATGATTGCCTCACACGATGTCCTAGCAAAATTAGAGACAATAGTAAAACAACAAGGAGTAAATCAAAGATAAACACACCAAGATTGGTAACCCAGTTTGGTGATAAACCACCTATGTCTAGGGGGCAGAGTGCCTAGGAAAGATATTCTACTAATGTTTAAAAGTCAAGCGATTATAACGTTGTACTTATCTGTAAATAATAATAATTAAGTGACACCTATACAATTCGACTTAGCTAATCATGTAAGCTCCTCCCTAAATGTGGGACTTCCTCTCTCTTGAACTTAGACTCCCCCTAAATATGTAAATATTAGTGTTAAAACACTTAGGCTATGAAGGAATCGAATTCCTCATGGAAGCGTGTGAATGTCGTGCAATTGGACTTCAATTTCAAAATCAAAATACAAATAAGAAATAATAGACATTATAATTAAAGCATGCAATTGGAGAAGAATAGGGAAAAAGAAGAATCTCAACCTTGAAGACTATCTTTTCGATATTTTCTCTCCAAGTTACAAACAGCCTCCAACTCTTCTACAATCTTTTTCCATCTTGAATTCAACGAACAACAATCACACAGGACACCACCACTTGAGCTTTCTTGCTATTTTCTGGCAAGGAATTATAGATTGTGAAATCCATTTTAGCTTTGGAAAAGGAAGGAAATCTTGAAGAGAGAACTTTGTGTGTGAGAGAGATTTCTCGGTCAAAAAACCATTGCAAAAAGTTACAGAATCATTCTTGTCCTAAGAATGAATCGTGAGAGTAATGATCAAGGAGGGGGAATAAATCTCCCCCTTTAACGCATAATGATCCCTTTTGGAGTTATTATAATTTAATTTAATATATATATACAATTAAACTAATACTATTAACAATTAACTAATTAATAATTAAATATCATATATTTAATATTATTTGAATCATATTCAAATGACGTCCTCTCACATAACCTATAGTTTTAATATGAAGCCTATCCATATTAATTTTAACCTATAGTAGTTATATGAATCGCATATATATAGTTAATATTTGAATTTAAATTAGATATACTACTCTCATATATTATATAGTTTTAATTATAAATCATATTTATGATTAACTATATATTATAATGTATCAATTTACATTATATTTATTTGAATCTCATTCAGATATTTATCTCTATTATTAAATATAAATCATATTCATAATTAACTATAATATATCAATATACATTACAATGATTCCTTTATACACAATATTAATTATAAATCATATTCATAATTAACTATGTATTATAAGGTATCAATATACATTATACTTCATATTAATCATATTAACATAAAATTTTCCTTAAACAATATGAACAACTAAAATTATCCAAAAACTATTTATTCCTTGTTTTATCCTTAGTAAGCTAGTAAGAAGACCTAATGGACCTACAAATTAGAAACTTCAATGATACAGGATTAATTAATTAAACACTTTAATTAAATTAATTAACATTCATTAACTGTAGATCACTCCACTAAAGTCCATAGCTGCACTCTTCGCATTGTAGATATATTTCTGTCCATGAATATAACCAATCAACAGTAAGTCGATCCTTCACGAATTGTTGATAACTACAGTTGTGTCAAATCACCATTTTACCCCTATAGTCACATCTAACTTTTTAAGTACCATTGATCTCTCTAATGAAAAATTAATTATAGTCCAACTATAAACTAAGCCCCTCTCTGGCCAGTGAGAGGGTGAGGTGCCTCATTATTTAAAACTCAGAATCAATCATAAAGTGAATAATCCATCTACTTACCCCCGAGAATAAGTGAATTCCATCTTGTGTAGCTATGTTCCCAGCTCCTTATTCAGACAAATCCCAAAAAATGGTAGGCATATTGAGTTGGTGAATCTAACCACTCTTACCCATACAGATTAAAGGATTGCCCTCATAAATAGGAGTTCAAAACTCACTAAGGATTAAAGTTGAGTCACCTATGGTCATCCTATTGAAATGTTAGTCTCTTCAAGTAACAATGTTATAAAGAGAGACTAATCATTTCGCAGTCCGATCTTATACAAACTCTTTGTATAGAACACCTTCAGTCACATGTCTCCACATGAATGATTAGGATCAAATCATTGTATTACTTTGAAACAATTATAAAAATTACAAAGTAAGTTGTATTCGTAGTGTCACCAGGATAAGACACCCAACCTTATCTATATATTACAGACCATTTAGGCTATTACTTAAATATGATCCACCTGTATGTCAATCACATATATATTTAAGTTATATTAAATAACCTCAAATCTTGTTTATTGGATTGAGTTACACAATTCTAAATGTCAAATAAAATAACCATGAGATTTAGGGCACAATCCCCGACAGGCTCCCTCTAAGTGTGTGAGACTCCTTCTCACTTGATGATATCTTTCCTTCTACTTGTGAACTCTCTTTACAATGAGAACTTAGGCTCCCCCTAAGTCTTGAGAACTACCTCCTCGATGAATAATACCTTAGACTCGCCCTTGGGCTTGAGAAATCCTTCTCGATCAACAAAATCTTAGGCTTCCTCTAAGACTAAGCAACCTTCATTGTTGTGTTATGATTACTGTAAAAGCAAGTGAAAAATACGCCACCACGAACACAACACAAATCCTTCTTTTTTAAATCAATGCAATGTATTATGTATTCAATAGAATTCTAACAATGATCTCTAAAATAATATGTGCGGTAACCCAAGCATAAGAACTTCTTGGGCATAAATAGCACAGAGGAAAGATGGAAAATATTTCCACATAAAATCATCAGCACACTAAAAAGAAAAATATTTCAAATAAAATAATCTATAGAATAAGTTAAATAAAGAAAGAAATATTCTGCAGATTTGGCAATTGGAAGAACAACCTCTAAGACAAAATTCACCAGAGACACAACAAAGACAACTCCTAAACGCCCAAGGAAATAATGTCAGGAATCTTAAATAAATATATTTAGCCAATATCATATCTTTAACAAATCCCCTTTGGCTAAGATATATATATTTTTTTAAGATAGGAAAAAAACAACCCAACCAACCCAATTTAGTAATTAGCAAGGGTAGATATAAAATAATAGAACTGTTGAACCATAGTAGAAATAAAGGTCCGTGCAGAAAGAACAGGTTTGAAATCCAAAAGAAACAGCAAAAAATCAAATAACAAAACAACCCAACAGTAAACCAAAACACTAACAGAACCAACAATAGCCTAAACACCGAACCAAACGTTTACGGTTGCATCCAAGCAACACGAACTCCCCCTCTAGCTTAAAAAAAATATCCAGAAGAAGGCTTAGCCTGATCTAGATCATCAGCAACCAACTTGTCTCGTTCAAGTCAGTAATGCAGTAATCTCATGCTTCTAGTCAGAGGCACGATCAATAACACCACGTATTTTAAGCTCCTCAGACAGAGAGTGCAGAAGATGCAGGGCAAAGGAAGATGTGGCAAAGTCAGCACTTGGAGCTTCCTCAACAATACTAGGAGAAAGAGGAGCAATGTTTGGAATGTGATGGCCTTAAAAAAGCTTGTAGTTAAAATTCAACAATCCTGGATTGGTACCAATGGGCTAATCTGCTGTGAGTAAATCAAACTTCCAAGACAGCAGAATTCCACAAATCAGTCATGGATAAGGAATAGGTAAATGCAAAGTCTGAAAATCAATGTGCTTTCGTAATTGACCAATGAAAAAAGCCCTATAATCAAACAGAGCAACTTTTCCAATTTGAAATAAAAAAGTAGCCAGAGCAATGGATAGACCAGAGTGATGAGATGAAGGGCACAAATTTGCAATCTCAATACGAAACAACACAACATATTTAGCACTAACTCAGCAGAAGCAAACTACCTAGACTTAGGCCAAGCATTCTTCAAACCTCTAGTCAATTTAGAAACCAATTCTTTCATAGAAGGACGTAGCTCATGAGTGTTAGGGGAAGCGATCCTATCAAGAAACTTATTAATAACACTAGTAGTAAACACAAAGTTATGACCTCTGACATGAACTCTATGAAAATCAAAAGAATTGGCATCATCAAAAGCAGGTGAGAGATTCACAATAAATTCTCTTACAAGCATAGGATAATAGGGACCAAGGTTTAATACAGTCTTCAACAAATCAGCTTTGATTATCAGATGATTTCAATGCATTCTTAAGCCCTTTTGGATAACTTTTTCCCAAAAAAAATTTCCTCTTGATCACAAACTTCCAAAAGAAGGCACTTTCCTCAGAGCGAAAAGAAACACTATCAAAAGGGATATGGGGAATAGAAGCGTGATTTGATTTTTTTCTTTTAGCCTTGAGCAGAAGCATAAGTGACAGGCCCTTGGACCTTTACAGACTCATCGTCAATAATGCTTATCAACCCCTAGTCTTTGGAAGACTCAGAAAATTTTTTAACATTCTCTCCATCAAAACTTTCTTTTGAAGACTCAAAACTAGTCTTCGCATCAACTGCAACATCTTTCATCTTAGACAACATTTGGCTTAGAGGGATATCATCTTGACTAGAAGAATTTGATTCATGAGGGTCAAAAGAGAGTTTTGCATAATTTTCCCCTCTTCAAAATTAACATGAGCAACATTAACACCATCTAGTTTTCCACTCTCCTCTGTCACTTTTTCACCATTCGCATCCAAAGGTAATAAACTAGTAGACTCTTCAATTACTTGATTATTTATTTCATCGTTTTTAGCAGAATCAGAAGCAACATCACAAGTAGACGTAATTTCACCAGACACTACTACTCCACTTTGTTTTTCAAACACAGGAAAATTCATAGAAGGATTATTACTTTCAATAGCAGACACATTCACTTTAACATTACCACTAAAACTCAATCTAGACTCATGCACCACATGATCAATTATTTCTAATGGACTAACAACATTCGAAGGAACATCAGAGCTAATTCTAGAGACATGAATATTCTCAACAATAGGACTATTTTCAATGGTAGAGACAACATTCGTTTTATCAGTAACAAACAGTTTAGAAACTCTAACTTCTTTACTAGAGGGTTCACCCTGATCAGAAACCTCTTTATGCTCAGAAACACGACTCACAATATGCTAATCTTGTTATGATTCAGAAGAACTACAAGAAGATGATTTATTTGAATCAATCAAGATAGTCTTACCTGATCCCACCAAGACAGTCATAGTCAAGGCAGATGTAGATAACAAACGTAGAGACAAGAGAAGTAACATTCGATCCCTTCAACTTCACGAAATAAGAAACAATAAGATTATCATTTGAGGGAGAATGTAACTCTCACATTCAAACCCCATATACATTAGTTGTTGTTGCAAGAACATCAACTTCAACAATCTTCTTTTGATTTGTTTTTCCTTTGAAATGCACCATTTACTATTCAGAAACATGTCTTCTTCTAAGTATTCACCATCATGCATATACAACAAGCAAAACAGAGCACACGAGAAATTTGAAAAATGTGGGAAAGAAGATGAACAACCACATTGAAGGGAGTTGGTGCCTCAATTGATAACTGCCACCTATTTATTTTAAATTTAAATTAATCATATCATTAAGCAAATCGTGGGCTGCCAGCAGAGTGCTATTCATGGGCTTGCTAACAACCAAGGCCCAAAACTACCAAACACAACACAAATTGATTAATTACTATAAATTAATTTTACAAAGGCTCATACTAGCTCTTAAGGCTTCGAATTGAGCGGCATCTAAGGCTTTCGTAAAGTACCTGCGAGCAAATCTCTAGTCTGAACATGTTTAAGCACAATTTGCTTATTTTCAACAAGATCATGAATGAAGTTATGTCAAATATCAATGTGTTTGGTTCGACTATTTTGTACCAAATTCTTTGACATATTGATTGCACTAGGGTCATCACAATAAAGAGTCATGGCTTCCTGTGGAACTCGTATTCCTTTAACATTTGTTTCATCTACATCAATTGAGTACAACTACTGCCTGTTGCAATGTATTCGACTTCTACAGCAGATAGAGAGACACGATTTTGATTCTTGCTAAACCATGAAATAAGCTTATTTCCAAGAAAGAAACAACCTTCTGAAGTGCTCTTTCTATCCTTAGAACTCCTTGCCCAATCAACATCACATTACCCCACTAAAGAAGTAACCGTGTCAAAAGAATAAAATAACTCGTACTCATTTGTTCTGTTGATATACTTGATTGTTCTCTTTGTACCAAGGAGATTATTAAATTTAAGACAAGATTGATATCGAGCACAGACTTCAACGGTAAAAGCAATATCAAGTCTACTAGCCATGAGGTATAACAAACTTTCCATGATGCTTCTATATAAGTTTTCATCAATACTATCTACATTTACATCTTTTGATAGCTTAGAGTACGTGAAGCTGGAGTTCGCTTGACTACTGTCTTTTCAAGCCCAAATTTCTTCACAATGCTTCTAGCGTACTTACATTGAAAAATAAATATGCCTCCTTCTAGTTATTTGATTTCAAACCCCAGAAAATATGTCAAATTACATACCATACTTATTTCGAACTCTTTCTTCATTTGTTCTATAAAAAGATCAACCATCTTCTGAGGCATCCCACCAAAAATGATATAATTGACATAGATATGAACAATAACAGAATCCTTGTCAGATTTTTTGCAAACAAAGTTTTATCAACTCCTCATTTACTATATCCATTCTCAACAAGAAACTGGGTCAAACGTTCATACTAGGCCCTAGGAGCCTACTTACGGCCATAAGAAGCCTTTTTGAGCTTGTACACCTGATCAGCGTGAGAAGGATCAATAAACCCTTTAGGTTGCTCAACATACACCTCTTCATTCAAGTACCCATTTAAAAAGACACTTTTCACATCCATTTGAAACAATTTAAATTTAAATAAACACGAAATACCTAGAAGTAATATGATAGCTTGAAGCATAGCCACGAAAGAAATGTTTTATCAAAATCAACTCCTTCAATCTGAGTATACCCTTATGCAACTAAGCGTGCTTTATTCTTGGTTACATTTCCACTTTTATCAGATTTGTTTTTAAATATCTACTTTGTCCCTATAACATTCACATTATCTGGATGAGGAACAAGAGTCCGGGCACAATTCTCACAAATTGATCGAGCTCCTTCTACATGACATTCACCCAACATTCATCAACAAGAGCTTCCTTGACATTCTTTGGTTCAATAAAGGAGGTAAAACAGATGTTGCTTGTCATCTCAAGATGATTCATTTTGTCTTTTCTTCTAATGGAGACCCCTTCTTCTAAACAGCTGATTATGTTAAAACCGTGATGGTTTTTACGAACCCTACTTAAGGGTTGCTCATCACTAATTTCACGTTCTTTAGACACAACCTTGTATTATCATTCTGACTTTCAGAGCACTTGTCAGATAACTTGTCCTGGGCATTGGAACTAACTACAGGAAACATGCTATCAGAACCATTCACAACATCATCGATTACAACATTTATAGATTCCATTACACATTGTGTATATTTGTTGTACACGCAGTAGGCCCTAATCTTTGTGGAGTAACCCAAAAATATGCCTTCATTGGACTTGGAATCTCATTTTCTCGTGGTGTCCCTTTCCACCAAGATATAACACACTTGCTGCCGAATATATTGAAATATTTGACATTAGGTTTCCTCCCCCTCTATATTTCATAATTTTTGCTGGAGGAACCTAGATGCAGAGCAAAAAAGTTATGCATGTGACACGTAGTATTCAAAGCTTTAGCTCATAAGTAAAAAGACAAATTTTTGGAATGGAGCATGGCACGAGCCATCTCTTGGAGAGTCCAATTCTTCTGTACAACAACCTCGTTTTGCTAAGGAGTAATGTGGGGCAGAGAACTCATGAATACTAACAGAGGAGCGAAATTCATTAAATTGAGAATTTTCAAATTCACGACCATGGTCACTTCTAATTTGAATGACGTTCAAGTTATTTTCTCTTTTAACTTGTAAACATAATGCTTGAAAAGTAGTAAATATTTTTTTTATTAGTCATAAAGAAAGTGCACTCAAGTCTATTTTGAGTAATCATCAACACAAGCAAGAACATACCTTTTTCCTCAAAGACTTTTTGTTAGCATGGGGCCCATAAGGTCCAAATGAAGTAATTCCAAAATGCAATTAGAACTAGTAGGAGGTACCTGTTTACAAGACATATAAATCTGTTTACCAGCTTGATAGTCACCACAAATAGTTCCATTTGCAAAGAGGGAAGGCCAATGATAACATTTTTTTACACAAATTTCTGAATAGACTTCATGCTCATATGACCAAACCGTTTATGCCACAAACTTGCCTCTTTTTGACAAGATAGGTGACAAACCTGAGAAGAATCATTAGGAGACCATAAGTAACAGCTATCAGAAAAATGAATACCTATCATGCCAAGTGCTTCGGCATCATTTGTAATAATGCATCTGTCTTTAGTAAAATTGGCATTCAGCCCTTGATCACACAATACTGATAAGATTAAAAGTAAGTCGTTCAACTAGCATCACATCATCAAGAGAAGGAAGACCAGGAAAGTTAAGCTTGCCTTTTCCACAATTTTTCCAGCAGCTCCATCCCCAAAGGTAACATGTTATGAACTCACAGGCTTTAGATCAAGAATATAACTCTTTTTCTCTATCATGTGTCTAGAGCTGTTGTTGAAAATAGGGTTATTAACCTAGGACCGTTTATGTAATTGTGTAGACCCTTAAGGTTTTCTACTGTTTATTTATACAGTGTGTCCCTGTGTATTCAGTGTATCGGATTAAACAGAATAAGAAAAAGTCTCTATATCGTGGTTTTTCTCCCTGTACTAGGGTTTCCACGTAACCTTAGCGGCTGTAAAGGAGTGTTTTCAAGCAGCCCTACTGGAGTTACTTTCTGTTATCCAGTTGCAGTCATCGGAGAGTCGCCGTCAATGGGAGCCACCGCCCAGACCGCGATCGAAATTCTCCATGCGGAACCCAGCCAAACCCGCGAAGGAGATCCGACCGCACCGATTGGGCTTCTCCACGTAGAAACCAGCCGAACCCGCGAAAGAGATCTGGTCGCGATCGGGTTCGACCGCGAAGAACAGGCGAGTGACTTCAGTCGCGAGGAACAGGCAAGTTGCTCCGATCTGAGCAGAATCAGTACCAATCTGGTCGGAATCGAGTCATTCCATGCTAAACCCGGGCAGATCCTCGAAGGATAGATAGAACCCATCGACTTCTGCTCCAGATCTTCGCAGACTTTCGCTCCAGTGGGTTTTGCGCCGCCCTATCCTTCCACGATAACCCCATCGGTTCTGCAAGGACTGACGCCAAACACGAATTTTGCAGATCCAGCCCATTCATTCTTTGCCCGAGGTATGGTCGACCAACAACGAGCCGGCCATCTCGAACAACCCAGCCGACCGACGACCTCTTTCCAGCTTGTGGCATCTTTCCAGCCGACAATGGCGGCCCCGATTCCAGCCGCTTGTAGTTCGACCCATTACCCAGATGATTTGAGACAACGGTTGGCTTACCTGCAATAATAAATTTCAGATTTGGATACAATGTTCGGTGCAAATCCCCATCAATTTCAACCAGTTTATTCAGAGAATCCGGTAAACTCGTTCCCTGTTTTGCCAAATGTTTCCTACTTATCTAGTTCGATGGGTAATTCTGCAGGATTTATTATAGGGGAAAAATTAAATGGCCAGAATTATTTCTCTTGGTCCCAATCAATCTGAATGGCCTTGGAAGGGCGTCACAAGTTTGGGTACTCGACAGGGGAAATTCCAAAGCCAGCTCTAGGTGATCCACAAGAACGAATCTGGAAAGGAGAAGACTACTATATGTTGTAACCTCAAATTTACTCCTCGTGCTCAGAAGTGTGTCTTTGTTGGATATCCATTCCATCAATGTGGATATAAGTGCTATCACCCGTCATCTCGTAAGTACTATGTCTCCATGGATGTCACATTTCTCGAGGATTAGTCGTTTTTCCCTGTTAGTCATCTTCAGGGGAGAACATAAATGAAGAGACCAACTGGTCATCTTATGCTATTCCTTTAGAGTCAGCTTCCATTCAAACCTTGTCTAAGCCTAGTTCTGAGCATGATAGTCTGGTCCTTCCTACCAACCAAGTCCCTTGGAAAACTTACTATAGAAAGAATCTGAGGAAGGAAGCAGTGTTACCTGTCGAACCAGAATTGTCGGCTCCAGTGCAAGAGTTAAACCCGCCATCAGGTCCAGGTACGTATATTCCTAAAATTAATGATGTTGATGTATGTATTGAGACTGATGAAGGCAGGCAAGATAAGGGAGAAGGAAGCAATAATACTGAAAAAGTGACAGAAGAGGAAACTACAGAGAATGAAATGATTCTTGCTAATGATAATGTGGAGGATACTACTGAAGTTTCTGATACACAGATAATCGATCATGGTGAGGAGCTTGAAGAGGTGAAAGAATGTAATGTGTCGCTTGATCTTCTTATAGCTCTGAGGAAAGGCACTCGTTCATGTACTAAATACCCTATGCATAGTTACATGACGTATAGTAATCTGGCATCCGAGTTCAAAGCATTCACTATTAGTTTGGACACTGAGGTGGTTTCAAATGACATAAGTGTTGCAATGAAAAAACCAGAATGGAGGTCTGCTGTTATGGAAGCTCTCGAGAAGAATACAACTTGGGAACAGGTGGCTTTGCCTGAAGGGAACAAGATAGTTGGATGTAAATGAGTGTTTACTATAAAATACAAGGAAGATGGGGCGATTGATCAGTACAAGGCTAGACTCGTTGCAAGAGGCTTTACTCAAACCTATGGAGTAGATTATTCTGAAACCTTTTCACTTGTAGCTAAACTTAACACTATCCGAGTGCTCTTGTCAGTTGCTGTGAATAAAGATTGGCCTCTACACCAACTTAATGTTAAAAATGCTTTTTTGAATGGAGAACTTGAAGAGGAAGTCTATATGTATAATACCTCGCACATTTTTTAGTAATAATGTAATTTCAGTAACTTTATAATTTGAAATTTCAGTAATTGTTATTAGTTGGAGGGCATTTTTGGAATTTTGGACTTCAAGTGTAAATGCAGGAAGTTAATTGTTGGCGTGAAATTATTCAATATAAAATTAATGGCAGGAATTAATTTTCTTTTGAAACGAAAAGGAATTTAATAGTAAAACGGAAAGGAATTAAATGTAATGGAATTTAATAGTATAAAATGGAAAGGAATTAAATGTAATTATATTTATTTCCTTTTTTTTTTATATAAAAAGTCAAACCCCACCTCCCATCTATTCGTTTTCTCCTTCCAATGAACAATGAGCACGATCTCTAACCAATGTCCTCTGATGCTGCAGCATACAACTTCAACGGCCACAACACTTGCGACTTCTAGCAACTTGAATTGTTCCATTAGGTAAGGAAGAGGTTGAGCTTTTAGTTTCTAGAATTTGTAATTAAAAGTAAGTAATCTTACTATTGGAACTGCCCATGGGCCAGACATTAGATGTATGCTAGCATGATAAATGAATGTTATGGCAAGATGATAACATGATAGACTGATAGTATAATCTGATCAAAGTATGTTTAGGTACGAGATCTGAATTATTTATTTATGCACATAGACACTTGAATGCTAGCATGAGATGGTATGTGATTCCATGTGGTTGTATTTAATCTGTTGACGTTGAGGATTGTAAGACTAGTTACAAGGATAATTTTGACTGTTCGGAGATTTAATAGACTGTTTAGAAAAGATATATGAGCATGTGATAATATGACTGAAGCATGTTAATGTATGAGCATGATTTAGAATTTTATGAAATATATTAAAAAGACGATTGGGCATGACCCTAAATTATGAGTTAAGCGACACCACTATGGAAATGTCTTAAAGTTAGGTGAAAGTTGGAGCATTTTGTTGATGTGCTTATTGATGTGATTTATTATGAAAGTACGTAAGTTATATGATGTATTATGAAATTTCAAATGTTTGATTATTACATGAGTTAGTTGATGTACTAGAGTGGATCCATTAATACTAGATTAATGACGTATGTTGAGGTTAACTAGCCTGACCTTGATCAGGAGATTTTAGAGGATTCATGATTAGGTGAATGTTACATGTAATATGAAGTTAGATGCAATCTCTTTTCCTTTCCAAATTATGTGACTGCATGAAAGTTATACACGTCCAAAGGCGCTAGTACATGAAAGAGATGTACTAGGCCTGGTGTGTATGAAAGTGATACATACCCAGACGGTATTGGGGTGTACGAAAGAGGTACATACTCAGTGGGTTATGTGTATATGAAAGAGGTGTATGCCTAACCATGTGTACGAAAGAGGTACGCATCCCTGCCTTTATAGAGATGATTTGGGGTGTACGAAAGAGGTACATACTCAGTGGGTTATGTGTATACGAAAGAGGAGTATACATAACTAGATATATGAAAGAGGTACCTATTCAGTGGGTTATGTGTATACGAAAGAGGTGTATACGTAACCATGTGTATGAAAGAGGTACGCATCCCTACCTTTATAGAGAGGATATGAGGTGTACGAAATAGGTACATACTCAATGGGTTATGTGTATAGGAAAGAGGTATATACATAACTAGATGTACGAAAGAGGTACATATTCAGTGGGTTATGTCTATACGAAAGACGTGTATACGTAACCATTTGTACGAAAGAGGTACACATTTAAGTGGGTTATGTGTATACGAAAGAGGTGTATGCATAACCATGCGTATGTAAGAGATTGTGTTTCCTTCGGGATTCACTAGAGGTTATGAGTCCTACGGGACTTACTAGAAGTAGTGGACATACTTAACTACAGTAGGATAGAAATATGTTTTTCATGCATGTAAGTCCCATGAGGACTAGAGCAGTTTATATGTTTCACCAGAGGTAGGTATCTAGAGGACATAGATGCCCAGTCTGACCCCAGTAGTGGGGTTACTTATTGAGTATTTTATTCTCATTCTTTCTCATGTTGTTGTTTCAAGTAAGGGTAGAGATGCACTGGCGATGGACAAACGGAATTCATGATCGAACCACTGGGACTAGTTTTTACGCTTCCGCATCATGAGATTTAGAGTTCTTTTCATGTTTCTTTTAATTTTTAGTTTTGATGTTTAAAACTTACATTTAAAAATCATTTTTTCAGACTTATTTATTATCCATTATGATTTATGGGTACCCTACTATTGATTTAGTATTTGAATTGAAAGACTTTTGAACTTACCTTATTTAATTAGCATTTATTTTGCCATAACCGAGTATCGTTTTGAGTTCCATGCATGCATGTATTTAGTAACGGCCTAACTTAAGTCCTAGGGGGTCGAGTCGTTACAATATGAGTCCCCTTCTTGGGTTTGAGAGTTAATTAAAAAAACAAGGTGTGTAGATTGAGGAAGTCATTATACGGATTGAAACAGTCTCCAAGGGCCTGGCTTGACAGGTTTACAACTTTTGTGAAAGCATAGGGGTATGTTCAGGGGCATTCTGATCATAATCTTTTTATAAAAAGATCGACATCAGGGAAAATAGTTGTTCTTATTGTCTACATTGATGACATTTTTTTATCTGAGATAATGATGCAGAGATCATGAGGCTCAAAACAGAGATGGCCCGAGAGTTTGAAATTAAAGACCTCAGGAAGCTAAGATACTTTCTTGGAATGAAAGTGGCTCGCTCAAAAGAAGGTATATCAGTCTCTCAACGAAAATATACTCTGGACTTGCTAAAAGAAACAGGCATGACTAGGTGTAAACCTGTTGACACACCAGTAGAGTACAATGCTAAGCTCAATGATAAGAATGATAGATTTCTGTTAATAAAGAAAGGTATCAGCGGTTAGTCGAGAAGTTGATATACTTGTCTCACACAAGACCAGATATTTCTTATGCAGTAAGTATTTTGAGTCAGTTTATGCAAGCTCCTTGTGAGGATCATATGACAGCAGTTGAACGTATCCTTTGGTATCTGAAAGGAACTCCTGGTAATGGCCTAATGTTCATAAAAACTAATAAACGATCTGTTGAAGCCTACACTGATTCTGACTGGGCATGGTATGTTGTTGATAGAAAATCGACGTCTGGGTATTGTACGTTTGTCTGGGGTAATCTAGTCACCTAGAGAAGTAAGAAACAAGGAGTTATTGCTAGAAGTAGTGTTGAGGCTGAGTATCGGGCCATGAGTCTAGGGATTTGTGAAGAAATTTGGTTGAAAAAAGTATTATCAGATCTTCAGCAAGATAATAAGCTTCCGATGAAATTGTTTTGTGATAATAAAGCTACCATCAGCATTGCAAATAACCAGTTCAACACGACAGAACTAAACACGTAGAGATAGACAGACATTTCATTAAGGAGAGGTTGGACAATGGAAATATATGCATCCCTTATATTCATTCAAATCAACATGTTACTGATGTACTTACAAAAGGGTTACTGAGACAAATCTTTGATTATTGTGTAAGCAAGCTGGGCCTTCTCGATATTTATGCTCCAACTTGAGGGGGAGTGTTGAAAATAGGGTTATTAACCTAGGGGTGTTTATTAATTGTGTAGACCCCTAGGGTTTTCTACTGTCTATCTATACAGTGTGTCCCTGTGTATTTTATGTATCAGATTAAAAAGAATAAGAAAAAGTCTCTATATCGTGGTTTTTCTCCCTGTACTAGAGTTTCCACGTAACCCTGTTGTTATTCTCTTCCCTACTTTTATTTTTAATAGCTGCCACTGTTAAAGAACCAATCTTCCTTGGCAGAAGAGCCGAGGGAGGTTAAGACAACATTACATTTATGTTGTACATCTTTTATTCTTCACACTTGTTTCATTCGTAGAATCCTATTTCTGGTAGGATGAGACATGTAAGGCATGTTTAAAGATCTATACGGTGTTCCATATAGTCGAAAGAAGAAAGGTCTTTTATGACCTCTTTTTCCACAGTGGTGACATATCCATGTTTGCTTAAAACTGAAAATTTTGTCTTTTGTTTTGTTTTTTTTTTGTTTTTTTTTTTTTTTTTTTTTTTTTTTTTTTTTTTTTTTTTTTTTTTTTTTGTTATACTGTTAGAAGATGTTTCAAGTAAGCCACATGTTAGGGAGTTGAGCTCTTACAATTTCCCTTTAAGTTTGGATGGTTGATTAACCCAGATACCTCCTTTCAAGAACCCAAGCCCTGTATTATCACTAACTACTTTTCCTTTTGATAAAATTCTATCTAGAGTTTCAATGCCTAAATTCATTATTCTAACTGACTTGCATATTGAGTCTTTCTCTACTTTAAGTAGATTTATTTCACATTTTAATTATGCAATTGTAGATATAGGTCTATAATTATCATCCATCGGAGATTCAATCTGCTCTTTTTGAACTTCAAGGACATTCAAGTCGTCTTGCCACTTATTGAACATAGATTGATAAGAGAGGTTAGATGACACAAGATGACTCTGACTATTTTCACTTCCCATGAACACATCAAACTCAGGATTTTCAGAAGATGAAGTGTCAGAAGAGATGTTATTAATAAGTGCCTTGACATTAACTTTAGAGTCACTACTACCATCAGAATCATCATCTGACTAGGTCAAAACATAACTCCTATTTTGCCTTTTTAGAAAATTTAGACATTCGACTTGATAATGACAGAAATCTTCACACTCCCTAGACATTTGAAAGACTTCTCCTTGTTTTGGTAGCTTGTTAAGCCAGCCTTGTCAAATTCCCTTCGAACATTTTGGGATTTAGACTTCGTCTAGAAGGAAGATTTCCTCCTGATCTGGTACTCCAAGTGCTTGGATTTCCTATCTTCTTCTCAAATCATTGGAGAACACGATTGAATTGTTTGGATAGAAAGGATATAGGATCAAGAAGAGACTCATCAGTCTCCCTATTCAGATCATCAAGCTCCTCTTCAACTGAGGACTGCAAAGCCACTCTTTTTTTTTTTTTTTTTTTTCTGGTTTTCTTTCCATGGTCATTTCAAAAGTTAGAAGTGAGTCAAATAATTCATCAACTTTCATCTTAGAGATGTCATGAGCTTCTCCAATGGCAGTTACTTTCATATCAAATTTCTTAGGTAAAGACCTAAGTATTTTCCTGACCAGCTTTTCCTCAGAGATTTTATCTCCCAGGAAAAATGACTCATTAGCAATATCTAGTTACCGAACATTAAACTTAGCAACTAATTCATCATCCTGCATTTTAAGATTTTCAAACTTTGATGTCAAAAGTTGCAGCCTTAACAACTTGACTTTCGAAGTTCCCTCATGAGCAATTAAAAAGATATCCCAAGTTTCTTTGAAGTGCAAATATTAATCAAATGTTGTAGGTTGCGACCCACACCATTAAATATAACATTTAAAACACGAGAATTCCTCAATGAGGCTTCATCTTCAGTTTTAGACCATTGAATCTCGAGCTTCAAATTTTCTTTATCATCAACATTCTTCATTGTTGGAGGAGACCATCCTGCTACAATGGCCTTCTATGTTTTGCTGTCAATTGATTTCAAGAAAGCAATCATCCTAGCTTCCCAGTAAGACTGATTTGTTCCATTAAGAATAGGAGGACGTGTAATGAAAACACTTTTCTTAATACCTTCCATGATTGAAGCACTTGAGATAAAGGTGGCCTGCTCTGACACCAATTGAAATTTTGAAAAGTGGTTATTCGCACTCTTTACGATTGTCTCACACGACGTCCTAGCAAAATCATAGACAATAGTAAAATAACAAAGAGTAAATCAAAGATGAACACACCAAGATTGATAACACTGTTTAGTGATAAATCACCTATATTTTAGGGACAGAATGCCTGAAAAAGATATTTCACTAATATTTAAAAGTCAACGATTACAACATTTTACTTATCTGTAAATAACAAAAATTATAGTGACACCCATATAGCTCAGCTTAACTAATCACTTAAGCTCCTCCTAGATGTGAGAACCCCTCTCTTTCAAACTTAGGCTCCCTCTAAGTATGTGAATATTGATGTTGAATTGGAGATCCCTATTCTCGAATGAGATCATTCGAGAATAGTCGTTTTGAGGCCTAGTTCCCATTTTTTCGTGTAAGTTCAATTCCCCATTAGAATCCAATAGAAAATGTTCGAAGAATCAACTGCCTCTCCTCTTCTGGACTCTTCTTTGACATCACAAGTGTATATCATCAGATTTTCCGGACGCTGCTGGATGCTTCTGGTCAATAGGAAGATGAGGGAAAAAAAACCTTATGATTAGCATCTATTTGAGTCGATCATTTCCAAGATCGAGCCATTGATAAAGAATCGATTCCAAACCACAATGCTAGCAGATGGCGGGCTTCCGCTTTTCTTTTCATAATGAAACCTGCCAGTTATTTATTATTAACTCAAATCAAAAAGTCTTTGTTGAAAAAAAAAAAAAAAAAAAAAAGACGTGGGTGGCATTATGACTGGGGCGCTAAGTTTGAAAAGTCCAAAGAGCGCAAACTAGCCACGGAGCTTGGATACGGTTTCCCGATCGGAGATCCATGGATCACAGACGGTATCTCCCCATGGCCTTTCGCCTCTGAAAGCGTCCTTCCTTCTCAATGCCCGGGCATCCATCCAATGCACAAAGAGGTTTCATTCAAGATACCAGGCAACCAAATGAAAGTGAACAGCCCCGAGAAAATCTTCTAGAGAGCAAAGAATTAAGGATCACGCTCTAATAGCTCCGAATAAATGAAATTTGTCTTTCCTACGCCTTGGTTCACCACTACGCATTCTCCATATTCTATTAGGCAAAGCTGTAAATAAGATAGAAGAAGGGGCCAGGCTCCCGGTGGAGCAGAGGAGACGGTTAGGATAACGAACTTGAAACGCGAAGCCCGAGCGACTGGCGAGCAAGTGGAAAGCAGTAATATTCAAAAGCATCTGCCATAGAAAATCTTACCCTCAGGCTATGTCGTATCTAGAACCCTTCCAAGAAGAGAATTAGCCTCGATCCCTCTAGAATGGAACTAGACCATCTCGAAGACCATCGAATGCCCTTTGAGCCTGGGATTCGAGTAATAGCCCTTGGTTCTTTCATTCGTTATAGACAAGAAATTTCCTCTGTTAGTTGTGCTAGGTTGTCTGCAGCCCGCCCCCACACTCAAGACTAGCGGGATGAAGGGGGTCAAATTCAGACCTACATGAGAAAAAACGTAGACTCGGGCCAAAGAGCCTAAAAAAGGGATCACAGAGCTACCAGAGATAGGTATGGAAGCCAGTATTCGTATATATCTAGGTATGCTTCTAGATAAGGAACTGAACCTCACGCCATAAATGGTCAAAAGTGGGGCTGGAAGCTGTGTCTGGACTGGCCTCCTATTATCCCGGTGCTAGCTTATTTCCCGATTGGATAAATCGAAATTGTTTGTTTCTCCAAAAAGAAAATCTAATAGCAAAAACACTCAGGCTCCCCCTAAGTGTGTGAGACTCCCTCTCACTTGATGATATCTTTCTTTCTACTCGTGAACTCCCTTCACATGAGAACTTAGGCTTCCCCTAAGTCTTGAAAACTTCCTCCTCGATGAATAAGACCTTAAGCTCTCCCTAAGACTTGAGAAATCCTTCTCGATCAACAAAGTCTTAAGCTCCCTCTAAGACTGAGCAACCTTTGTTGTTGTGTTATGCTTACTGTAAAAGCAAGTGAAAACATGTTGCCACAAACACAACACAAAATCATCTTCTTGAGATCAATGCAATGCAATATATATTTGAATAGGATTCTCACCATGATCTCTCAAATAATATGTGTGGTAACCCTAGCATGAGAACTTCTTGGGCATAAATAATACAGCAAAAGGATGGAAAATATTTCCACATAAAATTGTAAGCACACCAAAAAGAAAAATATTCCAAATAAAATAATCTGCAGAATAAGTTAAATAAGGAAATAAATATTCTATAGATTTAAAAATTAGAAGGACAACCTCTAAGACAAGATTCACCAGAGACGACAACAAAGACCACTCTTAAACGCTCGTGGAGATAAATGCCAGGAATCTTAAACAAATATATTTAGCCAATTAATAAGTAACCAAAAGTTTTTCTTAAAAAAAGTCAACAAACTCGTTGTGGAACTAAATTTAAGATTTATTAAAAGTACAAAATTAAAAATAGATAAGTAAAAGTATGAGGATATAAATAGAATAAAATTATGATATAAATAGAATAAAATTCAAAATACAGAACCAAATAATATTTGAACCAATAAAATGAGATCGTGTTTAGATTGTTTTCAAATTTTTTTTTTTTTTTTTTTTTCCTTCCTTCCATTGAGTACCTTAAAAATGAGAATAAGCGGTAGCGATAAAAGGAAAAAACCACACGTCAAGATTTATAGTATATTTAAAGAACTGAGGTGTATTATTATAATAATAACAAATTCAATGGTTTATCAGTTAAACTGAATATAATAAAAATGAAGTAAAAATACCAATTTGGCCATATCTTTTTAGATTTGGTTGGATTTTTAGTTCATATATATGGGGTCAAGTTTATCCCAGTTAAAAGGTAATAAGTCAATATTAATGTAAAAAATGGGTCCATTAGATTACCTTTGGTATTATTTTCTGCATCCAACTTGAAATATGGATCCATTTTCAAATCTATAATAAAAAATGCAAATTGATTGACGAGCGAAGCATGCTCAATTCAATTGCATTTGAAAATTATGTCGTATCGTTACCGTCAACGTTACAATTACCATTATTGTTACTATTCCACAATAAATGTGATTACCATTATTGTTAATGAAAATTGATTACCATTATTGTTAATGGTAATGGTAGCAGTAAATGTGACAAAATTCATAATTTTAAGTAAATATGATCAAAAGCAATCCAATTACATTTGCAGTTCAGATTTATTACAATTGATCTATCAATAAAATTTATTACGATTACACCAATTTTTATTATGGTTTGGTAAATTGGTCTAAGTTCAATTTTAGTCCATCTACTGAAAAAAAAAATCCCTTCATGCAAATAAAAGTTAAAACTTTTGAGTAAGAATAAAAGCCCAGGTGGAAATCCAATTAGATGAGGGTGCGTTCTTATTATTAATTTTTTTATTTGTGACTCCTTTACTAAACTATTAATTTAAAGTTAATTAAAACGTACAACTAAAGTTTTTGTCATTTCACATTGGGTTTTGCGATTTTTTCTAGATACTAATCAAAACAAACAACTCTTATGTGATGTTTTTTTATTTTGAAAAGGTATTGTAACTGAAGTGTAAGATAGAGAATCAAATTTTTGACTTTAAAGTTAATAGTACAAATACTATATTAGTTGAGCTACGCTCATGTTGGCGATCCATGAGATGTTGACATTGCTTTACATGTGTATTTCTTTTTCTTTTTGAGCCAAATAATAATAATAATAATAATAATTTTTCAAAAAAAAAAAATAGTCAGAATCTTTTAAAATCAAAGTTAGTCGTAGTGTCCACATGAACATAGCTTAACTGATATCAAATATATATAATATTTTGAGATCAAAGGTTCGATTCTCCCACCCTAGATATTAACAAAAAAAAAAAAAAACACGCTATCTTAAATTAACCAAACATTTATATTGTCTTTGTTGAGGGTTGTCGAAGGCAAAGTCCAAAGTCAAAGGATAGGTCCAAACTCTAAGAGTGCTGAGAAAGAGCATGAGGGAGTGCGCATCTTAAAAGAAAAATATCAGTGCCTTGAGGTTCGGGCTGATCAGTTGAGTTGGTAAATAGGTACCTTACAACCTGCAACCTCGAGCGTCAAAAATGTCCTTGATACCCATACCGTCAAATACAATTGTGGATACGTGCCAGAGGATTGGCTTATAAATGGCCTCATTCACCACTCAATGGAGAGAATAAGTAATTTGAAAAAGATTCATCCAACCTTATTCCTTTTTCCATGTTTAGTTGAATTAATCACTCATAATACTAACTTAAGCATTAGAGTGCATACAGTAGATTAGAGTGTATACAGTAGGCTCGACATCACACTAGTGCGAGGATCTCTTACTGAATATGATTTAGACCAAAATAAAGGAAAGTGGGTCGAAGGTCAAAGCCACCGAACACCTATTGCACAAGTCAATGCAAACAATGCCAACAATCTCTAAGAAGAAAAATGTAATATTATTTTCAATTAACATGCTGCTACCCATCAAATTAATAGCATAATAGTAAGAATTGTATGAAATCATAATTTGAGTACAAGAATGAGTTATTAATAAACTTGTCCATTAAAAAAATGGCAAAGAAACATTAAAAATTTTAAAACTTGATCTCTTTATAGATACATGTGTTAAAATTATGTTCAAATTGACGATGAAGAATTGAATCACTACAATATAAAATAAATAAATAAAATTAAAATTGTTTAATGATTCGATAAAAAAAGATTTAAAAAATATATAGCTTAATCCACATGATGTATATACAAAAGTTTAGATTTATTTATTTTATTTTATTTTATTTTATTTATAAAGCAGCAAATCTATTTATTCTACATTTAACTAAAAAAGGTTATGAAAAAAGGAAAAAGAAAAGGGTAGGTGGGACCATGGTTGCTTCACATTGTGAAATTTTTTTTTTTTCCCACCACTCTTTTGTCTTTAGCATCAAACACACAGAGCACGTGCAGAATATGAAAAACATGACGAAATATATACTAATATTTTTCTTTTTTCTAAAAAAATTAAATAAAGGATTAAGGAATAAAAATAATCCACATGTTCGAAACAAAATACAAGTTGGCAAAAGAAGCCATCTCTGAAGTACACGTGGAGGAAATTGATTGGTTGATTTTGAAAACGTGTAATATTTTGATTTTGTTGTTTGCGGTCTTTAATTTGCTTTTTCACCTGACGTTCAGTAGTTAATGATACTTTATTCTCCAGCTCAGGCTCGGCCGACCTCAAATCCCTCCCTATTCAGAAACTATTTAATTAACTATTCCTTTCTTTTCTTTTCTTTTGAAAATAACTATTTAAATATTCCTTCTACTACGTATTTTAACAGAAACATTTTACTATATAACTTTTAAATCATTTCTCTATGTGTAATCTATTTATAGATTTATATATTTTTTTAAATAAATCAAGATCCTTACCGTAGAATACAAATTTCAGATTAAATATTATTTCTTATCCTAAATTTAGCCAATAACAATTTAGTCTTTGCATGATAGAACTAAATTATTACAAATAGTAAAGAATATGGATGAAATCATTCCTTATGTAAATTCAATAACTAAATTATTACAAATTTAAAAATACAAGGCTAAATCATTATTAACTAATATTTATGGATTAAATTGTTCCTTTCATAGACCAAAAGTATTTTTAATCAAATTTTTAACATCTAATATTTTAGATAGAAGTATAAACATTTGGGAGAGTATCAAGTTATACACTTAAATTTTAGAGGTTGTATCACTATAAACCATGAACTAATAATTGTATCAATATAAACCTTGATTTTTTATAAGTATATCATTTTATACCTTTTATTACATTCTATCTTGAAAAATCCTATGTGAAACTTATAATTGTATCAATTAAATCCATAAACTTCCACAAATGAATCAAACTTACTCTCATTCATAATTTTCTTTTTAAGCATCGTCCATTTTGTAAAACCAACATTTGAAAATTAATACATGAATGATTTTCAAGGATAATTATAATAAAGAGTCTGATGGATTATTTTGTGAAAATTTAAGAGTTCAATTAAATCAATTTCACACGATATTGATTCAAATAAAATTTATAGGAGAATGTAAATTGATACACTTACAAAAGTATGGACTTCAATTCATATAATTATTATTTCATGATTTAAATTGATACACTCTTAAAATTTAAGGATATAAATTGATATTTACTTTACATATATTGATTTTTTTAAAAAAAAAAATTAGTTCAACAATATAACGTGTTATATTCAAATATCTTTTTTTTTTTTTTTTGAATTATATACCTTATATAATAAGTTGAGTTATATTTCATGTTCTAGAAATTAGCATTATAATGATGTTTATCAACTTTCTTTCTCCGTTATTTTATATGTCTACATTTGTCTTGGGTGGTTGATGCTTACATTTATTCAACACACTTAGCATGTGCCAAAACACTATACCTTAAATTCAATCTTTTTAAGATTGGAAGATCAAACAACTTTATGCATAGATTAACGCATTATATATTTTTTTGATTAAAATTAAGATATTTTTTTTTAATTAAATTTGTGATTTTTTTAACAATACCTGAAATATGTCTTCAAAGAATTAAATATTTTCTAAATTTGTGAGTTAACTATATTTATTAAATAGTAAAAAACAGTGATCAAATTTAGTTTTGTTTTTAACAAAAGAAATTGAATTAGTTAGACTGATTGAACCATCAATTTGCAACCTAATAATTAAGTTCTCTATCCACTAATTTGATAATTTCTCAAGATAATTATTAGTTTTTTTAGCTCGAATTAGGAACTTATAAAAGATTTAATGTTAAAAAATTAAAATTTTATTCATGAAATTAATGAGGGAGCTGGATGCTAAAATTCCCAAACAAAAAATATATTTTAAGTTTTCTGTTTTGGCATTTTCCGACGAGGGATTATGAAAATTCCCAAGTTCCAAAACTGGCGGAATCCGACGAGTCGGCGCCGTGATCCGTCATCAACGCCGACATCCATTTCATCCTTCGCAATCTTCCCCCACATTTCTTCATCATTTCCGATACCAATCGCCGCCGAATTGCTACCACTCCTCGAAATTTCTTTTTCCGGCCTCTGCTGTTGCCGCTCCGAACTCGTCATTCTCAATGAATCATCAGTAAACGGAAAATTAAGCTTTGCTCTTGGGCCTCGAAACTCCAACGCAGCTTTATCATAAGCCCTAGCAGCTTCTTCGGCAGTATTGAAAGTCCCTAACCAAACTCTAGTCGCGAGTTTCGGATTTCGGATCTCGGCCGCCCATTTCCCCCAAGGACGCTGTCGAACGCCTCTGTAAGTCTTCTTCGACCGCTTATTCCCGCTCTTCTTCTGGACGTCGACTTGCGACGACGACGGTGGAAAGAAATCGCAGCCTAAACAACCGTCGATTCGACAAACGCTACACGTCTCGAAAACAGAGGGAGAGAAAATTGCGTCGGTACTGGAACAACTAATGGAAGAAGTAGTTGCAGAAGCGGAGAAGGAATCGGAGGCGGCAGAATCGAATGAAGGCGGCGGAATTTGATTTTCGCGCCAAAACCTATCCGCCATGGAATAATGGAAATCGGAAGCTGTGCCGGAGACAACAGAGGACAACGTCGTGACGATTATAGAGAGCTCTTGATCCGGGGTGATACGACGGCGGAAATAAGGCGGCGGAAGAGAGAAGTGATAAGATTCGGGCGATTCAGTGGATCGTGATCGCTTCAGAGAGTTCATGAGAGAGAGAGAGAGAGAGAGAGAGAGAGAATTAGGAAATTTGGGGGTTTTAGAAGTGAAAGTGAAGAGTGAGGTATTTATACGGAGAGGGTGATGACGTGTCAACAGAAAAACGCTATTTGGCACGCGGTGGGAAATAAGCACGCGGTGGAGTGGATTTTTTTAGGTGGGTCCAGCTCGGATATTAATTATTATTATTTTTGGAAATATATATATATTTTAAAAAATGAATATAAACGCGGCTGGGTTAGATTGAAAGTGGAAGGTTTTTAAGGGAAGTGGTTTTGAGTGATTACGTGGCTGTCAGTCTTCATAAATGGATAAGATTTTGTGAAGAGCTACAAAACTTAGGGGATGACAACCAACACATGGTTAAATTCCAGAATGAGACTTATTGACTACTTTCCCATTAATTCTTAAATATATATAGATTTTTTAAATGTCAATTTTATAAAATAGATTATCAAAATAAATATATAAACAATTTTAAAATAAAATTTACTAAGAGATTCATTTATGAAAGTTGGAGAGATTTAATTGATACAATACCATCCAAAATTTTTCCAAATGCAACTTAATAGATGGTGTAAATTGATACATTTACGAATGTTCAAGATTTAAATTGTTACAACTGCCATGAAGTTTTAGGGTATAAATTGATTTTATTTAACTTTCAATTTATTTGTTTTTATATTTTAAAAATATTCTAAATTTAGTCATTCAAATTAGTTTGTATTGAAATTGATTAAATATTAATAATAATTTTCATATCTGTCTATATATAAATATAAACACGGTGTTAATAGAGACTATTTTTGTTAAATTTTTTTTTGACAAAATTTAACTAAAATTAATTGTAGGGATTAATTTTAAAATTTTTTGAAAGTTTTGGGAACTAACAAATTGAGTATTTGAAAATATTTGAATAAATATGAAACAAAATCTTAATCACATAGACCGAAATGATATTTTAACTTATTATAAATTGGATTTTTTTATACTATTTTAATGAGGTATCTATTCTGCTATTTATTGCTTATTAAAATAGTAATATTTAAGAATAATGTAGGATTTGTGAAATAAATCAGTACATCAGTAAATGTTGTTGTAAATTATGAAAAGAAGAAATATCTTGATATGGTAGTACCATGAATTTTTTGATGCAGCAAAATATGTATTTTTCGTCTATCTATTTGGGGGGAGATTTTTATTTATCATATACGTTGTTTTTTTAATTATTTTTTATCTAATGGCTTACTTTTAATATTCATATAAATCATTAGGTAATTGAGTAAATTATACTTTCCATCTATGAAATTTATGATTGGTTTCGATTTGGTTCATATAATTTCAAAGGTTGCAATGTAGTTTTTGAGGTTTAAAAAATGTTCTACATAATTCTCGAAGTTAAGTTTGGTTTTTTAGTATAACAATTAAGAAGATATGGGATCAAACCTTCAACGTTTAAAAAATGAAACCATGATAAATTACTCGTATTTTAAGATCACTTTGACTTTTCAAATTTAAATTACTTGATATATGATTAATGAAAAATGATGTGGCACATTGAAAAAGACAAATATTAAATGAGGCTTAAATATTTTTACTACTTTTATATTGTGTTGTACAACTCCAAGGGTCCACAACTAATCCCTGGTACGATTTGGGAGTTAACCATTCCTTTTCTCCTCAATGCCACCAATTATGGCATTTAGTTTTTGGTAAAGTTTTTTGTTTTTGTTTTTTTCCCTCTCTTTAAATGTAACCACTACTTCTATTTTTGAATTTATTTGTTTTGCTGTCAAACATTTTTTAGAATTTCAAAACTAAAGAGTAAAATTAAAAATTTGTGTTTTTAAAAATTGACTTAAAATGTTATAGATATTCTCGTAAAAAATGACGATAAGAGAAAACAAATCTAAATTTAAAAAATAGAAAACTATAAACGTTAGGAAACGGTATTTATTTTTTCTTTTTAATAATATTTCACAAGATATAAACTTTAATGTCAGAGATGATTGTTTGGTCATTCGAGAACTACATGGTTTAGAATATTTAGGTGGGAATGGAGGATCTTTCTTTTTAGAAAAGGCTTGATATATTTGAAATCTATTAAACATAAAATAAAATTTTAGAAATCAATTAGATAGTACTACTATAGTTTAAGAACTATCAAATACAAAGTTTTTAGAAACTTCTTAAAATGCTTTTTAAATAAATAAATAAATAAGACTTATTAGATATACCAACTTCAAAGTTTGAAAATCAAACTTCTAATTTAGATAAGAAAAAAAAACTAATCCTTAGCAAGAGAAAATAAATATTTAATTGAGAAACCTTTGATAGAATTTAAAATGAAAATTGGCATGAACATTAGAAACATAATGAAAATTTGATTTAAAATTTCAAGTTTTTCTTTTTGAATTTTTTATTTGGTCTATACAAATTCAAAATTACAAATTTAGTTGTTGAACTTTCAATTATTTAAAACTTATAGATCTAATTAAATATAAAATTGAAGGTTTAGAGTTTGCATGAGATTGTAAAATTTAAAATTATATTTAATAAATCAATTCGTTTAAGAAATAAACAAATGAATTTGTGAGAGGTCTGTTAGCTAGAAAATTACAGTTTCAAGTGTGTTATTTGATTGCATAGCTTCCGTTGAACTGTGACGAGATATTTTCCCAATCTCTTATTTTTATGCTATGTGTTGGAACTTCTTGATTTTGAGAGATTTAATAACTAATTTCAAATAAATTTTATTCTTTGTTATTGCAAGAAAGTAAATGATTTAAAAGTTTACTTGTTTTCACATTAAAAGAAAAAAATCGTCACAAAAAATGGTTGAATTTCGTTGGATTTCATAAAATTTAGAGTTAAATTACTTATTTGACCTTGTTATTTTTAATTAATAAATCTAATTAAAAGCTCCTATTAGTAAACTTCTCAATTTTCTTTATTTTTCGGATTATCATCCAAATATAAAATTTTAAATACATTTATTTCAATTTTATTTTTCATTCAAAACAAAATAAATTTTTAAAAAAATATCTCGAATTTCAAAACACATGATTTGAAATCATTCCTTGACTTTTTCGTATCTAAATGAAAGATTAGTTTTTTTTATTTTTGTTTTTATTGTTTTTAAAAAAATGAAAAAGAAACAAACATTCAAACAGTTAAAATGGATAAGAACTATATGCTGACTTAGTACAAGTCAAATGGTTTCTTTTTTTTTTTTAGGTGCGAGTTCGGAGCATACATGGGATGATGGAATATTTGTGAAGAATATCAGATGAAATGAACGCATGCTAAAAATATGAAACTTGATGCCCAAAAAAATTAAAAGTAGCTAAACGTGCTTTGCAATTTGCATCTTACCAAATTACCCCACCTTTTCATATTCCATTTCATCATCAAAATTCTACCCTTCTTTTATTACTTCTCACTTTTTCTTTCTTTTGATACTCTTCAAAATAAATAAATAAATAAATAAGACTTTTTTTTTTGGTCGACTTTTATGTGTCCAAGTAATTTGGTACACAATCTTGATTATATTTTATATTTTCAGACTCATTCAGATAGGTAATGTGTATTTGATAACCACTTTATTATTATTATTATTATTATTATTATTATTTTAAAAAAAATTAAGTCTATAGATACTACTTCCATCTCCAAATTTCTTCATTTATTATCTATCTTTTACCAATAGTTTAAAAAACCAAGCAAAAATTTGAAAACTAAAAAAAAAGTATCTTTTAAAACTTTGTTTTTATTTGTTTGCTAAAAATTCAACCATTGTATTTAAGGGGTCGTTTTGTTGGAGGATTTTTTGCATGAGAATTGACACAAACATCCAAATCTCATGTTTGTTTCACCGTTTTTAACCATTTGCGTGGGAATAAGCTATTATTAGGCATTTTCATTTCCACAAATAAGGGTTTTCCACCCTCTTCCAAAATTGTAGGCTTTCTGTTTTCCTATCTCTATCTTTTGGGAAATTGTCTACAATAACCCTTTTTACTTTTCACACTTAAAAAATAGCATGCTTTCTGAAATCTCATAAAATTGATTTTTCTCGGGCCTTTTGGGGCGAGATCGGGCCCGGGATTGTGTTAATTGTTTTCACTTTTAAATATCAAATTCGATTGTTGAGAAAGAAATTTTATGAATATGCATTTAGTAATATAAAAATAACATAATTATTATAATAACCCATTTTTTTGGGAAAGAGATGGTTGACTTACTCAACAAGTTTCCTAAACGTGATCCAAAATTTGTCTTTTGTAAATTTGTTGTAGGTATTATTTGCATGCAATTGTGAAACCCGAATCTTATTTTCCCTACTTAGATGAGTAATTAGGGAAATAAAAAGGTATAAGTTAATTTTATGTTATAGGAAGAAGGTTAGAGAAAAAGGAAGAAGAAATTCTAAAGTGTGGAAATAAGACTCTCGATTGGTTTTGTGTTGGCCTTAGTAAGTGAAAAATTGGCTAAGTATAAAAGCCAAGAGTAGGCATGCGTTGGTGTAGCATTGACACATGATGCATTGTGTGTGTGACAACCAAGGCTTTGTAGAGGTTGGGTGAGGCTAAGTGAAACAAAGGACAAGTTATGCATTGAAGTTAAGGCCTATGTTGGATTCATGAAGGCCCATGCGTTGATAAGAGACGCGACTAAGCTAGGCGTCATACGTTGGAATGTGATGCTTGGCAAGACAAAGTGTGAGTGCTAGGTAGCCGTGCGATGGCATGAGGTGTTGGCGTGAGTGGGTTGCTCATGCGTTGGGATGACATAGGCGTTGTGTGATCGTGCAACGAGGAAGGGCCATCGAGCAACGAGTATGGGCCAAACGCGAGCAAAGAATCTCTCGGTTGTGCGCGAGCGTGGGGGCTGGACGTTGGGGCATTGCGCGAGGGTGATCGCATAGTGGCATGTGGAGCTGCACGATAAGCGCTGGATTTCGAGCACTAGACGTTGAGGTATACAGTGTGTGATGGGGTTGCACGATGAGCGCAAGGCTGAACGTTGAGGCTGGGCGTGCATGTTGACTAGTGTGCAATGATGAGCACAAAGCGCTAGATACTTGTTGCATGCTTGAGCTATGAGATGAAGCGAGGAAGTATGCGATGAGCGCAAGGCTGTGCGATGTGCGTTGAAGCTACATGATGAAGCTAGGCAGCGTGCGATGAGGTATGGATGATGGGCATGCGATATGCGCTGAAGCTATGCGATGAGCGTGACAAAGTCGTGTGATGCTCATGCGATGACAAGGCTTGAAGAACCATGCAATGAAGGTGTTATACGTTGATGTTGTAGGGTAAAGGCATGCCGCAAAGGTTGTCCATGTGTCTAGGAAGTTGAGGTTAGTTGATCGCATTAGGAGGGCAAGCCAAGGCCTATGCGTTGGTACCATATGATGGCTAAGGCATTTGAGGTTGGAAAAGGCTTCACGGGCACTTGTGGCAAGAGTAGCTTGGGCATGGAGTTGGCATCGGTGGTGGCATGCGATGGAAAGGATGCGATGACCATAATCATAGTTGAACGCATGCGCCAAGGGTGAGTTATGCGAGGAGAAGAGTATGTGGCCAAGTAAGGACTTGCGATGACTTAGAGGTTAGTGTAGCATAAAGAAGGGTGAAATGATGGCCAAGTCATGCGATCAAGTAAGCATGCGACCATGAAGTTGGAAGAATGCGATGACAAGGGGCACTTGGAGAGTAAGGTTGAGCTAGTAATTCATCTGGACAAGTGGCTAAACCGAGAGGAGTTCGAGCTTAAGCTAGGAGAAGGTGGATGAATATTAAAGCATGCAAAGAAGACTTTTGCATGAGGAGGACAACACAAACTTCATGTAAGTAGGAAATGGCATGGAAGTAGATGGTAGCAAGGCAAGGTGAAGACACTTCAAAAGTTCCTTAGTAGTAGGTGTCATGCGTTGGAGTATCCTAAGGGCCTATAAATACCTAAACAAAGTTTCCATTCAGTTCACAACAAAAATTCCCTTAAAAGGACATTAGGAAGAGCGTTTGAGGACAGATTTGGAAGAAGCTTTACGTGGATCATGAAGAACATTGTTGATAGCAAGAACCATGTGTTGATCAAAAGGTAGAAGGTGCAGGTGCTGTCTGGATGTTGAAAGCAGACTATAGCACTAAGTTCAAAACAAAAGTTCTCCCAAACTACTCGTGCAAATCAGATTATTCTTGAGCCAAAGTCTCAGAAATTGAGTGTAGTTTTTGGATGAGGGTAACCGCAAGGGAAATCTAAGAGAAGGGCTGTAAAAATCAAAGGAAACCGAGAGATGTTTATAAAAGCTGTGACAACCGAGCAAGGTCGAGTAATCTTGAGATTCTGAGCTCTTGCGGTGTAGTTTGAAGCTCAAATTTTAAGTTAATTAAGCTAAGACATTTTTAAACAAGTTTGTAGAAAGAAGTGTCTTGAAATAAGGTTTTTAATGATGTGTAATCTAAGCTTCAAAATGAATTTGAAATTAGAAGAAAGCTAGAGGAAACCAGGGAAATTGAAAAGAGAGAGGTTCCAGCAAATCAAGGTGAGTGATATTCTTTTAAGGTCTCAAGCATATCTTTTATGATATATGTTTATGTTTTGAATGAGTAACCAGAACGAGAATGAGAATATGTGGTCGGGATGGTCAGAGGGTCAATAAACCTAGTTCTTAAGCCCGGAGCAGAATCTCGTGGGATGGTCAGGGGTTCATGAAGCCTAGTTCTTGAGCCTGTGAGAAGAACCTTGTATGAGATGGTCACAGGGCTGACGGGCCTAGCTTCTGAAAAGGTTGATTTTTTACGTCAGAATAAAGTATGCGGAGTTTTTGTGGAAATATATAGAATTAGTGGGATAAATTCTATTGAGTTTGAATTGGTTATAAGGTGTTTGTACAATATTAGGTTGAATGTATCTACCTTTGTGATCAATAATCAAGAAAATCTCCATTTTTTTTCTTAACTAGTGATGATGTGTCTTAAGTGGCCATTTTAGTATCGAAGTTAACAATAGTAGTCCATAAACCTAAGAGTACGGTACTGTCATATCCAGTTCAAAATGTTTTAACATTTGCATCTGAACTTGAGTTTATTCATGAATACAATACGGTTTCCAGAGATGCGATCATTAAGTCCATTGAATAATAATGTATGTCCGTTGATTTGGGAGACGATAAAGACGGGTTGTTGAATATGGAATATGTGGACCTATATGAGGATGTTGTTAATGATGAGTCTGTGTTTGAAGTAGACATGTCAGTAGATTATGATGTTGATGTTAATGTGGTGGATATAGATATGTCCGATGTGGTTGTTGATCATGTGGTAGAGTCAATGATGAATGTAGAATCAAGGGTTGACAGAGAATCCTCACTAGGTGGATCCCGGGAAAATGACAGACCTTCGCTATCACTGTAATGATGATGCAATTCGACCGACTTACCCTAGAAATAATAAAATGAAATAAGAAAATGAAAATAACTACATAATTGAAGATTATTTTATGTAACTTACTTTCATAATCAACATCAACATTTCCTTTATGGCCTTCAGCTTAGCCGCAAAGGATATCTTTATACGATCCAACTTCCCTTCCAAACACTGTAAGTGCTGACTGCGCTCACATGTCATCCGTGATCCACTAGTTGTGCTCATCATTGGTGGAAATATCTCGGCTTGAGGGCATACTACAGGTTGCTCACCCATGGTGTTATCTGAATTTGCAACAAAGTCACCCTTCACAGGTCCATCAACTTGTTATCGACCTCTCATCCTCAACAAAACCACGAACAACATTCTCTTGTGGAGGAGGTTGCAGATCTACATACCCATTCATTGATAGAATATCCAACATATGATCAAAGTAGACTTTCTCCTCATCGGTTGAAATGAGGTCATTTATATGAGTCTGGATGTAAACAACAAGATCAAATTTAGAACACTGAAAACCATACCATCATATAGAACTTAATGAAGTACGACTTACCACTTGAGCCCCAAAAACCTATGCATGAATCTCCTTTGCTCCAAGTGACTATGTGTAATTCCATCATATGATGCGCGGTATTGCATTAGCTTAAACCCTATTCACTACCCGTCCACTAAAGGAAGAAACTATCTCATATGCCAAAACCTACCAATTCAAAAAACAAACACCTCTGATAAGTCCATGATTAAGTTAAAGTAACAATAACAATTAAGATTAAACAAACCAAGAAAGTGAATGAAAATATGTATAAATTATATGACTCAGGTCACTTGCTGTTCGAGGGCTTCTTCTTAGACATTGCCACCTTTTCTTTGAGTGTAACTTTTAAGCTACTCAGGGTTTTTGTGAATATCATGTGGCCCTAGTCATAACTATAAAAATCCTCCTACTCATCAATCAACCCCAACATGGTCCAGTCCACGTGTTGCCTCCGTTCCCTTCCCATCATGGCCAACTTCATGAAATAAAAAATAGTCATCTTTACTGCATCCTCATTGCTATCAAACTGATAATTCGAGAAATCACTGTCCAACTCAGTCCCATTCATGTTGGACCTATCTCCCAAGTACAACTTCCTGAGCCTAAGAGCTCTATCCTGATCAAAATCAACTTCACACCTAAGACTATATCTCAAACCTGTCACAATATCAAACTTTTCTCGACCAAAAGAAACCTTCTTCCCTAGCAACTTAAAGCTAATAATGTCTTCCTTATCCTCTTGTACCTTTCGCAGAAGAATATAATAATATAGAAGCCCATTGAAAACTAACTTCACATCTAAAAATTGGCAAAAATATAGACTACCTAAAATATACAACTGCCTAGGTGTTAACTTCTTCTTAATATTGGAGACTATCTTCGCCAGATGATAATAACAAGTTAGATTTTCTAGAAAATGGTCAGAAGTACGGATCTTAGTCACTAATGCCCCTTGTCACACAGAATACAAGCTATACATTCAACTCAGCAATCAAGTAGGCAAAACAACAACAAAACAATAGATATAAATTTGGAATCTGGCTTAAATCTCAATGAAGAACTTAGTGGAAAACTCGCATGAAATCGTGCCCTAATAATGAAGAACTTGGGCCATTTACACCGCCGTGCCACGATTAGGGTTTGGTCCCATTCTGTATAAAATCTCGAGGATGAACTCAACGTATATTTACCTCGAGATCGTATACACAATTCCAAACGATCGTACACATCCAAACGATCTCAAGCCCACTTCATGGAATCTCGATCAAGATTCAAACAAATTCAATCGAAATAGCATGGGGAAATTCTAGAAAATCATCAATAGTAGACTACATACACAAAAAAGGAATAAATATTGTAACATACACAATTATCAACCCAGATTTCAGTGTATATGAAAGGGTTAGGAGTATTGTGTTGGAATATAAATAACACATACACAGCGGAAGCAAGGATCGATAATGTTCTAATTGCAATAAAAACAACCTTTGAAGACTCCACTGCAAACTTCCTTTCCCGAGCTCGATCGACACCACCAGTGGCAAATCCTTGCTATTCTCCGGTTGAGAACACGGTGATGGGACCATTATGTCAGTGAAAATAAGGGAATTTTACTATAGAAAGAAGGAGAGTAAAGGATAGTTGAGGTGGAAGAGTTTAGGTAAAAAATTGTTGAAGCATTAGTCTTGTAAATTTAAAAAACAAAGCCATTTATATAAAAAACACATGCAAAATCCCATTTTGCATGTCTTCCACTTCAAACTCCACTAACATGTAATCTCTAGGTGTCAAGCTTGGGAAGTGCCACTTTAAAGTCCACTTAGTTAGTGGGAAAATCCAACAATTAAAATTTTTCATTAATTAATTTTTTATTAAAAAATGAAATACAATTTTTCAAATTTAGAAATTATTTAATTAAAACAATTTCAATTAAATAAAATAAACAAATTTAATATCACATATTAAATTGTTTATGATACCTAGTTTTGATTAATCACATTAATCCAGTTTAAAAAACACTTTCATGCTAATGATCAAGTATACTCTAAAAAATAATTAATTAATAAATTAATTATTTAATTATAAATTATATCTCATATAAAATACATTTTTCCCTAAAATCTGAATTTGAACATTTCAAATTCTTACTTCACCTAGTTCTTCAATTTTGTCTGTATTGAGCTAGCAAGGAGACTTGATGGACCTAAGATCATGGGCTCCAACGATTCGAGATTAACTGGTCAAACTCTTTAACCTAGTTAATCAACCATCGTTAACTAACAAGATTGTCCACCATAGCCTGTAGTTGCACTCCCCTCACTATAGATATATTATGTGTCCATTTGATATAACCATGATAAGTAAGTCAACCTTTCACAGGTTGTTCGTAATAACGGTTGGGTCAGAAGTCGTTTTACCCCCGAGATTACATCTTGCTCTTTAAGCCCTCTGATTCTCTAACGAACAATTGGTTTGTGATCCACTTATTAAACCGAGTCCTTCTCGGGCCAATGAGAGGGTGGAGCCCCTTGTTCGAGACCTGAAGTCAGCATTTAAGGGAACGGTCTCTCTAGTATCCCTAGAAACGGGTAGAAGTGAATTTCTTCTTGCACCCTATGTCCCCAGCTATCTACCCAGCTATTTACCCGGCCTTACCCCTGAAATGGGAGGCTTATTGAGCCGGTGCTGTTGAGCCAACCCTTACCCATGCAAATCTCAGGATAATCTCGAATAAACGGGAGTTCATAGTTAGCTTAGGATTAAGGTCAAGTTACCTAGGTCATCACTTTGAAATAGCTAGTCTTAAACAGTAAACAACGTTATAAAGTAAGAGTGACTTAATTCTTGGTTTGATCTTATTCAAGCTCATTGCATAGGATGCCTCCGCTCCTCATATCAATACATGAATGAATCAAGATCACTTTGTTTGTAACACTTTACAACAAATTGTAACAACTACAGAGCGGGCCGCATTCGATAATGTTACCAAAATAAGGTACAAAACCTTATTCGTATACTATAGACCATTTTGGCTATTTACTGAACTTTATCCACTCTTATATCTCCACATAAAATTCATGTATTCATATAATAGCCATAGATCTCTAGTTTATTGGATTTAGACTTTACAAGTGCAATTCACATATTCAATAGCAGTTTTATTGAATAAATGTCATTAACATCTTCATTGATAATAAAATATGTTTAACATTACAAAATGCGAGTTTTAGGACGTACAACCCAATATATTGATCCATATACTTTAGATACATTCAAAAACCCTAACAAACCTCTAATTAAAAATGAAACAATATACTTGAAGAAGGAAATACGTCTAAAATAAGTTAGCTTAAGGAGGCAAATAACAGTAGAGAAGGAAAGTTTCACAGAGAGAGCAGGGACATCTCAGGAAAATTGAGGAGCTAGATCGTCTAAAGGGTTTCCATGTATATGAAAGGGTTTTTTTAAAAGCAGGGGTATTTTCATCCTTTTACATGACTGGATAATTTGAATTCATTATGTTTTAAATACAATCTCGGGCCCGATCTCGCCCAAGAAGGTCCGAGAAAAATCAATTTTACGAAATTTCAGAAAGCGTGCTATTTTTGAAATGTGAAAACTAAAGGGGGTTATTTTGGACAATTCCCCCCTTCTGTTTTATACTTTATATATAATTTCACTATGAATATAGTATTAATTAATTAATATTAATTTTACAAGAATAATACAAATATTTATTTTAATAAATCAATAATAATCTACTAAAATATTTACTTTAACTTATTTTTACAATAAAAATTTATTAAATGAATGCAATTATTTTTCACATAAATTTTTAATTTATTATCCAACAATATCTTAAATATATTTAATTATAACTAGAATTAGTTGAATTTACAAAAATTCATTTTTCAATAATAAGAATCTTTTATCTTTCTGTTTTTTTATTAACTAAGTAATTATTTATTGTGACTAATTTTAATTTATTTATTGCAATTAATTTTTATTACTTTGTTAATTATTAGTATATCATATTTACAAAACTCTTTTCAGTATTATTTATTGATATATCATATTTTTATCTTATTTTTTTACTTTTCATATAATATATTGTTTATTAAAATATATTTTCTTATATTATTTAATTAAAATCAAAATTAATAATGTTGAACTTAATTAATTATAGAAATAATTATGGATTAGATTATAAGTAGTATGACCTACATTAATTATGTTAATTGATTAACTTTAATTATAAATTCATGAATTTTCAAATATTTAAATTTAAAATTATTATTGATTAATAATTAATTAATCTTTATCCAAATGTTGAATGTTGTTTATTGTTTAATTTATTAATCTATTATAATTATATAATATTTTTATGCTTAATTTCATAAATTAAATAGGGTTGAAAAGAGAAACAACAAATTTTAAAGTTCCATTTGGAAAAATGGCAAAAACAGTCTTAAAATTATAAAAATAGCAAAATAAATTTATATAATAAAAAATACTAATTAGTAAATGACAAAACTACCCTAAAACAACAAAATTAAGTACAAAAGAAAATGTTCAAAAACAACATGAATACTACAAATACACTCTACTAGACATTCTAGCAAAATTAAAGATAACCCAGTATGGTCCTTTATGCAAGGGAAGATGATGAGCAGTCGATGGGGGTCATTGTCATAAGTTATTATCATTAGAAACTTATGGATGTATACAACAATGGACTTCCTCCAACGTGGGGAAGAGCAAAGTTGATTTTAGTGAAAGTTGTTATTGGCAAATGAATATGTGACGATGTGACCATTGGAAGCATGTGCGTTTGACACCAAACCAGTTATAGGGAGCCTCATCATCTTCATTCCATTTTGCTCATTGGATCTTGAAAGCCAACCTTAAACACGATCAATGCCAGAACTTCATTGTTGAAAATGATGTTCAAAATAAAAACAAAAGTATGTGTGCAAGCGAAAAAAGGTCGGCAACCTAGTGAGGGTGGTTGTTAAAAGCTAACCAAGATGATGAAATTCAAGAAAGAGTTGTTGAACCAACGATCGAAGATATGAGATTGTAAAGGAGAAAATGAGATTTTTGGCTGCTAAGTGAAGAAGATGAGATTTAGGGTTTTTTGTTATCTTCTTTTAATAAATAATAATAATGATGATAATAATAAAATAAGAACAAGAATACTAATACTAATAATATTATTAATATTAATATTAATAATGATAATAAATTCCCATTTATATGTTTGTTTCTAGGTTCAACAAGTCATTTTTACCTATTTGTATATGAAAAATTAAAAATATCAAAAATATAAAGAAAAAATCAAATTAATTTGATAACAATATGTATAAAATAATAAAAAATATTTAGATAAAATTGAATTTTTAACAAACGTATAAACAAATCAAAAGTTAGTTGGATAAAATTAAATTTGATAATAAAAATAAATTCAAATATAAATTGGAGAGAAAAAAAAATAAGTTTCTTTTTTTTATTATGATTAAAAAAATTGATAAGTAAAATCTAATTTAATAATAAAATATAAATTCAAATATAATTCAAGGAAAAAAATTAGTAAGGGAGTACGCTTATTTACAATTATTCATAATTCCATTTTCATAGGTTTTAATAATTACAATGTATTTGGCATAGCAAAAATAGCAAGATTGCAAAAGTGAATACTTATTTATTTGTTAAAAAGACAAATTAATGATATAATAATATAATAAGATGATAATGAATAAAATGTAATTAAAAATACAAAAAATGATCAAATTTAAATGAAATATACAGTTTATTAAATGATAATATGTATAAAATATTTCAGAAAATCCTAATTAAAATAAAAAATAATCTGAATTTAGAATAATAAAAAATGAATAAAATAATATAAAATATAAAGATGTATTATAAATTAAAATTCAGTATATATGGGTATTTCAAATATAGATTTGGTTTCAAAATATGAATATTTTATTAAGGTGAGATAAATTCGAAAAGTTGTTAAACATAATCTAAATTAATAATAAAATATAGAGATTGTGTTATCTAAAAATTAGGAAAGAAGTTTTAATAATATATGGATATTTCAAATATAAATTTGGTTTTAAAATATGGATATTTTATTAGGATGAGATAAATTCGAAAAGTGGTTAAATAGAATCTAAAATAATAATAAAATATAGATATTATATTAACTATATGACCAAAATTAGGAAGGTAGTTGTCACGAATATCGACCATTACCCTGTATTTGTAGTTACGTTAACAACAACATCCCCAAATAAATATAGGGCAAATTAGGAATTTCGAAATTTGCGGCAATGTATGTCACATGAGTTGCCATAATTCTTATTCTTGGGCAGTTTTGCTATTTTTTCGAATAAAACCTAAAAAACCGCCATACACTCTAATTCCCTAATTAAATATGAACATAATTTTTGTTCATAAAAATATGATAGCATTCCCATGTACAACCAAACATAATATTTGATTCTTAGACATCTTATTCCCAAATATTTTATTTTCACACTCTTTTATTCCAGACATCTATAAAACTTTAAACTATACGGCCTCTAAGAAAGATGCAAATTATTTTAATCTTTTTTGAAAATTGTTTCTGAATTTTGTGATTCAAATACTGTAAATTTTGAAAGCAACATTTTTTATGTTTCCAATATATCCATATATTGAATTTAAGAATTTAAAATGCAGAATTAAATTAAAAAAAAAAGATAAAAATGTTAACATATATAATATTTCATGTTGTAAACTCAATTCATTTTTCTTTTAAATTAAAATATGTATTGTACGAAACTTAACAATAATTATATACAACTTTTTTAACATAAATATTTTTCATAAATTAATGAATAATAGTTTATAGTCAACTTAAATTTAAGTAGATAACTATGACTAATTTTATGTTTTCTAAATATATTATCAAATTGAACAAAATTTTAAATTAGTATTCAGTTTTTTAATTTTCTACCTAACATATATCTAAAATCATGAATTACCACTCTATTTTCGTTAAATTTCTTATTCTCAAATTTCAATTTTTAGATTGGCCACGAAGCAAAGACTATAATTCTTAGCTAATTTTTTTTTAGAAAAATATTAAAATTTTAAAAAAGGTAAATTGCAAAAACCACCCCTAAATATGGTGGTAATTATAATTCCATACTCAAACTTTCAATTATAACAATTAGGCCCCTAAATTTCTACAACTGTTAAAATTGGACCTCAACTTACAATAATTGTTGAAATTGGATCCATAAGTGATAACAATTAGACTCTCAAACTTATATAAATGTTATAATTAGTACAATTGTGTAAATTTCAAGGTCCAATTTGACTAAAATTTAATACTTATATAAGTTTGAGGGCACAATTTTAAAATTGAAAATTTAAGGGTATAATTGCAACTACCACCATATTTTAAGGGTAGTTTTTGCAATTTGCCCTCTATTTTTTTTTTTTTTTTTTTTTGAAATTTTGGCTTGAAGGTTAGTTAAAAAGATTGTTTTTTAATGTTTAGCACAAAAATAAAATAATGTACCAAAAGAAATATGAACACAATGATATGTTTAGCATAAAGACTTTTGAAAAAAAATACACACACGGATATATTTAGCATAAAGATTTTAATATATGTTGAATGAGTGTGACACGTGGCATTTTCAAACTTGAAAAAAGCAGTCTATGCCAAAATCTTGATAGTAGAAAGCACACTTCGTCAAGTATCATCAATAGTAAATTTATCATTTTTGAAAGAAATGACATGCAAAATAAAGATAAAAAGAAATACTCGGATGCCAAAATTAGGATATGAGTTTTTTTTAATCTTAAAATAGTTAGGAGTAAATTTTAATTTGACCAATGATTAGTGGGCCCTAGCCTAATTTAGAGCCCAAGTCTACTTTATGTTGGACTTATTTTCCCTAATCTTTTCATGGCAGTTGGCTTATTTCGTTTTCGTCCAAATTTTCCCACAACAATTATAATTAACATTAGAAAAAATTACCATTTTAGTCTTTGAATTTTTAGTATAAAGAACATTTGGTCCTTGAATTTTTAAAAATGGACATTTTTAATCTTTGAGATTTGTAGAATAGGTTTAAATGGTCCATCCCTTCTAACAAAAAGTTTAAATACTAACATAAAGCTTACTAGATTTTTCAATTGAATATGTAACTTGATTTTGTGCTAAATGGTTGTTTGCTATATTTCAAAAAATTTTAGGCCTGAACGTAACCCTTAGATGGCTTGCTATATTTCTAAATCCAACTTGATTTTGCTAAAGTTCCAAATGAAATTCCAAATGAAGTTATTTTTCCTTAAATCTATTCTAAAAATTCAGGAATTAAAAGGGTTCAATTTAAAAATTTAGGGACCAAACATACCTAATACTTATAATTTAGAGATTAAAAAGTAATTTTTCCTTAATTTTTTTTAAAATTTCTACAAAAAAATCAATTTTTGATTGATTGATTTTACTATAAATACACAAATATATGGATATATAAATGTAAAGAAAACTATTCACTCTTCTCTCTCAAGAATATGATACATATCTTGTAATGACATTTTCAACTTCATATTTCTCACTATCGTATATATTTTATATGAGAAATAATTAGGTGCTCCTTAGGTTACACCTATCTATGTGTGGTCTAGACAACTGTCCAATAAAAATTGGTCACATATCAATTTTTTTTTGTTTTTCTAAAAAAATAATTTTTAATTTTTTTTCTTTTTATGTATAAAAAGAGAGAGTACGAAATTAGGTATAGCCTAATTATTACTTTATATATATATATAGCTATTCTTTGTAATTTTTCTTGAACCAAGTTATTAGATTGACTCGTTGGATAAACGAGTCTAAATAGAGTCCAAAAGAGTAGGTCCATGGTCAACTAACTTTTTAAAAAGGGTAATTCATATGTAATTTTATAAATGAAGGAATTGAGTCAAATCGAACCATTCGAACTTCAACTTTGAACCAAACTTAAATCCAACACGACTGGATTATATGGAGCTACATTAATGAGGCTGGAGTTTGGACATTAAAGGAGCATTTGATCCGCAATAAAAACAAGAGAGTTGAGTCGAGTAGAGTTGGTAATTATTATTTAGAGAGTTAAATTATCTGGAGAGTTACATATCTATATTTGGTGTGTAGAGTTCAGTTAAGTTGGTAATTATTGTCTGTGTTTAAATGAAGAATTGAGTTGAGTTGGGTATCTGGTGTTGTTTTTGTAAATAAAATTTATTTTGAATTTTTTTTTCTATTGTTGATTTTAATTTTCAATGATACACATATTTTTCTAACTTTTATAAGATAAAAATAAAAAAACTTCCAATTATTTTCCATTCTCAAAACATAACAATTATTTTTCATAGGACATCATATGTAATATTTGAAAACATCAAGGGATAGGTTGTTTAAAATGTATCGTTAAAATTTTGTTAGTGAAACAATAAGGACGTCATATGTAGTATTGTTTAAATCTAAGAAAAAAATAAAATAGAAGAAGAATAATTTTATCTGAAAGAACAACCATAGAAAGAAAATCAAAAAAGAGAAAGGAGGAGTTGAGGAAGAAAATGGAAAATAAAATTCATACGAACCAGACAGAGAAAGAAGAGAGAAAATGAGAAAGATGAACCAGACGGTGAAAGAAGAGAGAAGATGAGAGAAGGGGAATAAATGTGAAGAGAGCATGAGAGAGAGAAACGACAAAGTAATTGAGGGAGTTGAGAACGTAATGAAAATGCGTGGGAAAATGGATGAGGGTGAGAGTGATAAAATGGTGGGTAACTAAACCTATCATTTTATTTTTATCAGTGGTCGTTGAAGTTTGGCAAACGAATGTGGTAGACAGAGTATGTCGTCTAAGTTGCTTGTGCGAAGGTAGTCGTTGGAGTTAATCGCTAGAGTTGTCATTGGAGGTGGTTGGTGGAGCTCGGAGTTCTTCGCGAAGTTGTTCGTGTGAATGTGGAAGTGCCGTCGGAGGTGGTTGTCGGAATTGGTTACCGGAGTGCCGTCGGAGGTGGTTGCCGGAGCTTGAAGTTGGCCGTCGGAGTTGGTCACCCCAAGGTGGTCATCAGAGAATGTTGCCAAAGTGTGGTAGCAGTAATCGCCAATGGAGACCGATGATTGAATCAAAAAAAAAAAAAAGAAAGAAAGAAAAGAAAAGAAAACTAATATAAAAATTCCGTTGAAAAAAATACATATTAAAGGCACCTACTGATTTTCACGGTTAAATTCAACCCTTCAATTAAGTAGGGATAAGATATTATTTTCTCAAACAATGATAACCATTGTTAGATTAGTTTATATTTTTATATTACTCCTAGAACTTTTCTTCTTTTAGAAAAAACTGTTATGAGTGATTTTGGATCGAAAAATATAATTAATGTTCAGAAATGTCAAAGTCAAGAAGAAGTATTGGATCAAAAGTGTCAACTAAAAATTGAAATGAGCCTAGGAAAAAGGGATTGGCTTGGCCCTAACCCAAGCTAGTGGCCTCAACCCCGGCTTGGGGTTAAGGCCGACTCTCTTTAAATGCCTAACAAGGCATATTTGTAAGCTATGTTCCGTGCCAAAATAACCTCCAAGGCTAGCTTCCTTAGTGCATACATCTTCCACCCCTTCATGCAAGTTCAAAACCTCATCTCCTTTGATTTCCACTCATAGGCCATACATCTCCTCGTCCAAACTTTGTCTTCAACACTAAGCTCTCCCATGCCATCACCAAGCTCGGCCAACCCTTCATGCTTTTCCTTTGCTTACTTCCCATGCATGACCTACCAAGTTAACTTCATGGCGTGGTTTCCTCTACTTCCCTTGTGCACACCCATAACGTATGATTATTGTCCATTCTTCAACACTTAGCAATCCAACTCCATGCTAAGTCCCTTTTTGTGCAATAAACTTCTAACATCAAAGCCTTCATATTAACCTCCTTCCTTCCACGCCCAAGCTTCCTTACCATCACAAGCCTTCCTTCTCCACCCTTTACTAAGGGCAACACATTCCCAAACCTCCATCTTCTGGGTACCTTAAAGCGATCTTCACAAGTTACCTTATCTTGGAAGATCTTTAGGGAAAAGTTCCAGGTTAACAATAAACATATGATCATGCATTATTATTTCATACAAGTGTTATTATAAGCTTGCATGATAAATTAAGCATGCTCATGTATAATATTTAATATAAATGTTATATTATATGATTGCATGCATTAATAACATGTCCATGCATCATACTATATTATAATTGTTATATTATATAGTTTGGATGATGGACGTGTATTTTATTTTCATTACTTTATAATATAAGAGTTATGTTATGTAATAAAAATGGGATTGCATGAGACATGACACTACATAGAAATTATAATTGTTATATTTCATGTATGTCATTAGATGCATGTTTATAGGTTTTAATTGTTTCATTAAGTTTTATAAGTGCTATAAAATAATGAAATTAGAAGTAAAATTTATAATCAAGAGCTTCATGCTAACATAGGTTACAACTAATCTTAAATGGTTTAAAATTGATTTTAGATAGACCTATGTTAAAATATTTCTAATGAGATTAGAAATAGGTTAATCTTTTATTTTTTTTTTTACTAGGATTAAATTGGATTAATAAAAGATTAAATTTATAACATAATTGTCTATAAGGGACCTTCGATGAAGTGAAAGTGTTATCCCCATAAACCAACACGGGTTATAGAGGTCACCCAACATAGGATTGACCCAAGCTAAGCACGTTTAACTTTTGAGTTCTTATGATTGAGCCACCGAAAAGGAAGGTGTACCTTATTGGTATAGGTAGTAACTTTCAATTCTTTTAAGCCTTTTTTAACCATACTTTCATGTCCTCAGGATTCCTCTCGTTCAGATGTGATACCGGTTCATTCATATACCCCTCATGAACTCGGGTCGTTACATAAACAATAATCATTATTTTTAAACTATCTAATATAAGAGTTACATTGGACAAATCTAACAATCACTTAGTTCAATTGTTAGCCGGATTTACCTATCTTAAGTTTAAACACCTCGTGAGAGGAAAATGATGTATATGATATGTCAATTTCCTTTGACATTTCTCCCTAAATAGTTCACACTGTGAGATCTATGCTTGGCCTCAAGGCACCTTTGCTTGTGTCTCTCTACAAATGGTATTTGCATAGGTCAATACCAAGGTGAATGGAGAGAGTGTTTATAGTAAGTGGGTGAGTGATGTGTGTCAACATATCCCACGATCTTCTTCACTGGTTTGTAGTAAAGTTTCATGCTTGACCTTGAGGCACTTTTTCTTGTGTCCATCTATGGAAGGCATTTGCATGAAATTTTACAGACACTCTAAAAATGGATAGGATTACTTTAGTTTTTCCCCCAATCGGGTATTTTCCTACGGTTGGCTCATTGGGACAAAACTCTAAAGTCTAAAATGAAGGGTTATACTTACAAGAAATTGTTAAGTAAGTTAATGAATTCTTAACCAAACAATGGTGACAAATCATTATAGGGATGAAAGTTATTCTGGTGTAATGGTTGGTTGAGATTGTTTCAATTCAGTAAAAGGGTGACTGAACACCCTATGGTGGCTTTTATCTTGACTTACTGAACCATTATTGCAAAATTAGATGTTACAAAGGGGACATTAGATTTTTTTCTAAATTTAATTTGTTTCAATTGGGTCATGCCTTAATAACTAATATAAATAATTTGTATGGTTTCAAAAATCTTCAATATGACTAGTGCTACACTAAACCTTCTAAGTGTTGATAAACTAAATGGTGATAATTACACTAGTTGAGAAAATACAATAAACATTGTGCTTATTATCGATGACCTGAGGTTTGTCCTTGTCGAGGAATGTCCTCAAGTACCTAATGTTGGATCATCTCAAAATGTTTTGGAGGCATTGGAAAGGTGGGTCAAAGAAAACGAAAAGACCCAAGTGTACATACTTGCCATCTTATATGAAGTTTTGGCAAAGAAACATGAAACCATGGTCATTACACGCGAGACCATGAATTCACTGCAAGAGATGTTTGGATAACTGTCCACACAACACAGACATGATGCTCTAAAGTTCATTTCAATGCACAGATGAAATAGGGTACCTCTATTTGAGAACACGTTTTCAACATGATGGTCCACTTTAACGTGGTTGAAATGAACATGTTTGTCATCAATGAGGCCAGTCAAGTTAGCTTTATTCTGTAAACTTTACCTGAGAGATTCCTTCAGTTTTGTAACAATGCTGTTATGAATAAGCTTGTCTACAACCTGGCCACCTTCCTGAACGAGCTGTAAACTTATCAAAATCCTTAATGAAAGTCAAGAAGCAAAAGGGAGAGGTAAACGTTTCCACTTTCTCAAAGAAGTTCTCAAAGGTTCGACCTCTGAAACTAAGTCTACACCTTCTTCTTTCAGCATCAGAAAGTGGAAGAAGAAGAAGGGAGATCAAGGGAACAAAGCTAACCCTACGGTAGCCCAGAAGAGCAAGAAGATTATGGCTGCCAAAGGAACTTGCATTCATTGCAATAAGAAGAGACATTGAAAATGAAATTATCTAAAGTGTTTTATAGAGAAGAAGAAGGTTAAACAAGATAAATGTGATTTACTAGTTTTGGAAACATTTTTTAGTAGAGAATGATGATTCTGCTTGGATAGTTAATTGAAGCGCCATAAATCATGTTTGTTCTTCTTTTTAAGGAATTAGTTCCTGGCAGCAATTTAGGATTGGCGAGATGACGATGCAGGTTGGAACATGGCACACCGTCTCAGTAGTGACAATGGGAGGCATCAAACTTCTCTTTCAGAAATCATATTTATTATTGGATAATATATATATATATATATATGTGATTCCAGATATGAAACGAAACCTTATTTTTGTTAAAGTATTGTTAAAACATAGTTATCTTGTAAATAAAAGTTTATTTATAAGAATGGTGTGAATATTTGTTCTGCAAACCTAGAAAGTAGTTTATATGTGCTAAGACCATTAACATCTAAAGCGCTTCTACATACTGAAATGTTCAGAACAACCTCAAAATAAAAGACATAAGATTTCTCCTAAAGAAAATGTCCATCTTTGGTACTTAAGATTAGGTCACATAAATCTCAATAGGATTGAGAGATTGATTAAGAGAGGACTTCTAAGCGAGTTAGAAGAAGACTTTTTACCAGTATGTGAGTCATGCCTTGAAGGAAAAATGACTAAAAGATCTTTTTTTGGAAAATGTCATAAAGCCAAATAACCCTCAGAACTTGTACAATTAGACCTCTGTGGTCCTATGAATGTTTAGGCAAGAGGAGAGTTTGAATATTTCATCTCTTTTATAAATGATTATTCTAGATATTTTGTTATTTATACCTAATGCAACACAAGTTTAAAGCCCTTGAAAAGCTCAAAGAGTATTAAGTTGTGGTTGAAAATTCATTAGGTAAAACAATTAAGACACTCAAACCGATCGATGTGAAGAGTATATGAGTTTAAAATTCCAAGACTATTTGATAGAACATGGAATTTCATCCCAACTCTCAGCACTTGGTATACCTAAGCATAATGGTATATCAGAAAGGAAAAATAGAACCTTATTGGATATGGTTTGGTCTATGATGAGTTATGCTCATTTACCTGATTCAGTTTTGGGTTATGTAGTACAAACTACAGTTTACATTTTGAACGGTATTCCGTCCAATAGTGTTTTTGAAACACCTTTGGAATTATGGAATGGTTGTAAAGGTAGTTTAAGCTACTTCAAGATCTAGGGTTGTCTAGCACATGTGCTTGAGGCAAATCCAAAGAAATTGGTATCTCGTTCAAAATTATGCCTATTTGTAGGCTATCCCAAGGAAACGACGGGTGGTTGCTTCTATGATCCTAAAGATAATAAAGTATTTCTGTTGACAAATGCTATATTTTTAGAAGAAGACCACACTAAGGAGCTTAAGCCCTGTAGTAAGATTGTGTTAAGCGAGTTTTTCAGCAAAACTTCTAAAACTTCAACAAAATTTGTTGAAGAGCCTAGTACATCAACAAGAATTGTTAATATAGGTTCATCTAGTCGGACACATCCACCTCAATCGTCAAGGGAGCTTTAACGTAGTAGGAGCGTTACAAACCTACCTATTCGTTATTTAGGTTTAACAGAAATCCTAACTACCATATCAGATAGAGACGTTGAGAATCCATTATCTTATAAACAAGTATTGAATGATGTGGACAAAGATGAATTAGTTAAAGTTATGGATCTCGAAATGGAGTCTATGTACTTGAATTCAGCCTGGGATCTTGTAGATCAACCTGATGTGGTCAAAGCTATAGGTTGTAAATGGATCTAAAAGAGGAAAAAAGAGTGTTGATGGCAAGGTGTAAATATTTAAGGCTAGACTGGTGGCAAATGGTTATACCCAGATTGAGGGAATGGACTATGAAGAAACTTTCTCACTTCTTGCCATGTTAAAGTCTATCTGGATACTTCTGTCCATTACCACATATTATAACTATGAGATTTGGAAAATGGATGTCAAGACTACCTTTTTTAATGGTAATCTTGAGAAGACCATCTATATGCAACAATAAGAGGGATTCATCTCCCAAGGTCAAGAACAAATGGTTTGCAAGGTTAATCGATCAATTTATGAATTGAAACAAGCTTCTCGATCTTGGAATATAAGGTTTGATACTACGATCAAATCTCATGGCTTTTACCAGAATGTTAGAAAGTTTTATGTCTACAAGAAAATCATCAACAGTTTAGTAGTTTTCTTAGTGTTGTACGTGGACGATATCCTACCAATAGGGAATGATATAGGTGTATTGAATGATGTTAACCATGTTAGATCGACACCATTAAGCAGCGGAAGAGTTTAGGATCCATAAGCATTCTAATTGATTAATTTTGGCAGAAAGGAAACATGCTAAAAACAGAGTATAATGGGTTTCAAGAACATACCTTGGCCGAACCATCGAAATCTCTATTTCTAGCTGCAAAATCCTCCAAATCCTTGTGTAGACCACCACAAGATCTTCCTTACTATTCTCTTGGTGCTCTAGATTGAGTTGTGGAACTCAAAATAAGCTGGAATCAAAGGGAATATGAAGACAGCTCACTGAACCAACCCATTGATGAACACCTTCTTCATTCGAATTTTTCTGCAAAAATTCAACAGTTCATCCTTCTTTTCTTCACTCCAATCTCTACAATATATTGCAGGCTATCATGCAAAGAGATGTACTGCATGGGATGCAACTCATTCTTTGAGTAAAGCAAAGGAAGAGGTGGTGGGTTTCTAATGAGCAAGTTGAAGATGAACTTGAAAATGGTGTTTTTATCACCTATTACTACATAATTCATAAAATATGAATGATTTTAGTAATAAAATATGTTTTCAAAAGTTGTTTTTATTAGTCTATACTGGAAACCCCGATTTCTATTTTCCTTACTAAAGCATGTTATTAAGGGAATTAACTAAGTATGAGTTAAATCCTATGTTAAAGAGTAGGAAAATCTAAGTGTTTAAATAAGATTGTTTAGTAGCTTTGAAATAAGCCTTAACTAGTGAAAATTGGGTTAAGTATGAATCCAAAAAGAACTTTGCATTGGAGGCTAGGAAAAAAATAGCCAAGCATTAGACAATGCATTAGCCTTGTGCTAAGCATTGGTGTGGTGCCATGCGTTGGCCATGAACATTTAAGAAGTTATTTGGGCTTTGAAAGAGGCTAAAATGTGGCCGAGAGGAAAGGCTATGTGGGAACAAGCATGCGGAAGCCTGTCTTGAGAGGTTAGCAAAGCGTGCGGCAGCCTCAAGTTGTGCGGACATGGGCGCTGGGCATTAAAGTTGCATGCGCTGATTGATCGTGTAGTAAATAAGCAGGCTATACGATGAGGTATACGATCGTGTAGGCGGGCACTGGACGATCATGTAGCAAAGTAGGGGAGCTACACGATGAGGTAGGCAATAGTGTAGGCGGGCACTGGATGATCGGGCTATACGATAGACAAAGGCGATGGTGCTATGCGACAACACTATGCGATGATGCTATTCGGCGGCTTTGCTAAACGATAAGCTATGTGATGATGCTATGCAGCGGCCTTGCTAAACAAAAAGCTATGTGATGATGCTATGCAGCAACCTTGCTAAATGATAAGCTATGCGACGGCCTTGCTAAATGATGAGCTAGGCGATGGGATAAGCTATGGTGAATGCATGGTTAATTGTCTTTCCGTTGCTTAGGCTTGCGGTACATAAGGCTTGTGATTTTAGTTGCATTGGTCTTGAGCAAGAGACTAAGGACGTTGACAAGAAACAAAGACATACATGCGATGGCCATGAGGGATGCGTTAGCAAGAGGCTAGGTGATGGTAAGTTATACCATGAGGCGTTGAGTTGAGACTTAGCTTGACTCAAGGGTTGACATGCGTTGGAAATGTGCTATATGTGTTGGACATCCGAGGGCATGTGGGCACATAGGACAAGGCTTGAGCAAATAGTATGCGTTGAAGAAGGTTGGTCATAATCCTAGTTGAGCACATAGGTCAAAGGCAAGCCATGCGGGAGAGGAAGGTATGTGGCCAAGGATGTGATGCCTTGAGTTTAGTATAACTCAAGTGATGCGTTGATGAGAAAGCCATGAGTTGATGATGGCTAACCGAGAAAAGGACATGTGGCCAAGGATGAGACTTGTGAGCATCTAGCATATGCGACCAAGTTTCATCAATGGCATGCACAAGGTAAGTTACGTTAATTGGAAATGGCACAATCGAGGTTAGTAGGTCGGATATGGAGAAATGTGCTAGGTGGCAATGGCTTGAAGGGTGCTATGAGGTTAAAAAGACACCTCAAGGGCGCAAAGATGGGATGGACGCATATGAAGGATGGACGTATATGAAGTTAGATGGGTGCAATTGTGGTTAGATGGACGCAATTGTGGACGCATATGAGATTAGATGGACGCATTCAAGGTCGTCATCCAAATATGTGGCTTGTTGGGAAGAAATCTTAGGCCTTAAGCAAATAAGATGGATGCACAAGAAGACATGCAAATTTGAAGGCTATGTGTTGGTAAAAGGGGAGGAAGACACCTTGGGTTGCAATGACGTAAGATTGCGTTAATAGTGTAAGGAAAGGACACTTGGACATGCGGCCAAGTAGGAGGGTCGACCTTAGAGAGATTTTGGACGCCTATAAATAGGGCCAGGGATCTCTTCAGATGATAACTCGATTTCTCTTCAAAGGACATAGGAAGTGTATGAAGGCCAATTTTGAGGAATTTATGCGTTGATGAAGGAACACATGCGTTGGTAGCAAAACCATGCGGTGGTCATGAAGTTCCAAGAAGAGGAGATGTTGTCGGACAGGAAGGTCTGTCAACTTGGGATGAGGATATCTCCCAGAATACTCGTGTGTTTAGAGTGATTTTAAAGCCACTTGAAAGCTTTGAGAGTCTAGTTTTCAAGGTAGGGCTTCCGAAGAAGAAGCATCAAGGATTCGGGCTAGGGAATGAGAAAAATACAGAAGGGTCGAGCTGTCAGATAAGCTTGGGCCAGCCTTGATTTTTTTATTATTTCAGCCAAACCACGAGAAGTTCTAAGCTAAGATTTTAGAGTAAGCTTCTTGAGACATTTTAAAACATGTTTTTAGAAGGAAGTATCTTAAAATAAGTTTTGAAACTATGAGTAATCTAAGCTAATAATTGAATATGGAATTTAGGCTTCAAAAGGGAAACCAAGGAAACCTAAGGAACTTCGGAAAGGAAAGTTTCTAACCAACCAAGGTGAGTGGTTATTCCATTGTTTGAATGATTGATTTCTATATATATGTGTGTGATTATATATATAGGTTGTTGTTTGAAATATTGGCATGATCAGGAAATATGTTTTGTCTGGATATAAATATTGGCATGATCGGGAAATATGTTTGTCTGGATATCTGATTTGTATTGTTGTCACAATGCATGTATATTTCCTGATCATGCCCAGGATTCATACCCAGGATGTTGTTAGCGTGCTTGGTGAGATGCTTGGCTCGGATTGTCAGAATATCTGGCTGGAATTGTCAGCATACCCAAACATGGCTAATAGGGGATGTCGACATGTGCACAGTCAATGGGTTATAGGGTATTTAGCTTGTGTCCACTTTGGTCATCACAGATTATTCGCGGAGAATACCCGGGAAAAATATATAATTATACCAGGGTTGTCTAGCTGACAGGCTAGAGTGATTACATTTTGTTTTATGATTGTTGTTAATTGTGGAATTGTTTTCCCAAAGATAAATTTCTAAAAGCAAACTTACGTTTGTTTAAAACTGCACTCACTGAGCTTTGTAGCTCATGTTTTCCATGTTTATGTCTGTTCCCCCCCCCCCCCCTACCGGTAGTGAAAGGTGTGGAGTTCTAGGGTGCTGCTAAGGTCAAGGTCTACCACAAGCTACAGTTACACTTCCAGAGGGTTTTAAGAATGGTTGTTGTAAACTTTGTAATTAAGTCTTAGAGTTGTATGAACATTACATTGTTGTGGTAATAAAATGGGCCTACTTAATCAGTTTTCGTTATCTCTTCGACTTAAAGTTTATTGAGTGTGGTAAAAAGGTTCAGTTGGATAGTAGGTATCACAAAAGGATGGTATCTGCAGTCCCTCACGCCTCTCCTCGGGCTCAGGAGTACAGGCATGGGGCGGGGTGTGACACATACTAACTCAGGTCCTAAAAACTTCCATTCGTTGACTGCATCCCAATAAACATGAGACCTACAACTCTTTCTATATAGGGCTTCAAATGGCATCATTCTAATAGTAGCCTGGTAACTGTTATTATAAGCAAACTCCATCAGATGTAGGTGAAAGTCCTAACTCCCTGAAAATTTCAATGCACAAGCACATAACATATCCTCCAATATTTGGTTCAAATTCTTTGTTTAACCATTAATTTGTGGGTGAAAAGTTGTATTGAATCTACCTGAGTACCTACGTTTTCTCATAAAGTGTGACAACGTCTTCCATACATAACTATACAACTTAAAATGTTGAAAATTAACAGTAATTCAACACATTCACTTTGAAAACTGTTGTGAGCTGATGTGAAGTCTTATTTAAAAACATGTACCTGAACTGATGGTACTGGTATAGAGAAATCTCCACATGTGCGGCAGAGCAACTGGTCAAACTTATACTGTGTACTCTCAAAATACATAGCAAAGTGAATCCGGTCAACTGGAAATTGCTCCTGAAGCATCCACTGCGATGTCTTTCTTAGTAGCTACGTGTTTGAGAAATAATTATGTTCAATTAATTCTCATACTCATTAGAAAATCAGCATAAGGCTTTCTAATACCAAAGACAGTAAGTCTTAAGACAATAGCATATCATTACTTAGACCCTACTATGGACAAGTCTAGAAATCCCTCTAAAAATGAGGTTCCTGAAATCCTTGGATAGTAGAGCATCAGTCAATTAAAAACACACCTCCATAACCTCATAATAACTGTAACTAATGCTTGAAGATAACAACTTGATCCTTAAGTATATCTTGTGAATATCCATCTTCATAGAGTTGGTCAGCTTGTTTAAAAGAAAATATTCTATATGTGGCACCCCAAGCCTAGGATTGGGGCCTGGATTCGGAATCCAAATTCGATACCTAATGACCTCGACAATCCCCTACATCCCCTATGACCTGGTTACTATAACATATTCAACTCTTAATATTTGATACATTAACACATGGATTCTATCTCTCTTCTTAATAAACAAAAGTGATATGCTCAAAAGTGAAACATTATAGTGCAAGAAATACTTTGCTAATTAGTTCATGTATATGTGACGTGCTATTTAAATTTGCTATAACCACTCTATAAGAAGCCTTAGGAAAGGAAGTTATCCTCATTCTCAAGTTCATCTCTTGTGCTATTGATGATTTTGGAAGATCTAACTTACTTTATTGTCATTAACACAACTTGTTTCCTTCTTAAAAAACATGATGCATGACTTCACTTGCATGTATATTTTTTATTATACATAGAACTTGCCCCCAAATTCAAAATCACTTAAACCTTACTATTAATTTTAACAACTTACCATTTTCATAAATAAAGCCTCAACCTTCCATTGCAATAGTTCCCAAACAACTATTATCACTAAACTCCACTTAATAGTTTTTTTCCCAAATCTCGCTATTGTTTTATTAGAAGTTTATCAAATACTCTCCTAATTCTTGAGTGTCCTTGCTTAATCTTTTATTTTGAAAAGAAGATTCTCATGCTAAAGTTGAGATTCACAACCAAAGTCTCACTAATCCCCTTCAACCAACACAAAGGCCTAAATTCCAAGATAAAATAAAACTATTCTTTTGTACCAAATCCAGAGGCTTACAACACATTAAAATAATGTAGACCGCAAAATAATATTGGTGTACATGAAGTTTCTCCATATTATTAATTTAATCTTTTTCCTCAAAATAACAAAACCTCTGCTCGAACATTTTTTCCTTCTCACACTTATCCTTGTTAAAGACAACAAACTCAAAGTGATCTTTTCACATTCCAAGTGAAATCTAATCTCTATACCATCCATAACCTACAATTTGATTCCAAACACCAAACTTTAATAGGGTATTCTCCACAAGTTCACATTGCTTTTAAATGCTAAATACTTATCCTTCCTCTTAGTAAAGTTAATCAAACCTGAGTCTTCTCATCGCAACAAAGACATCGACAAAATCCAAGTACCTTGAAAACAATAATTTGATCTAATCTTAAAACTTCAAAAGTGTGAAGGGATCGAATCTCGAGCGGAAGCGTGTGAATGTCTTGCATTTTAATTTTATGGTTAAAATGAAACAAAATTAGCACAAAAGATAGAACCAAATAGGGGATAAACATACATTAAAGCAGCATGCTAATTGAAGAGTAGAAAAATGGAAGAAGAATGTCACATATCTTCATCGATTCCTAAACTCTTTACGATTTTCTCGTTGTCTTATTTGGAACGTTTCTCCAATGAACAATCTACACCACTAATTGAGACCTCGTTATTCTTTTAGGAATTGATGACATGCATGTCATCTAAGGCCTTTTATTTAAAATTATGAGGGCTGTTAAGCAGAATCAGCGGCAATTATATTAGGAATTCATGAGAAAAGGAGCTTGCGGCGTTCAGCATTGAGAATCTCGGCTAACCTATTATTATGTGTTATTATGCATTCAATTGTCTATTTGTGTAGCTAACGTAGGAAATGGACGCAAAAGCGGAAGCTAGACTACCGCATAGACGATCGATGCGGAGAAACTCTCCATGGAAAAGGCGAATGCATTCGATCAATGCATGGGTGTTGTGGTAATCAGCCGTACGCGTCCATTGCATGGGAGTTGCGCTCGTCAAGCGATTGCGGTAATCATGTTAAAGTTGCAGTATTAAGTGAATGCGGTCACTGAATGATTGCGGCTACATGATAACGCATAATAGAGGGATCAACACAAGGTTGGTGGAATGAACGCATCAACGCATCTCTCAAAAAAATCAAAAGATGATGTTGACATTTCACCTACCACGTCGTTAGCAGCAGAGATTCAGAAAGGACTAACGTGCTGTGAATGTCAGAATCAGAGTAGTCCATTAATGCTGTCGACGATCCAAGCTCTATAAAAAGAAGCAGATGAGCAAAATTTCAACTTATCCAAGGTTTTCGCGTGAGGTTCGCCTTAGGGCGGATCCTTGTGATCCAGACAAATGCATGAGAAGAAAGCTTAAGAGTTCTTCATCTCCTTCATCCATTCCGAGTGACGACCAAAGCCTTCAACTGAAGCTAGATCTCGAGAGAGTCAACTCCACCGCCCATCCATGGCACCATCAGCAGCCTTGACGCACATCTGCTTGAAGCAAGACATTGCTTCCAGCTGGTCATTTCATTTTCTCTTCTTTATATTCTATTGTATCACTTTGTGATTAAGGAATTAATACAGATGTGTTCAATGTATTTCTGTGTTTCCTTCGATTCCATCTTCATCTTTCTTTACTTAGCATCCATAACTTCATTGCATCACTTAGTTAGATTGCTAGAGTATCGCACACTAAGTCATGTGGATTACGGATATGAAGCATGTAGCAACCCATCGAGAGGTGCGCATTACGTGAGTGTGTGAGTAAACCTTATTTGCTTAGTGTGAAGCTAACACAGCACTTGTCTATGAGTAAAGTTAGCAACAACTAACTATCTGGGAGGGTAAGTGGTTGGTCGTATTAAGCAATGTAAGCTATTGTTCACTAGAGATAGGAATAATCTTAGGTCAGCCAAGTTATGCAGTTACCTTGACTTATGAGTGCATCAATCATCATTTAGGCATACTTGAGAGAGTAGTCTAAAACCCAAATCTAAGACTTGAGAGAGTGGATTGGAACGCATAAGCAAGAATGGGGAACTTATAAATATGCTCCATTTGCTTTTACACAGCGTATGCACTCTACGGATAGGATTTGTATACGTCCCGGAAGTAAGATACGGTGGTATGTGGCTATCACACTCATGTGGCGAGAGCATGTGAGTGGGCTATAGAGATTTAGGTAGGCATAGGCTTCCCAGCACTATCGCATATACATCGCATACGTCCTAGAGTTAGGCTCAAGTGTGTGTAGTATGATCGCATGGCTTGTGTTGACTAAGGTTACCCTTGCGGTCACTCTCAAGGGTTGCAATGAAGACATCTCCACATTTTATCTATTTTTCCATCCATTTACTTCCTGTCAATAATTGTCGTGTCCCTACCTCTCATTCAAACTCTCATTGCATTGTCTTTACTTAGAAGTAGGAGTAGTGTTAGTGTAGAAACCCCTCCATCATTCTTTTATTCAACCGCCGCATGCACATTACCGCATATATCTAGCTACAAGTCCCTGAGTTCGACCTCGGATCACCCGAGAAACTTGCATTCACATTATATTTGGGGTGAGCATAAGACTACTTGTGACAGGATGCATGGCCATCGCATACATTTGTTAACGCAAAGTCATTCCAACGCATGACCACGACGCATGATAAACAACACATACATTAAGGACATGCATCGCATATTGCGCCACGAAATTTTAGTTGTTGAGTAATTGACATCTAATTTCCCATCATCAGGAATCTAAGGGTAGAAGAATGGCTCTACACCTTGGATGAGGAAGAAGAATCGGATCTCGAGAAGAGAAATGTTGAAAGGAGAGTAATTTGGAGGCTAGGGTTTCATTTCACCAAATGAATTCCTTTGCCTTAATTTGGGCAAAATAACAAATTTATATGGAGACTTTCATCATAGCTTTCCAAAATTATCCTTAGGACTAATTTAATTAGATAA